>NW_022589716.1:44320812-44624092 GCF_004348235.1 Phoca vitulina | reverse complement strand
GCGCGGCCCCGCCTCGGCTCCCGCCTCCGCCGGCGCCCGCCCCCGGCGCTTCCGCGCCTCGCGCTCCCCGCGCCGCCGCGCTCCGCCGCCCGCTGCCCCACGGACGCGCCGGGGCGGGCAGGGCGCGGAGCTGCGGCCGCCGCGGGCAGGCGAGGAGTTTTGCAAAGTGCCGGCTGCGGCGCGAGGGGGAGCGGGAGCCCGAGCGGCCGGCGCGGGAGGAGGCGGGAGGGAGGAAGGGCGCGACGGAGGGAGGACGCCGCCTGCCGGGCCCCGCGCCCCGCGCCCCGCCGCCCCGCGCCCGGAGCCCCGCGCCCCGCTCCCGGCGGGGACGACTACCGCTTCATCACCCGGCCCCTCCCAGCAGCTCTGATGTATACATTTAATTTAAAAAGCAATTCGGCAAAATGTATCTTCATACTACTCTCAACCAACAATTTTTGGTGTGAGTAGAAAAATAGCTAATGAACTCATAAGAACTTTGAATTTAAAAAAACTGATCAGTCTCCTAAACGCTGGGTTGGTTTTATTGAGACCCATGCAAGTTTTCTAGACTGTCCCTTCTGCGTTCTGAATGCTTGGTGACCCTGAAGCTTCCAAGAGGTCGAAACGGACGAGCCGCCAAGACTCAGGCATGGTCATTCCAATTGCACCCCGGGTTCTGGGAGCTGATCGCACGGTGGGGCAAAGACTCACCCAGACACTGGCATTGAGACCTTGGGCAGCTTGTTTTGTCTCTGAGCTGCTGTCTCCTCAGCAATGTTTTCTATTTCTTGGCTTTTTGTCATCTTTATAATTTTCATACTCCACATTTCTTTGGGGCTAAACCTATTTTTCAATCTTTTTGGCTTGAAGAGTTAGGTGATCTCCATTGTTTCTCGTTTCCCAGCACATGCCTTTAAGGCTATAAATTTACCTCTGCGTAAAGCTTTAGCTACATCTCATAAGTTTCTAAAACTCCACAATAATGTACTAATAATTTTGATGGTATTGTTTTCTTTGTTAAGGGTAGCATTTCACTGGCTTTGCTGACTTGATATTCCATACCCATGTTTGTTGATATCTCTCTACCTCCAGGAGAGGATGAGCCCTGCATGGAGGCCCTCCAAGACCCTAAGCCCTCTTTGGGTATCCCCTGGTCATGGCCTACGGAGAGGGAGAGAATAGCAGTGGGGCCATTTATTGGGGTCCTAAATTCAATAAATATTCCATCAGGATAAGGTTATACACACACCTTGGTGAATGAAAAATCAACACTTTAAACTTGGCCCTCATTGCTAGACCAGTAATAGTCCTCTAGAAATTAATATTTTTTATAGATCCTGTACTTGTTGTGGTCTACAAATTAATATCGTTTTTATAAATCCTGTAACGATGCTCAGAAGAACACAATATTACATTCTATTTGTGGGTGTATATGTAAAAGTGTTTATCACTTCAATTTGTACATTGAAATGCCAGCATCTTTACAATCCTATTTTAATATTTCCTCATTTAGAAATACTCCAGGAGCCTCCCCAAAAGGGAGGTGCCCCTGGCTTCTCTTGACTTTTTGTGGGGAGAGCTGACCCCAGAGTCAAGCATGGGGCCTCTGCCAGTGTTTGGGAGGGAAGGAAATTCAATTCTAAATCCTGGCACATGTCAGTGAGGATGGTGGTGAGGAGATGGAGCTGCGGACCCCTCTCCCAGCCCCAACCCCCATTTGCCTGTCTCGTACCCCACCGCCACCCCAGAGGCTCCTTCTAGCAGTTCCAGGTGGAAGCTGACCTCTCATTTCCATTTCCACACTGCCTCCCTGCTCTCTGAGACTTGCCACCTCTCCATTCAGCAAAGGGCCAGTCAGTGCCAGGCCCTTGTGGGTGCTGGACAGCCTGTGGGGATGAGGCCCCACCCCTGACTCACGGGCGCTGCCAGGCCAAGCCAAGGCAGAAGACGACAATAGGCAATATGGAGGTGGGAGCCTCAGGGGACCTGAGCCTATACCCCAGGACTGGGCAGGACCCTTTCCTTCTGGACCTGCCATCCTTGCCCCCCCCGAGCCAAACAGAGATGTCCACAGAGCATAAATGGAGAACCCCCATGGGTGGCAGGAATGATGGCGAGTTTTGTGATGCATTGCCCTGCTCCTTCCAGCTCCTATCACTGAGCTTCTCAGCCTTAGGCAATGGAATGAGCCACTGCCAACTTGCCATCTGCCTCCGTCTTCCTCATTTTCCTTGACCTCCATTCTTGGCACTCTGGGGTGTTCCAGTTAGTGCCAAATCCCCGGTGCTGGTGGTTACAAGAGAGTCTGCCACTAGCAATGAGGTCACATATACCAGCCCTCTCAGCTCACACGCAGGTGCACACCCAGAACAAAGACTTCCCTTCCCCAAAGACTTCTTCCTTAAAGAGCATCACCTGGTCACTCATTTAGCCAATGTCACTGAGCAGTGACTCGGGCCAGGCTATGGGGACACTGTCCATGACACAGACAAGGGCCTGCTCTTCTGGAGTACCCCCCATGGAGACAGACACTGAACGTAGGGTGGGTGGGCATGCACTCTGGGCAGTCATGCAGGGCCCACTCACTGTCACCTCTTGATTATCTTAATTTTTGGACAAGGGACCCAGCATTTTAATTTTGCACTGAATCCCCGAAACACAAGGCCAGTCCTGGGGGAGTGCAGTGGTGTGCTGGGTGAGCATGGAACAATCAGAAGAAAGCACTGTTTAGCAGTTGCCGATTTCTGTGGTCTAAATACTCTCCACCATCGCCAATTCCACGAAACCCCAGTGAACATGGAGCTGGGGGGGAGCCGTGCACTGCAGTGCAGACAAGGGGCAAGGTGTTGTGTGGCTGTAACATGTGCTTGGCATGTTTGAGACTCAGCATAAACCTAATAGTATTAAACACGTGTCAGCAGGAGAGTTTCGCCTTTGGGTCAAAGACGCTGAGAGCTAGGAGCAAAGATTCCCACCACAGAAATCTCCGTGAACACCTCCACCATGCTCCAAGCTAGACAGTGTGCCTCCCACCATATTCCTTGAATTGTAAGGGGAATGGAATGCTTACATACCTCTGCCATGTAGGCTCAACTTTGGAAGACGGTCCAGCAAGACCTGTCTTATGACAAGCTCTATTGTCACGGATTAAGGTCTCCCTGGCCTGGATCCCCACCACTGGTCCCCAGTGTTGTGAGCTAATTGACCTCTTTTCTGGGCAAGATGCTTAGCCGCCCAGGTGTCTCATGATCTCCCCACGGAAGAACACTGACGGGAAAAGCTGGCCGCTGCAGATAGGGATAAAGCAGGGTGCTTTGACATGATGGGCAAAGCAAAACAGTCATAACAAATTTAGACCATTCAGTTTAGACACTATCTCTAGTTTAAATTCCCACAGTGGACAATGATAGAGCTGGAACAGTGCAGTGGACGCTATGGTAGTTGCCCAGACCCCCTTTGGGACCTGACCCTCATCCCCCATCAGCCAGGCACGTGGGCAGCTGATGGCTCATGACCGAGTCCATCTTGGGAAATTGCCCTGTGCTGACGGCATCTGCCTCGCCCAAGGATGTGTCCCCTCTTTCCCGGGCAGCTCTTTCCCAGTGACAGGTCCATGTAGGATTACAAAGCCCAGCCCCCTTGCCTGAACTTGGGCAACTCTGCAGGATCATCCCAGCTCCAGGGGCCCCAATAGGATCCACTGAGGTCTCTATCAGGATTGTACCACAGCCCAGCTTCTACATCTGCCCAGTCCTGTTTCTCTGCCCCCTCACTGGAGCTGGTCCTAAGAGTGCTCCCTACTAAAGCTCCTACAGGCAAACCTGTATCTCAGTTTTTCCCTGGGAAGCAGCCTGGGACACTGTTCTTTCCTGACCCTGTCTGCATGCCACTACTCTTACCTTGTTATGATTCGTGGGGTTTATGTGCTGTTCTCTAACTCTAATGTCTCCCTGCTTTGTATATAGATTGTTTCTAAACCCTGAAAAGCCAATAATTGGCTTTTCCAATATTATAATCATATAAATACAAGGCCAAATAGTTCACCTTGAACTGCAGAGAAAAAGATGTAAGTATGCATTCAAAAGAAAATACAAGTAGCAAACATTTGAAGGAGGAGACAGGGGGAGGAGATGCCTATTATGATCATTTTAATTTTTACTATTATTATCCATATTTGGCTTCTCAGTAAGATCATCCACCTTTTTTAATATTACCATTTGTTGTAGCATATTCATTTTTCTTCTTAAAAATCTTCCTCTGAGAGTTATCTGATTCACTGTTATAATTTGGGCTGATTGCTTCCTTGGCCTGCTACATGGCTATCATTGGAGATTTCTTGGCATTACACTTCTGGATTGGGTCCTCGGTTTCTTGGATCCTATGTATTCTCTTTCTTGGAATCATTTTTTATTTTGTTGGGTACAAAAAGTCTCCCAATGAGTGCCTATAAGAAGGTCTTTGAGTCTTTGTGCATCTGAAAGTGTTTATTTTTCCTGCACACCTGATTGACAGTTTAGCTGGGTATAGAATTTGGGTTAAAAATCAATTTCGTCAAAACCTGGAAGGTTTTGCTCTGTTTTCCTCTATCCCGTAGTGTTACTAATGTTCCTCTGATTATTGTTCCCTTGAATAAGAGATTCTCTTTGGGAGGTGTGGCGGGGTACTGACCCCAGTCAGAATGTGTGGAACTATGGTGAGGGGCATTTTTGATCATCACAATGACGGGGGACACTCTGGTATTAATGGGCACAGGCCTGGGATACACTGTACAAAGTAGTCCCACCCAACCCAAACTGTCCTCCTCAAAATGCCAAAAAGAGGAACAAAGGTGGGGGACTCATGCTACCTGATTTCAAGGCTTATTATAAAGCAAGAGTAATCAAAATGAGTGGTACTGGTGTCAAGACAGACATAAAGATCAATAGAATAGAAGAGAGTCCAGAAATAGATTCCACACATATATGGACAGAGATAACAAGGCAACTTGATGAGGGTAAGGATAGTTTTTTAACAAATGTTGCCAGAATAATAGGAGATTCACTTGCAAAAGAATGACTCTTGACCCATGCCTCACAGCATCTATGAAAATTAACTTGGAATAGAAAGTAGACCTAAATATAAGAGCTAAATACATAAAACTTCTAGGAGAAAAAAAAAAAAAGGACAAAATCTTAATGGCCTTCAGTTTGGCAAAGATTTCTTATGTATGATACCGAAAACATGAACTTTAAAAGAAAAAATCAATAAATTGGATTTCGTCACAATAAAAAACTTGCTTTTCCATAGACACTGTTGAGAAAAAGAAAAAGTAAGCTACAGTGTGGGAGAAGATATTTGCAACGTGTGTATTCAATGAAGGACTTGTGTGTAGGATATATAAAGAACTCTTAAAATTTAATCATAATGAGACAGATAACCCAATTTAAAATGGGCAAAAAGATTTGAACAGACACCTTACCAAAGGAGACAAACAAGTGGCAAATAAGTACGTAAAAAAGATGCGCAACATTGTTAGTTGTTAGAGAAACGCAACTTGAAACCACAGTGACTTATAAATGACGCCCAAACCATAAGCAACAAAAGGAAAAGTAAGTCGATTGGACATCACCAAAATTCAGATCATTTGTGCCTCAAAGGCTGCCAATCAAGAAACTGCAATGACAACTTACAGAACAGAGGAAAAGAGTTTTTGCTAATCATGTATTTGATTAGAAACTTGTATCTAGAATATTTAAAGAACTTTTACAACTCAACAAATAAAAGGGCAAATAGCCCTGATATAAAATGGGCAAAGGATCCGAATAGACATTTCTCCCCAAGAAGATATAATAAGCACATCAAAAGATGCTCAGCCTCAGTAGCCATCAGGAAAATGCAAATCAAAACCACTTGACATCCACTCGGTTGGTTAAAATGAATAATACAGAAAATAATAAGTGTTGGCAAGGATGTAGAGAAATTGAACCCTCACATGCTGCTGGTGGGAATGTGTATGGTACAGCTGCTTTGGAAAATAGTCGGGCAATTCCTCAAACGTTTAAACCATATGACCCAGAAATTCCCAAGTATATAGCCAAGAGAATAGAAAACATACCTCCTCACAAAAACTTGTACACAAATGTTCATAGCAGCATTATTGATAATAGCTAAGAAGAGGAAACAACCCAAATGTCCATCAATTGATCAATAGATAAATAATACATGGTATATCCATACAATGAATATTATTTGGTAATAAAATGGAATAAAATACTAACACATGCTGTAATAGGGATGAATCTTCTGAACATCATGCTAAGTGGAAGAAATCAGTCACAAAAGACTACTGATTGTAGGATTCCATTTATACACAATTTCCAGAATAGGCAAATCCATAGAAACAGAAAGTCGATTTGTGGTTGCTTAGGGCTGGGCTGGGGGTAGTGAGTAGGTGAAGATTTCTTTAGGGGTAAAGAAAATATCCCGAAATGGATCACCAGTGGTGATGTTTGTAAAACTCTGTGACTATACTGAACATCATTGAATTGTATACTTCTAAAGGGTGAACTGTGTGGTATGTGAATTATATCTCAATGAAGCTATTAAAAGAAAAAAACCCACGATATCTACTAGAATGGCTTCAATTAAGGAGACTGACCATTCTTCTTCCAGAGTCCCCATCGGGTGCAGGGCGGCGGGGTGGGGTGGGGAGTGAGGGGTGGGTAACCACCTTCTCCAGGCTCAGCATGAAGCCCTCCGAGGGCCCCTGCCCAGTCGAGGCCCTCGATGTAACTGGGGGGAAGCCTGGCCCCCCTCGCCTCACTCAGTGCACCTATGCACCCTCCAGCCCAGGGCCTGGCCAGCAGAAGCCGCAGATCACTGTTTTCCTCTTGAAGAAGTAGCTGTGTGAATCACTGCGATGGACGCGGTTAAGTTATAGTTCTCAGGCCCCGTGACTGAACTGGACCCCAGGACAAAGGCTGTGAATGGGGCAGGTTCCAACCCAAGATGACCGGTGTGGGAAGATAATGCGAATCGGTCGCCAACATTTTAAGGGTGGGAGCTTTCACACAAAGGATCTAATTTGGGGCTCCTCTCAGACAGGCCCCTCCTGGCTGCAGTTGTCCCAGGTGGATGGTGGCATTGCTGGCCTGTCACTCGGCCGCATTCTGTTGGCCAAAGCCAGGTTCAGAGGAAGGGGAATCCCTTACCGCCCTGGGGATGGGAGGTGCCACAAAGCCACATGGCAAAGGGTGTGGAGGCAAGAAGGGGGGTGAGCAGCGGGCCGTTTGTGCAAACATGGCTTACGTGGCACCAGCCACACAGCAGGGGCTCAGGAGGTGATGGCCCGCATCCCTCACTTCCTGCAGCTGTCCCCTACTCCCTAGCCTGGCTTGAAGCCCAGAAGATTGGGGCATGAGGGAAGGGGTTCACCCTCAGGACACCCCAGCCTCCAGGGCCCCTGGGCAGCATCGTAGAGCTGGCCTTCCCTTGCTGGTGGTGGTGATGATGTGAGGTGCTTCTGTGGCCACGTCTGCCTATCCGGGGGGGCATGGTGCCATGGGCTCCCACCCCATTTTGCCACTCCTGGTGAGCGTGAGGAGCGAGCGGCCCTGCTGGAAGGCGCAGTGTCTGCTCGGTAAGGGGAGTCTCACTGTGGAAGGCCATGAGCAGAGCGCATAAGGCCCGAGAGGTGGGAGGCGAGATGAGTCGAGCCAGGGGAGACCTGAAGTCCCCGAATGCCAGGACAGCCACTGCCTGCTAAGCCCTGGCACCAGCCATCCTCCCCTAACCCTGCGTGGGGGCCCTGCCAACAAGCCAGGTGTGGATTGTTGGGTGCACCATGCCAATGATGCAGTTGAAGCCCAAGACAAGAGTGACTTGCCCAAGGCCACTCAGCCAGTTAGAGGCAGGAGGTCTTGACCTTGAACTCCAGGCTCTGTCTGCATTGTTTCCCCCCAACCCTGTACCACCGCCAGTGGTTTATTGATTATTTCACAAAGCCTCACCCTGAAACGAAGCCTTCTTTCATACTCTACCGTAAGGGGTGCCGAGAAAAGCGGTCAGGGTAGTGCCTCCCGTTCCTGGCTACCCATATGTCCTTCTCTCCACTCTACCATGCTGCATTTCCTTGCCTTGGACATGTCCCATGCTCTAATGTCTTTGCATTTTTGTACATGCTGTTCCTTCTTCCAGATACTCCTTTCCCACACTCCCCAGAGTGGAAAACTCCTGCCCATCCTACAAGGCACAATCCAAGAGGCACCTCCCTCCAGAAGCCCTTTCTGACTTCCTTAGCCTACTTGAGGGCTCTTTTGGCTCTTCTTCTTGCTATTTTCATTTTTAATTTTTTAAAAAAGATTTTATTTATTTGAGAGAGCACGCGCATGCGCGCATTAGTCAGGGGGAGGGGCAGAGGGAGAGGGAAAGGGAGAAGCAGACTCCCTGCTGAGTGTGGGGCCCTAGGCAGGCTCAACAGGGAGCTCATCAGGTTGGGGTGGGGGTGGGGCTCGATCCCAGGACCCTGAGATCATGACCTGAGCCGAAGTCTGACGCTTAACCGACTGAGCCATCAAGGCGCCCTCTTCTTGCTATTTTTAAAAGATGGTCTTCACCACTTTGATGGGGCTGTGGGGGGGAGGAAGCACTGACTCTTAGTCACTGCTGGGGTGACAATTGGCACAAGCTCCTTGAAGGACAACTGGAGAATGGAACTGTCCTCCAGATTTCAAATGCACGCACCCTTGGACGTGGCAACTCCTGTATTAGGAATTTATCTTACAGTAAACTCACTCACATGCTCAGGAATCATGGAGAGTCTGTTCTGTGGAATCTCTGCAGCCTTAGATGACATTGAGTGGCTCTCTGCGGATTGACGAGAATGACCTCAGGGTAGAGGAGGTGACGGAAGTTGGGCACAGAGGCGGTAGCCATGGAGGTTTCTAACGGTGTAAAGATATGAAGGAATATGCAGATTGTGTGCTTGAATATGTATAGACTATTTCCAGAAGGTTGCACTCCAGATAGTGCTGGAAGTGGGTGCCTCTGAAATTTTTATACCTCCTCATGTATATTTTACCTTTTTACAAAATGACAGTAGCCCAGGGGTAGGGAGAAGACTGGCCCTCTAGCCTTTTGTAAAGTTCAGATCTTGTTTCTCATGTGCACATGTATTGCCTTTCCAAAATATAGCCATGATAATTAACTGACAGAAAACAAATAATCTCGGGGTATTACATTATGCACATCTGCCTCTAATTTTTACCACATTCTGCGGGCTGGAACAGTGTCTGATTAATCCCTGTACCTCCACTCCTACATTCTGCCACCAAGAAGAGCTCAGGAAACATCTGATGAATAAATGAATAAATGAATGAATGAATAGATGAGGGAATAAGTGACCAAGAAGCCTACGAGGCAGGGATAGTCCCTGAGCTCCTAGTTCAGACCTGAATCAGCACAGGGGTCCTTCTCAGAGCTCTGCCAGGCTCCCTGGCACCCTGAACCCTCACTAGCAGGAATCAGGGGCCAAACAACCAGGGAGGAAGCTCCCTCCTCCCCCTGGACACCTTTACCCCCACACCTAGCATTCCTTGTCTTCACTCTCCAGCTTGCCTGACCCTTTATTAAGTACAGACAAGTATTGGACAGGACAGATAGGCAGACAAACAGACAAAAAGTGGTAGAGCCAGGACTCAGAAGTCCCACTTTTTCACCAATTTGCTGATAAGCCCAGGGCAACTCTCTTCTCTTAACTCTCTCTTAAAGCTTCATATTCCTTATCTGTAAGTGGGGAGACTAAGCCCCCTTTCCAGGCTGCTCAGAGGGTAAAATAGGGTCACATCTGGAAACGCACGGAAAGGCGCCTGGCACGGGGTACGTGCCATAACACTGTCCCGCCCCTTCTCCGCTCTCGGATCCCCGCCTCAGAGGTTTGTCAGCATCACCAAGACCAAGTTGGAATAGAGACACTGTTAAATGATAAGCATTAGTAGGAAACTAAGTATGTGTGTGAGCAATATCAAAGTAGCCATTAGAAAAGTAGAGAGAGAAGGTGTAATTTTCAAAGCAGTAGAGGCAAAAAAAGGGAGCAAAGACAATTTGATCAGTTTAAAAATGAAACAATGAAATTATGATGAATTAAAAACACAAACTAAGGTGACCAAATGAGTCCAAACATCAACCACTGCAATAAATATTCATGTTTCCAGCTCCCCTATTAAAAGGCAGAGGTTCTCACGATGCCCAGCTGCCTGTATTTACAGGAGGAAAAGCGAGGCAAGAGCTCCCTCCAGGTTGGAGCCCCTGCCCACCACCCCTCCCACCTCACCAGCGCTGATGTTCCAGACCTCCAAGCCTCAGAGCTGGCCATTTGGCCCCTTGCCCTGTGGGTGCCTGGGGAACACTGTGTGCTCAGTCCGGATGGGGCTGGTGGTTGCAGTCACCTTGTCTATCGTTGTTTTTCTGTAAATCAGGGAGGATGCTCACTGCTCAGCTGTCCCACCTTCCACAAGCAGGTAACTGGCTATAGTTGTGAGCACACAACAAGGTAGGCTTGAAGCCCTTCCTGAGGTCTGGCACCCCCAGCTCCTGGAGCGTACGTGCACAGAGCATAGTATCCAGACTCAGGCCTGTGCCAAGTGCCCTGGGTCCACTGTCTGCTGGGCCTAAATGGAAGACTTCCATCTTCCCTTCAGAAAAAGGAGCCTTCGGAATTAGATTGTTAGTGCTGTAGCTTGTCGGGGCCAACAATCCCTTATTACAAATAAAGAGGCCCAGAGAGGGAGAGTGACTTGTCTGAGGACACACAGCATGTTAATGGCAGCCTCCCCCCATGTAACCCCAAATTTGGTCATTCAGATCTTGCCTTTGTGAATTTGGCCATCACTGGAGATACCTAAATGCCCCCTTGGTTTTTTTCTTTGAATTACTTCTTCTTAACAAAATATCTTTGATTTAAAAGCTTTCTTACCAAAATATTTAGTCTGAAATCAAACTGTACCACTTGCCATAATTAGAATATAATCCATAAAATAAAAGAGAATGAAAAAATTGTTACTATCTGGATAGAAACCGTTGTCATTCTACCCTGTGAGTCGAGGCCTGTTCTTTCTAGATTAGCAAGTGCCAGAGAGGTGTTAAAGACCTATTAGCACACAGCTGAGCCCTTCTCCTTCGTATAATCAAAAGGACTGAAGAAGAGAGACCTTTCCCTCCCTGTCATCCTATGTTGTTTGGTGCGCTTCTGTCTACATCCCAAACGACCTTGGGGACTTGGTCTCAGATGCATTAGGGCCCCACGGGGCTTGTCCTAACCCTACCTCAGGTCTCTGCTTTGCAAATGTAAAATGGGGTTGACAATGTGTACTGCTGAGGGATGTTGGAGGCCATACAATTAATTGAGGAAACATGTAAGTCACCCAGCACGGTCTCTCCCTGTGAGGGACTCAGAGTTGCCCTCACGACAATAACTCTGAGGGGTGTCGTGTTAACAACCCCCCACCCCATGGGAGGAACATGCAACTCTCCCCTTTTACAGATGGGGAGGCCCTGAGACAAGGCCTTCTCCCCTAGAGTCTGCAGCCAGGAGCCTCTCAGGGGCCCACGAATATGTTTGAGAAGGGGAGTGGGGAAGGGAGGAAAAAAACACACTGATGAACACGTCAAAATGAATAAATGTTTAATTAAATGTCCAGAGAACATAACATTAGTCAACTAGTCAATTGCATCTCAACTCAGGGCTGGTACAGTTATATATAAATTCTATTTAATGAGGCGTGTGGGTGCCTTTTAATATGTTTGACGTGACATGGTGTGGATATGCCAAACAGGACCTAGCAGAGATCTTAAAATAGCCCTGCCCACATGAAAGAAGGCGTTTGCCAAAGAGCCCACTTGCATTCGTTCATCCAATCATTCATTCAGCGAGCATGGAGTCTGTGAATGCAGCAGAGCCCACACGACAGTCCCTGATCCTGCTGGAGGGTGGCTCAGAGTCACCGCCTCCGTCTGGCCCTCATCCCTCAGGATCTTATCTTGAACTTGATTCCTCCCTCCATCTCCCCCAGCGCAGGGCCCCTCTCCTGGACACATGAGGAAACTGAGGCTCAGAGAGAGCAGGGCATGCCTGAGGTCACAGAGAATCACCTAGTGGGTGGCCGAGCGGGGATTAGCACGCACGCCTCCCCGCTGTGCTCTCCTGGAAGCAGGCAGGCCTGCGTCCCCCAGGGAACCCTCTCCCGGATCCTCATAAATATGTACACGGCTGACCCTGTGCAGACTCCCCCTTCCGGAAGTCTGCAAGGAAGCCCATTACAGATTCATGTGGCACCGACTGCATTTCTAATTAAGAGAACACGGTGGTTCTAATTTTAACATCACTCCCGTACTCCCTCCGGACGCCGCCCCTCCCTGTCATTTCTATAAGGGATGTTTTCGTCTCCGAGGAGCATGTGCAGCCCTAGCTCTCTTGTCTGTTACTTGGGATGAATCATCTTCTGGAGGGCTCTTCGTAACGTGGGTGACTTGAATCACTTGTTCTGGGGTCCCCGACAGATGCTTCCTCCATTAAGTGAAGAACGCCCACCCAGTTAGCACCTGCACCAAGCTGGAGGCTGGAGGCCACGGCCCCTGTTAACCATGACCCTCGGAATAACATGCAGCCGCCTCCCCAGGCCTGCCGAGCCTCTGTTGCTGACTCATCTCCTCCAACTCTCTCTCCTGCACGTCCCCCCGCCCCGACCTAGGATTGCCAGATGAAATACAGGGTGCCCAGTTAAATTGGAATTTCAAATGAAAGGCAAATGATTTTTTTTTTAGTTATAAGTATGTCCTATGCCACGTTTGGGACATACTTATAACTAAAAAATCATTTGCTGTTTATCTGAAATTCTCATTTCAGAAATTTCACTGGGTGTTCTATATTTTTATTTGCTAAATCTGGCAACCCTATTCCAGCCACATGGTCCCCTTGCTCTTCCACAATCGCACCACTAGCCTTCCCACTTCTGGGCCTTTGCATGTGCTGTTCCTTCAGTCTGCCCCATCTTTGCTGGTTCCTTGATACTAAGATCTCAACTCAAATCTCACTGCTGCAGAAGTCCTCCCTGACAGCGCCAGACTGAAGTAGCGTCCCACCATCGTTGCTATCTTCCTCTCTTCTACAATCTGATTTTATGTTTCTTGTGGCACTGACCATGATCTCTGAGATGACCTTATGTGTTTGTGGTTTTTCCGTCTCCCTCCACTACAGTGTCAGCCCGTGAGAGAAGTGAGTCTGCCTAGCAGGGGCCCAGGCTCCTGTGCACATGTTGCATGCTGTTGAATATGTACAAGCCCCCCCCCCCCGCCCCCCACCTTGCAAGAGAGCTTTCGTTTTGCCCACACCGTAGCTGCGGAAACCCAGTGGGGAGGTGAATGACCTGTCCTTGGTTTCCAGCTGGCCCTGTATATGCCAGGGAGTCCACCCACTACTTTCTATTAATTAACTCATTTAATCTCAAATCAGCCCAAATGACAGAGGTACTGCTGCTGCTTCCATTTCCCAGCTGAGGAAACGGACACACAGAGAGGTTCAGTAACACGCTCACAGTCACACAGCTCAAACCCAGGCCTTCTGGGTCCAGAGCCTGCACATGGAGAACAATGGCCCGGTCCAGCCCCTCACTTCACTCACTTAAATGTTTACAGGAGACCCGCAGAAGCCCTGCCCTAGCCATACAACCTGCACGCTTCCCTGACCTCAGCCATGCCCCTCCCCGCCACCACCACTGCCTACCCAGTACATATGCAATTCCTTGTCCTGCCCCTGGTCGGCTTAGCAAGTGCTATTCCCTCTTCTCGGGAACTCTTCTCTCTTTCTCTTGTCCACCAGGAAACCTTTTATTATTCCATCGAGATGCCTGAACAAGTGTCTCCTCTTCCAGGCAGCTCTCCCTGACTATCCCCTCCCACACTAGGCCGGGGCCTCCTCCGAGCTTCCTCAGGACTCCTCCCACCCTGGCCCTGGCCTAAGCCTGGGCTCTCCCCACCCTGGACCATGAGCTCTGGAGGGGCAGGAGTGGGTTGGAGGCCTCCCAGGGCCCCGGTGCCCAGGGCGGTCTGGGCTGAGGGGGTAACAGAAGTTCAGGATTGCGAGGACCGTCCCTCCCATCAGCAGGGAACCTCAGCTGCTTTTGTCCTCAGCTGGACTTTGGCTCCCATCTCGGGCTGTTGGGGCCGACTGGAGTTGACTCTACTGATGTGACTGGAATGGGAGCAGCCACAGAACTGGGGCGGCTGGTTGATGGAGGGGCTTTTGGAAATTACATCTAGGTTGGGGTTTGGGCTTAACAACCTTCCAGAACCCCCAGAGGAAAGCACATGCTCATGTTTAGAAAGTTATCCTAGGGAAATGATCAGACAAGTGCACAGAGCTGCATGCTCGAGGGTGTTCATTTCAGTGAACAGTCAAGCATTGGAAACATTTGTAACAGTAAAACATTAGAAGCAAGCTGAGTGCCCATCCCCAGGGCTGGTTTAGTGACTTGTGCTGCATCCAAGCCAGGCAACTGGCCTCCGCCGGAATCTGCTGTTCCTCTTGCAGCACTTTCCTCCTGCTCTCTATCTGCCGTAATAGCCACATCCCTTTCCGCTTCGAGCCCTTGCACACACTGTTCCTCCTGCCCCGATTGCTCTTCCCTCCCCTCCTTTCTTGGTTAACTACTACTCCCTCTTCAAATCCCAGCCCAGTCATCACTTCCTTTGGCGGGGGGGTGGGGGGGCCTCCCTACCCAGGTCAAATCCCCCAATAACATGGGTCTTGCAGGAACCCGTTATATTTACAATGGTCCCTGGATTGGTATGATTCTTGGTTTATCTTTTCCCCCAATTGAACTGTAAGCTTCACAAAGGTAGGAACTGATCTGTTTTGTTTCCCAGTGTAAATCAGAGTCTAGCACAGTGCCTGGCACACAGGGGTTGCTCAGTGTTTGTTGAAAGGATGTCCGCATTAATGAATGAATGACTAATGGATACAGACCCATACTTGCTGATATGGCAAGATGCCCGTGATATATTTACATGCATGAAGAGCGTAGGTTACAAAATCTCTACAGCTTGCTGACATTTCTGTAAGAAAAACGATTTCTCTGTATGCATATATAAAAAAGAAAAAAAATCTTGGAAGAAAGCACAGCAAATCGAAATGGAGTTAGCAGTCAGCAGAGGGGCTGAGGTGATGTTCCTTTTCTTCTTGCTTATCTATAGTTTCTGCTTCAATTAGCTCAAATTACCCAGTAATTAGAAAAGTGCATACAAACCCCTGGGGGGCTTGTTGAAATGCAGGTTCTGATCCAGCAGGTCTGGGGCGGGACTCCCAGGTGATGGCCATGCTGTCAATTGGAGGACTAGTCTCTCTTTTAGATGTCCTGAGGCAGGCAGGGAGAACCAGCAGCTGCTTGTTGCTTCCTTCAGACCCTCACAGTGGTCATTGTCGGTTAAATCGGGCCAGGGTTGGGTGGGGAGCTGGCCCTCGAGCCCACCCAGGCCTGCTTAGCTCTCCCTCTGCTGTTTAACCTCTCTACGGCCACGGACCAGGCAGCCCCTCGAGGGCAGCAGATGTGCTCCCTGAAGACCCGGCTCAGTGGGCAAGCTGGGGCCGGGGCACTGGGGCTACTCCTTCCCTGGACCCTCAGCCCCTCGGAGCTGGGAGCACCTGATCAGAACTGAGGGGGACACTGAGGCCCAGAGAGAGGAGGGGACTGACCAGATAGGACCAGAAGCAGAAGTCTAGGGGAGACTGGATGAAGGACAAAGGGGCAGAACGAGACGATGGCGCATATTTTTCCCGGATTGACCAGTCATCCTGTCAGCTACCACTGAGGGGATTCCACCCTCACACCCATTTACCCCTAGGAGACCTCTTTTAGCCCAAACACATCAGGCTCCTGCTCAGGCACCATCCGTGGCTCCCCATTGCCTATGGGAGAGGTTTTACAATGTTTTGTTGACTCTCATAGAATTTTCATAAAACTCCACCCCCCCAACCTTTATAAGTTGGCATCTATGATCTCTCACCCTATGTTTAAAGGTATACTTTTATTAATAGGAAAGAGAACATATTCAACATTTTGCAGGATGAAATATGATGAGGATTGACCATAATTAGAATACTTTATGATATGACTTGATAAAATAGATTCTAATTATCAAATTAAATACCCTCCTCAGAATCTGAAATCATGTGAAATTTTATTGAATGGGTTTTATCCTTTTTGTAATTCAAAATGTGAGAAACCTCAAAAAGAGTCCAGGGAGATAGGAAAGAATCAATTTTGCTGACTTCTCTTTGGCTGTCCTGACTTCAGAACATCTCCACCCAGGCCACGTGTCCCCGAAGGGTAGGGGGCGTATTACAAGACTGGGAGAAACAGGGTGCCGGTGTTTTGAATGCAGTGATCTCAGTCATCCCAAATCAGTACCTGCCATCATTCCCCGAGTCTGAGGGCTGAGAGCTTTTTATACCCAGCACAATATGCCACAGCTCCATTCCGAACAGGTGAGGATTCAAACCCAGGCTACTACCTGTTCCTTCCTACTGCTCATCACTTACTGTCCCTACCTGAGTTTCTGACCTTGCACTCAAACTGGTGCCTCTGCTGAGATGCCCATGGTTTCAGCTCAGGTTCGGACTTACCTCCTCCTAGGACTCTCCTCTGACCCACCAACCTGGCACAGTCCTTCTCCGAGGTTCTAGCACTTTCCATCCCATAGAAGGTGCTTGTCTGTTTCTCTCCCAGCCCCTCCATAAAGAAACCCCATCTGACTTTCTGACTTGCACTCTCCTCCCCTCGCCCTCATTACCGAAGTCTCCTTGGGAAGCTGCCAACACATAACTTGAGCTAATAAATCTTTGGAGAATAAATACATGGGCAAGCAGGGCATTGATAAAGAGTGCCAACATCCCTTGGAGGTGATAACAGCAACTCAACTTTCCTGGCTTAGGGAACAGAATTATTGACTTGGAAGCCAACATGAATCTGCCTCCAACCTGGGTGTCTAAGAAACAGCCCTTGATAATTGTTCTTTGATTTAGATCATGAGCTCCCATTCCCCTCTTGCCCACTCATGGGAAATATCATGTCAGTGGTTCCTGAAAACAACAAAATGATTATATTTGCACATTTGAACACCCGGCACCCCGCCCGCACACAGTCCCCTTGCCCACTGCATCTGGAACATGTGGGCCATAGGAGCAAGGAGCCGGGGCTGCAGCCATCGTCTGCTCCTTCTGCATTTTAAGATGCTTCAGCTCCAAACCTATAATTTTGAACGGGGGTAAAAAACCTTCTAGCATACACAGCATCTTTTAGACACTCCCTCTGTCTCTTCCTCTCTGTGTCCATCCAGGGCAAGTTGCCAGAGAAAAGCTAATACCTTCACAGCTTTCATTATGGGTGACCTAAAACCAGTCATTCTCCATCTCTAAGATGAAGGGTTCCTCTATCGACCCGAGCTGACTGGCTGCCGCTGCTGGATTAAGTCCTGCATGAGCAGAGTGGGAAAGAGTGCTCAGGGCGATTAGCAATGTCCACCAGGGCCACGGGAAGGGAGCGTGGAGATACACGCAGAGAATTGTACCATTTATGAAATTCAGATTGAAAACTGGTTTCTTTGGCCCACACCAATTGTTTATTTCTATTCTTTAACCGTGAATTTTATTACCACTATTTATAAAGTCGAAGATTTTACCCCTTCCGACCCCAGAGTTGGATTTTGGGAATTTCTAGAGAACCCCACTGGCTTTTATCCCCACAGGGCAGCTGGAGCCAAGTGGGTGAGGTCATGCACTCCAGGTCACAGTCCCCACCACCGGCTCCTCAGGCGTGTCATCTGCCTGGCCTGTCACACTCGTGCTTATGAGCCCAGGCTTGATAACTGATCTGCTCGGTTGGCAGGTGGCGGAGGGGACTGCTGTGGAAAGGCTCCCAGAGGGTAGTGTCGTGGCCCCCGAGAGAGCAAGGGTGGCTGTCTCGGACCACCCAGGCAGAGGAAGGAAGAAAAGTTCACATTTTCAAGCACCACATATCTGTTCCCACCATGCAGGGGGTTTTCTAGCTCATTAAGCCCACACAGCAAACCTCTGGAGGAAGTCGTATTGTAATCACCGTTTTACAGACAGAGAAACTGAGGCTCAGAGAGATGGTGTGACTTACCCAAGGTCAGGGTCACCTGGCTGGTAAGTGGCAGAGGCAGGAGTTCTACTCTGTGCCTGGGCCCCATCCGCCAGGCTCACGGGCTGCTGCCTTTGCCTTACCCCTCCTCTGTGGGGAAGGGTCCCGAGGGAGGGAGTGCCGCTGCTCTGGGGTGATTATGCCTTAATGCAGATTCCATTTTCCCGGTTCTTATAAGTGGTCTTTATTTGCTTTCAGTAAATACTCCCCAAATGAAAGTGGTCACCTGATGAGGCTGCTAATGAAATCCTCCACAGAATTTTATTTGCTAATTACATACAACATAAAACTTAACAAAATAATAGACGATCACCAAACCCATGGTCTTGGGTTTTGGTTTCTTCCTTTTCTCACTTTAACCACTGCGATTGCTCACTTTACTTGATGAAAAAATTGTGGATCTAAACCGGCTCCTCGAGAATTAATCATAGGGTAAATTGCTCACGGGGATTTGTTTGTACACCTGCGTGAGCTGTCTCAGCTGCAGTGGCCAGTACCATCAGGTGGGGATCTTGAATGTCAGGGGAGGGGGCTACGACACAGTGTGTTACTCAGGTGACCCTGGCCTCGTCCCTTCCCGTCTCTGGGCCTCAGTTCTCCCATCTGTACAATGAGGGAATTGAACTGGATCAACACGTTTCAAAATTTTATTTCAGAAGCGGAAGACCTCAGACAAAATATCAATATATAAAATATCGGTGTGTGTCTTGAATACAGAGCTGCCACTGATCAAAACAAAAAAGACAACTGTGACAAATTTGCATCCATGACCTTGATTCTTCTCCCCTCCTTTCACACCCTATGTTGTGTGGCTTCATAAATCCTCCCAGCAAAGGGAGAATCTATACCCCAAGCCCTGCTTCTAGATTCAGACACATGACTTGTTTAGTCCAATAGGTTCAAGTGCAGAGATAGCATGCCAGTCCTAGCCTAGCGCTCAAGAAGCTGGATGGTGTTCCCACTTGCTCTCTTCTATCTAGGTTGTCACCACGAGAGGGACATGTGTCACCCATCCTGTGGGTCCTGGGAGGAGGATGAGAGACACACAGAACAGAGCCACTTCCAGCTGAGCCCAGCCTAGATTATCTGACCCCTGGACTCATGAGAATTAATTTAGGATACTGAGATGGGGGGAAGGGGTAAGTTTGTTACGCAGCAATAGCTAACTGATACATTGAATACAAAATTGGGCATATGAATAGGTATTTTATAGAATTTCTCTTTTTTTAAGATTTTATTTATTTATTTATTTATTTATTTATTTATTTATTTTAGAGAGAGAGAGAGAGAGAGCACGAGTGGGGGTAGGGGCAGAGGGAGAGGGAGAGGCAGAGAATCCCAAGTAGACTCTGTGCTGAGCATGGAGCCTGACGCGGGGCTCCATCCCACGACCCATGAGATCATGACCTGAGCTGAAACCAAGAGTCAGATGCTTAACTGATGGAGACACCCAGGCACCCCAGTATTTCTCTTCTGGAGTGACAAATAAGTTTAAAAAAAAGTCAACATTTGGGTGGAGGACAGACAATACACAGAGAAAAATATAAATGACCAATAAACAAAAAAGTTGACCTTCAGTAGTGATCCAAGAATTTGAATTAAACTTATAACAGTCAACTTCACCCTCCAAACCAGCAAAAATAAATATACATGAATGACAGTGTGGTGTGCTGACAGGGATAGGGGGAACAGAATCTCTTGCATCCAGCTGGTGGGTGTGGGAATTGTGCAATGCTTTGGAAATCAATTTAGCATCATCGAGGCAAACTTATAACGGACATACCCTTTGCCTCAGCAGCTCCATGCCTTGATATCCCCACCCCCGAGAAGCCCCAGCCCCTGGGCCCACAGAGCGATGAACAGGAACATTTGCTGGAGCACTGTTCAGTACAGCAAATCTCAGAAATAAGCTTGCTGTCCAGCAAGAGGGGAATGAAGAATAAGTTGAATAGAAGCTATACGACAGAATAATACATGACATCTGAGGAAAAAAACAAGAGCTGAGTGAGACAAAGTGTGGCCACAGTCACACAAAGTCATAAAAATACACACAAAAACAGGAATATTTTATTTACAGATCCTTATTATTATTTTTTTTTAAAGATTTTTATTTATTCATTTGAGACAGAATGAGAGAGAGAGAGAGAGAGCACATGAGAGGGGGGAGGGTCAGAGGGAGAAGCAGGCTCCCTGCCGAGCAGGGAGCCCGATGCGGGACTCGATCCAGGGACTCCAGGATCATGACCTGAGCCGAAGGCAGGCGCTTAACCAACTGAGCCACCCAGGCGCCCCTACAGATGCTTATTATTAACAATAAAAGTTGCTTTGGAAGGGTATGCTGCAAATTTGTGAAGGTAGCTAGCTACCTCTGAGAAGGGAGGGAAGGAAGAGAGGACAGAGGGTAAATGAGATGCAAGTCACATTTGCAGTTTTTTGTTTGTTTAACCACCACCACCCCCCCAGCCTGGGCGTGCAGGCTCCCGGTGGCGCACACCAAGTGGAAGGCACAGGAGGCTGTCTTATCACGCTTTGTACTTTTCTATATTCAGTTTTTTTTCCTTATGAAAAAATAAAGTGACCCATGGGACAGCCCGAAGTAGAGCTGCTCGGAAGGGAGGAGGTGCAGGCCCTGGCTCCCTGCCCACACAGCCTCCCCCTCCAGGGGCGGGGGTCCCCCCACCGCCCGCTCCAGAGGGGCAGAGGCAAGAACCGAGGTGGAACAGCAAACCTTGATGCCAGTCTGCATGGACCTGATTTCTGGTTCTGCTGCTTGCCAGTTGAGGGACACCAGAAGAGTGGCTTAAACTTGCATGCCTCAGTTTCCCCATCTGTGAAGAGCTGAGGTGACGACCAAGTGAACTAGAGATGGGAAAGGGCTTGGCATGTGCCTGGTTGGGGGAGGGTTGCAATAAATGTCAGCAGCTTTGCTTGCTTGGGTGGCCCCAGACCTCTTCTAACAGCCACACTGGCCATAGGGAGCCATGGCTGGCTGTGGGAGGAGGTAGCTACCTGCCAGGCTGTCTTTGCTTGGCCCTGGTCCAGGTGGCATGGAGGTGGCGGGGGGGGCTGTCTCCCCCGCCACCTCAGGCCTTTGGGGTGAAAGGGACTTAAGAATTTCAGCTGCCACCTTCCTCTCTCGGCCTGGCTCCTCTCCCCACTGGACTGACGCTCAGGGTGTTCCAGAAAACTAGAGCCCGTGGAGGAAAACCCACAAGTCACTTAGTCCTTCATGGGGCTCATTCTTGTATTCATTCAACAAACCATCCCAAACATATCCTTCCCTGTGTAGTCCCACCTCCACGGTTTTCCTTTGGGTGTAGGACCCACACCAATGGAGCAAGGAATCCTTCAGAGCCATGTTTCCATCAATCCCTGGCAGCCTTGAATGTGTGGCTGATGGCGTCCCCACCCAGGATGGAGGAAATTGGAGCTCAGGGAGAGGAAGACCCTGCACCAGATGGCGTTTCTGTGCCTTTCAAGCTTGGAGGCTCCTGCCTGAGTGCTTGGCCCCATGCCCTTCCAGCCATTTGCCAGGGCCACCCAGAAAACCCTGTCCCAGCAGGATGGATCCACCCAGGGTCCAGCTATGTCAGTCAGACTCTCTGACAAGTGGCAGGAAGCTAGCCTTCAATGGTTCAGCCAGAGGGGAATCCGTATCACGTGTTGTATCAATCACCTACTGCCACAATAATGCTGCCTAACAAACTGTCCCCAAGGTCAGTGGTTTTTCACAACCGTCATTTATTGAGTCATGGGTCTGCAGGTCAGTGGATCCAGGATGGGCAGATTCATTTCAGGTCCCTTTTAGGTGTCTTTCCTTCTCCCTGGACCAGCAGTTACCTGAACTTCCTTATTATTATGTCAAAGGCAGAAGCACAAGAAGGGTGAGTGGACACTCGAGGCCTCTTTAAGCCCAGGCTCTGAACTGACATGCTGTCACTTCCACCATATTCTACCATGTCAAGTCACAGGACCATGGCCAACTTCCATGGGGAGGGAATATACTCAGCCTCTAAGGGGTGTGTTTGCAAAGAGGGAGAAGCCTGGGATGATAATGCACCTGCTTCCCGCTGGTAGCCACTCAGGTTGCTGGGCAGGCAAATGTTAGGATGGCCACTTTATACAATAGGGAACTGCTGTGGTCCAGAAAGGTAAAATGATTGCTCTCTAGCCCCAGCAGACAGGCCTATGCTCCTGGCCACCTGATTTCTAAGCTTCACACACTCCCCCCTAGCCTAGACTTAGACCTTTGCCATTCATCCTGGATGCCCCAGGTCCTGGGCTTTCTCCTAGCCAGTCCATCAGACCTTGAGATGTAACATTTCCAGAGCGCCCAAGACACACACACACACACACACACACACACACACACACACGGAGAAGCAGATAGAGTTAATTTTTGTCCAAACTTAGGAATTCTGGAGGAAAAAAAAATCTATATGCAATACTGTATTTTTAGCGCTAAATGGTGCTAAAAGCATTTTTTGGCACCCGTTAGAGAGTGAAAGTTGCATGGTTTGGGAGCAGAAAGCTGAGCGTGCTGGGTGTCCTCTGGTTTTGTCAATGCATTCACTTCTGGCAAGGTCGGCCTGCTTCGGGCAGCACGTGTTTGCTGTCTTTGTGTGTGCTTTAAAATGGTGGTCACCTCTGAGCATAAGAAGGCCCAGGCCTCCCACCCGCATGTCTGGCCATCTCTCTAGAGTATCAAAGATGGGTAAAGGGAAGAAAATACCATCATCCGAGAGGAAACCAACTGAGCAGATGCGGAGACCTTTCTATTTTGATCTGAAAGAAGTTGAGGGGGTTGACATGCTGACATCCAGTCAACCCTGAAGGATCACCATACATGGATGTGATCATCCCATTGTCCTCACTAGCCATGAAAGCCAACCCCAGCTACAGATAGGGAGGGAGCTGTCTGCTGAGGAGCCTTCCAGGGAAGATGCTTTTAGTCCTTAGAAGGAGACAGGGAGAGATTGTCTCTGCTTCTCCTCTTCTTGTGGATGCTGCCATGTCTGGTTGTGATGTGATGCCTGGATCTTGGCAGCCATCTTGTGTTGGTGAGGGAGCCTCCCTGAAAGCAATACTGACGCTTAAATTGAGTGCTGCATGCCAGGCAGGCCCTGTGCTGAACATAGGACACTGGCTGAATGCTTTCTAGGTTTTCCTGTGTGCCGGGTCCTGGGACCATGGTAGACCCAGCCTCAAGGAGGTCCCAGCTGGGAAGGGATAGTGGGGTCGGACAATGGCAACACAGGATAGGGAATGACAGCAGAGGTCCAGGGGACGGGGGAGAATACCCTCCCTCCTGCTCACCTGCTGTCTATCTCACCATTCTGCAAACGAACGCTCTGTCTCCATCTGGACTCCTTATGGGCCCCGTTCCAGCTTTCCCCAACAACAGTGACAGGAGCACATGTGGACACTGCACCTCCTGTCTATCAGCTCATCTTGTCCTCGTAGGAGCCTCGCGAGGACAGTGTCCTCCTCATTTCCCAATCAGGGAAACCAGGCCCAGGGCACCGATGGTGCTTTTAGCTTTTTAGCTTCTGCACTTAGCTTCTCAATGTGGGCAGGCCATGACATGGGCTTACGCATCCTAAAGTCGGCCCTTGTTCCCCAAGTACTTCTGTGCCCAGTCACCCCCATTGCCCGGGGCCCTCAGTGCCAGATCTGCCCCACAGAGCCGTCCACAAGGAGCTGGGGCCTCCCCCCACCCCCGCCATCCCTTCTGAGAGTCAGATCAGCCATTTCCTCCGGGAGAGAGGGCACCCCTCTTCACCAACCCACTGCCCAAGAAGAAAGCCTCACACATGGCATCTTGCTGATTTTTACAGTAACTCTGAAGGCACTGCTGTGCCCACTTCGCAGAGGAGAAAACTGAAGCCCAGAGTGGGGAAGACCGGAGCAAGAACACACAGGCAGGAGAAGGTGGGTGTAGGACCCACCCCAGCCCTGGCTGGTATCAAAGCCCCAGGGCCTGGGGGGCAGCTTCTACCTGAGGAGAAAGAGCAGAGGTGAAGGGGCAGAGCCTGTCTGGGAAACTGCAGTTTGCTGGGTGTGTACCACGGGGTGGCAGCCAACCCAGGGGCAGGCCGGGCTGTCGCAGCGAGTAAGCACGAGGGGGTGACGGTCAGATCTGTGAGCAGCTGGGGGGGGGATGGGGCAACTGAGATGAGGAGATGCTGGGGTGGGGAGGCCGGTGGGGAGACTGGGACCTCATGCTGGGGCTGGGGGGGCCCTGGGCCGAGAAAAGGGCAGGTTCATGGGAACTTAGAGACTGGCCAGATGTAGGGTATGGGCGAGGAGGGCCCGAGGAGGGGACCTCAGTCGTGCAGGCACAAGTGTGTCCATGGTGGGGGGAGCAGAGCTCTGGCCAGGCGGTGGCTAGATGTGGGGTATGGCCTGCAGGAGGGGGCACAGAGCTCGGCCGCCAGGCTTGCTTTTGGGCACTGCCATTGAATCCATTGGGATGAGGTTTGGCCGCGGCAGAAGACCCACTTGACCTTGAAGCTCCTGGGAGTGTCCTTCTCTCCTGTCAAGGGAGGCCGTCCTGGGTCCGTGCAGACTCCACAGACAACGGCCTAGCCATTCTGGTGGCCCTTCCCCGGCCTGCCCAGCCAGGGGAGGGACAACGTGGTGTGGGGGGCACCACCTCCCGTTAGTCCATTTCACGAGCTGCACGGGACACCGTTGCTCACGTTCTGTCCCCACAATGTAGTTGCATTATTGGCTTCCAGCCACCAAAAGGGCTGGGAGACCTAGAGTGTATTGTGGCCACTCTCCACCCTGCTCCGAGTCAGTGGTCTGGGTCCTAAGGAAGAAGGCGGGTGATGTGGGGGACAGGTGGCCTCGACCAGAGGTGCCTCCGGGCAGCCTGCCACCTTGGGCAGCCAACTGGTCTCTCTAGGCATCTGCTCCACTCCTGCACCCACGACACAGGACAGCAGAACCTACCTCGGGCCCTCGGGGTGAGCCCGTGAGTACTCTGTGAAAGCACGCTAGGCCCTGGGGGGTCATGGAGGGCCGGCAGGGGACCACCCCTGAGGGGAGCAAGCACCGGGACAGAGGGGGAGGGGCTGGGGACCAGTAAGCAGGGGGATGGTGATCCCAGGGAGATCAGCTTCTGAGGAGAGTGGGGGTGGAAGCCAGTGGGGCAGGAGGGCAGGAAGGGCAGGAGGAAGGAACAGCTCCCAAGGGAGAGAGGGAGGGAGGGAGAGAGAGAGAAAGGGGGCCGTGGTGATACCTGGTGACATGTGGGCAGGGCTACCATATCCTCAGGGCTGGCAGCCATGGGAAGACAGCATGGGAGGGAGGCCTTGGTGGCCAGTCAGAGAAGGGGAGTGTGGCACAGAGGGGCAGCAGAACAGACCTGCTCCCCAGGCGGGACGCCTGCAATTCTGGCAATGAGCACGCCCCTCTTACGAAATTAGAGAGAGCTTTATTAAATAAACCAAGTAGAAACGCGCCTATTTACATCCAAGTTGTCAGTTTGAGCTCAAGTAATATGCAAGGCACAATTCTTCCGGTCTCCAGCTTTACAAAAATAAATCACATGGTCCAGCCCTAGAGGCCTGAAGTGGATTCACACTTGTGGCTCAGAGTCAAGCGGACGACTCCCCACACACAGTGGCCACGCATACCTGGCCCTGCGGGGCGTCCCAGTTCATCCTGAGAGTGGCACGGCTCTCGGCCTAGGGCAGAGGGGCCGCGTTCTGGGGGCCTCCGATGCTGAATGAACAAGGGCCTGGGAAGGAGGAGGGCCTTTTCCTCGTTGTCTTCTCCTTCCCAGCCCCTTCCTGGAGGGCAGGCCCACCCCCCTCACTGGCCAGGTCGGGCTCCGTGGCCTGCTGGGGAGGGATGCCAATGGGGAGACTGGTGCCCGCACCGGGCGGGCCAGAGGCTCAGGTCTGCTGAGATGCAAAAGGAGGAACAGATAACACTGGGTCTTTGCACTTGGGCGGAACATAGTGGCTTCTCCAGGAGGACACACAGAACAGATCCCGGTCTCCGGCTCAAGGACATTTTCCTAACTACGATTCCATAGAGAGGCCAGGAGAGGGAGAAGGAACCAGACCCCACAGGACATCCCAATGGTGCTGTGGCCACGTCCAGGAGACGTTCCCACGCTTAGTCACAGTGGCCCACAGAGGGGCAGAAGGTGGCCCGGCTCCCGGCTCCCGTGGTGCGTGAGCGTTCCCCCCGGGGGAGGCTGAGCCTGCATGGGGTCCCCGCCGCTGCGTTCCTGAGGCTTCTGTGCAGTCACGGGGCCCGCACCCGACAGTCATGTCTGTTCCCTCCCCTCATCTCCTAGCAGGAGCCAGACTAGGGGTAAAGTTTTCACGTGAGGGGAACACCCCAAAAAATGAAGTGATTAAAAAGTCCTTTCCCTGAGGCCACCGCAGTCACATCCCCTCCTAGGAAATGGAGCTTCTGCCTGCTCAAAGTCTTGAGAAGAGAGTGGTTCTAGAGACTGGAGGGAAAGAAAAGCAGGACTACATGTTGTCCAGAAACCCCAGACAACCAGGCACGAAGGAATGAGCCAGCATCTTCGCAAAGGCTAAGAACGAAACCAAACCAAAGCCAACTGGAACTCCTGCGTGTAAGCAGCAGCTAGCGGGCACAGCCTGAGCTCCAGAACGGAGCAGGCAGCGAGGGGCGCCTGGCGCTGTCCCCACCGCGGGGGCGCAGGGCTGGCCCACTGGCTAGTGGGAGGTGTATGCGGGGCTCCAGAGCCCCGAGTGCGGGCTAGCTCTGCGGCTGGGAGGCAGTGCGGTGAAAGGCGTCGGCGACGAGGCAGCGAAATCTGGAGCGGAGAGAGAAGAAGTGAGTGACAGAGTAGATGGGAGAGCTCGGCCTTCCTCAGGGACCCCTCAGTGCCCATGTCAGAAGAGCCCCTGATAGAAGAAGTGTCAGCCACCACGCCCCCGACCACGCCCCCAGGCCGCCCTGGGCCGGCGGTGTGATGCACCCAAGGAACAGGTGACGGCCGGACATGCAGAGAGGCCTGGAGCGTAAGCCCTGACCCCCCACAGCAGACCTGTGGGAGAGAGCAAGGAGTGGGTCTCAGGACCACACGGAAGCGGCCATGAGTCCACAGGGCATGCAGGGAGGAGAGCCTGTCCATCTGGGCAGGAGCAGCTCCTTGGGCAGGGAAAGCGGCATGAACAAAGACTCCAATGTGAGCGGAAGAGTCTGGAGTGTTCAAGAGATAATGCCAAAACTCCGCAGTGGCTCCAACACACAGAGGGAGGGGTGTATTGGGAGACGGGGTTAGAAAAGGTGAATGCCCACCGCCAGGGTGGCTGGGGAACGTTTGTGGAAGACTATGGTTCTAGGGGTCCAGGATGCATGCGGGATCTTGTCACCCAGGAAAATGCATCTATACACAAAACCGTTCTCTTCCAAAAAACTCAGATCCTTTGAAGCCTGGCCATGCCCCCTTAGGCTCAGTAGACACCTGTTCAGGGGAGAGAGCCCTCCAATGGAACACAGAAGACAGGAGGGTTGCCATGCGCCCTCATGGTCAGGCACTGCACTTCTCACAGGGAGAAGTGTCCCCTGGATCCATACGGGGTCACCAGGACCTCAGGGTCACCAGAGACAACCGGACTATGAAGAGGAATGGCCCTCGTGATTTCTCTCCCTCTGGGAGATCCGTCATCAGGACTGTCCAGAACCCTCACCTCTGAGTCAGCCAGACCAACCCAGCTTAGAGCCCTCGGTGGCAGCCCCGGTAGGGGGAGCCAGTCCCAGAGAGCACACCGCAGAGACAACTCCCCGCCGCCAGCCCGCCGCCCTGCACCCACCTGCCTGGGGAAGCTCTCCTCGCCCAGGACCGGCATACCGTTTCCCCTCACCAGCTCCCCAATCTGCCTTCTGGGCCTCCCACCTCAGCTGCCACTCTTGCCCAGGGCCAGAGCTTCTGAGACTTGGGGTTCAGGGCCCACTTCCTCCCTCAGGACCCCTCCCTCTTAGCCCCAGCCAGGCCTGGCTGCATCCTCCAGGGGGCTACTCACAGTGGGGGCTGTGGCGAGGGCTAGCTCGTGGGGAGAGGGCCGGAGGTGCGGTGAGCTCCCGGGGCGCGCAGACCGTGTGGTAGGCTGCAAGACCACATGGCTGGTTAGAGTTGGGGTGGGGAGCAACCCAGGGCACACAATGTGGCCCACCTCACCTATGATCATGACAGCGGTCCCAGCCAGCAGGGCAAAAAGTGTGAAGAACATGACTTGGTAGGAGTCCAGGAAGTGCTGGAAGAGGGTGGCTCCGTCTGCGATCGATGGAAAGACAAGTCACCAAAGCAATGCACGGAGTTGCCTTATGTCTGTGTGGGTGGCCAGAGGGTGAGGTGGCCTGCCCGAGGCCTGGGGCGGTGTCTGGTCCTGTGGGGCGGTCACCCCAGTGCTCCGTCC
Source organism: Phoca vitulina (assembly GCF_004348235.1). NCBI lineage: Eukaryota > Metazoa > Chordata > Mammalia > Carnivora > Phocidae > Phoca > Phoca vitulina. Next base: position 44,595,507 of record NW_022589716.1, on the reverse strand, counting down.
TATTCCATCCTGGGCCACTTGAACCGACTCAGTTCCACCCGAGGCCCCTGAGGCCCCGCTTCCTTGGAAGTGGGCTCAGTTTCAGCACCCATTCCAAGGAAGAACAGACCTGTCCGGGGGAGTCGGAGGGTGGGGAAGTTGCCAGGAAAGGCAAGGCAGTGTTGAAAACGTCAAGCCGTGAGCAGCATTGCTCATGACAATGGAAGTCAGGGTTGGGCAAAGGCATTGGACAGGGATACTGCCGCTCTCAGAACTGAGGCCCAAGCACCAAGGGAGCCCAGTATCAGCTGCTCCAAAGCCACCCCTCCTCTGGGGCCCCGCCTCGGGGTGGCCCAGACTGTGGCTTCCTCTTCCATCTCCTCCTACCTCATCCTGCACCCCTCCCTCCCCGCCACTGGGCTGTCCTGTGTCAGAACACATCCCTGCTTGGCAGGAAGGAGGTGGTGGCCTCTTCAATGCCCTTAACATTGGTCCCACCCCTTCAGTGTGCTCCCAGCCAGACCTGACCAGACCACTTCCCTGCTCTCAAGAAAAAGCCTGAGCCCTCGGCCTGCCATTCAAGGCTCCTCATGGCCCAGCCCTTCATCCTGCACATCACCCCAGGGTCCTTCTGACTGCCTCGCCCTCCCCCTGGCCACTCCTCCTTCCAGACCTGGTGTAAGCAGCCCCTTTGAACTGCACCCTCAAGCTGGCAGAGGTAAAATTACCCCCTCCGTGTGCCTCCCACTTCTTAAGCCCCATCTTTACAATCATTCCTTTCTTACTGTGTTTATAACCCACGCCCTATCTGAGGTGGCGGGCTTCTCAGGCCTCTGTCCAGCACAGGGGCTGGTACACAGCAGGTGCTAATAATGACTGCAGAATCAGTGAATCATCCATTACTGAGCACCTACTCTATGTTAGGTAGGCCCTGTTCTAAGCACTGTCCCCACATACAGCACTTTAGCTTCTAGCTGGGGAAGACCAGTGGCAATCATAGTTAATTGTATTAATTATTCTATAGGCTGACAGTTGAGAATAGTGCTATGGAAGAAGGAAACGGGTTTGAGTGGAAGTAAGGTTCAAAGTTTCCTACTATATGAGCAGAGAATGTTTGAGGGAAGGTTGGTTTGATGGAGGTGGGGGTGGGGGCCAAGGGGCTACCTGGGGGACAGGCATCCCAGGCAGAGGGAACAGTGAATGCCAAGGACTTAGCTGGGGGCTGCATATGTCCCCAAAACAGGAAGGAGGCCAGCGTGGCTGGAGCAAGGTGCTCAAGGGGGAGACAGGCATAAAAGTGTCGGGAAGGCAGGTTATGCTGGGCCTTTCAAGACACTGGAGAGACTTGGGCTTAATCCCCCTCGGGAGGTGGGAGCTATAGCAGAGTGTTTGAGCAGAGGAGGGCCATGATCTAGTCACATTTCAACAGGATCCCTCTGGCTGCCGTGTTGAGAACAGACGGAGAAGCAAAGCACGTGTGGCTGCTCGAATGAGTGATATTCGCTTTGCAGGATGTTCTGCGTTTCTGAGTCGTCCAGTTCTCGACGCCCCCGGGTTCCCACAAACAGCTAAGACCACCCAGTCCAGCCCTCCTCACCCAGGCCCATCCCAGCTGTGCCCCATCCCGTGACTCACGAGGACCAGGCCCTCGGCGATCCATCACAAAGGCCACGGTGACCGGAATGGTGATGGCTTGGTTAGTCATGGGGCTGGAGAAGGTCAGGGCGGTGGACAGAGGCCCCTGGCTGCCGGCCGCGGGATCCGAGACGCCAACTGTGTAGGTGATGAAGCTGGGGAGCCCCAAAGACTTCTCCTTCTCAAAGGCCAGCACAGCTGGGGACCCTGATTTCACCTGGGAGAGACATTAGGGCTGGAGAGGAGCACCCCCCACTTCTGCCTGACATGCTGGGCTTCCCTCCTGGGCCCGAAGGCCAGGGGTGGAGACCCCTCCCCAGGCCCCCTTCCTAGGCAGGTGATGATGCCTGGGTACTTCTGACAGCGTGAAATCTGCAAAGTCAGGGAAGGAGCACAGTGTCTATACCTGGAGTATTTTTAAGAAAGGACAAATCAATATCATTGAATTCTAATCAAGTGCTCTTTAAAAAAATGCTAAACTAACATGAACTATCATCAAACGCCAACTTTCCAAGGGAACAGCCTGGAGCTCTGTTTATGGCCGATCGCCAGCAGCTCAACCCCAGGGCCTGGCAGACCCTCTGTCACCAGCAATGAATTCATCCCTGTCTCACTCCAAGAATATTCAGTCATATTCACTGCAGCAAGACAAGGGATGATGAAGCAAACAGTGGAGCCAAAAACCCCTTCACCACATCACCCCAGATCTTCTCCCAGCTTGCTGGGCAGCAGGACCCAGGACACCATTCACCCAGCATTCAGCAGACGGGGAACCGAGGCCCAGAGCCAGGGACTTGTCCCCAGTTGTGCAGGCGTCAGTGATAGGTCAGGGATTAGGGCTTTTTCCTCCTGCCCCATGTCAGTGTGCATTCCTGCACTGACTTCCTTCATTGAACATACGAAATGTTCACTGAGCACATACTACGTGCTAGGGAAGCCCTATGCTAAGTACTGGCCTCGCATACTTAACTCCTGGTTGGGGAAGACTTGCAGAAGTCACAGTAATTAATACAATTACACAGGCTCATAGATAATGGTAATGCTGTGGGAAGGAAGAAGAGGATAAGGCATATTTACATTTTTTAAAAAAAATTTTTCATTTTAAAGAGAGGTGGTCCAGGCCTCCACGTTCCACCTGGGCCTCCCTGCCTCCTGGTCCTCTCCAAGGCCCCCGGCTCGTGCATGGACGCCACTCACCTCCAGGTTTTCGAGAATCTCCATGGCACCAAAGACCTTGACCTCCGAGCTGGTGTAGTGGTTGCTCAAAAGGATTTCAGCCTGGTCAGTGTACAGCCCTGGGCTGAAGGGCACCTCGGCGCCCACGTGCTCTCCGGGGATGTGGATGCCCGGGATGGAGGCGGTGACCAGCAGCACCGTCTTCTTCATGCTGAGATGCTTCAGCTGTTTGTCTGTCAGCCTGTGCATTGTGACCGAGCAGAGGTACCGGCCTGTGGAGACGAGGATGTTCCACATGGTCCCCTCTCCCGCCCGTGCCCTGATGCTACACTTTCTCCTGGCAACTCCTTCTCATCCTTCAGAGCCCAACTGAGGCATCACCTCCTCTGGGACCCTCCAGGGACATCCCTCTTTGGTACCCCTGGTCCAGCTTGGACACCCTTTCTGTGACCAGCACTCTTGCTCGCTCCTTTCTCAGAATGCTCTGGTTCACCAGATCCGCATCGCCCTGACATTCCCTGGGGTGGGAAGGTGTGGGCCAGCTCCACATCTCAGGGCCCAGCCGTCCTGGCTCAGAGGGACGGTGAGTAAATGATCAATAGATACCTTGACCCAATGCTGGGCTACAGGCCAGTTGGGGCTGACTCCCAGTACGGCCTATGGCCCCAGATACAGCAGAAAGTTCTGGAAAGGCATGGATTGGGACTATTTTGATACCTGTTGGATCCTCCATGCCTGCCCTGGGTAGACAAATGAGTTAAATGGACACTGTCAAGCGGGGCCCTGGAGAGCCCCCCAGTCTGGAACCAGGGTGCCTGTGCTGGAGTCCCTTCCGTGCCCATGCCAGCCAAGCATCCCTCGGTGAGTCGGCTAGTTTCCCTCAATAAAGTGGGAATAACATCGCACCCCTCATGGGGCCACATTCGCGAATAAATAGGGCACGGGACCCCCAGGTGCCTGCTCCGTGCCCAGCCGTGCGCTCGGGCCCCACACACGACGTGTCCTGAGGACATACCTCCTGCGTCTTAGGCAGCGGCCTGGGTGCTGACCCGAGCCATGGGGCGCGGCAGGCTGGGCTTACGGCCAGTTGTCGTGCTGACGCTAACTCCTCCTAATTAAGACGGGGCAGCATGTTCTTGGAAGGAACTGAAAGGTGGGCCAAACGCTCATCAACAGTCATTATCATAATGACATTGGCATCTACCATCGAGGACTCGGTAACAGGAGTGTGTGCCAGGCACTATGCTAAGCAGGTCGCAGGAACTATCCTACCGAACCCTTGAAGTGCCCCAGGAGGGCACTCCTCTCCTCAGGTTGTGTTGGTGACACTCCACGTCACCTGGCCCACGTGCCGGGGGCCCAGGCAGTCGCTCCAACCCCAGGGCACCAGCCTTCGGCTCCACGGCCTGTGGAATGGTGATGCTCGGACACACCGTGTGGGCCCAGGACCCTTCCAGCCCCGGCTCGTTTGCATCACTCGGCCCTGACATGCGGGCAGGCAAGGCACCATCCTGCCCAGGTCACAGAGCCTCAACACCCACTGGCTCTGGGCCTCAAACCCAGCTTTTCCAACTCAGAAGTGTCCTTCCTGCTGCATGGAGGGGGGACTGTGGAGAACGGCCACCACCCAGCACAGGCCTGCCAACCCCTCCTGGTGGCCGGAAGGGGCCAGTGGCCAGAGGGGTGGCATCAGTCCCTGGAGCTCCCGACAGACAACGTCCCTCTATGCAGAGGGACAGTGAGCCGAACACACCCAAAGGAGCCAGTTTTCCCACTGAGACCCTTGCAAACTCACCCAGAGTTGCGTCAAATCCTGGCTCTGCCGTGAAAACGTCGCGTGCTGGGAAATCGAAGACGTCTTGCTTGAATTGGAGCTGGCAGCTAATGAGGGATTCTGGATGCAGAGTCTCCATGATTTCCCTCTGGGCAGGGGAGCACTCACCTGGAGACGGGAAGGGGGTGAGAAGGGCATGGGCCAGGCCCACCTGGGCCTCTGTACCTGCCCGCGGAGCCCCAAAATGAGGAAGCGAGAGCAGGCCGCACACAGGCCGGCGGGGCTGCAAAATGACGCACACGGGGTGCCCCAGGGCTGCCCCAAGCTTCACGATGCTGCCACAGTTTACAAAAGCTGAGGACAATTCTAGGGAGGAGGAGGGTCATTCTGAATCGTGGGCAGTTTCAGATCCGAATCTGAGCATTTGGGCTAGAGCCTGCATCCAGCGGCCCGGCAGATGGGTTGGCCCACTAATGCACGTCATCTGTTCCTGTCAGCAGGGGAAAATGGGCAATTTATTTCTGGACATCAGGAGGGCAACAGTTCCCCACTAATACACTGAGTATCATTTCGGCAACTGCACGGTGCTGTCCCCGTGCACTGAGGTAGGAAAACAGAGGTTACTGCTTGCAGTAAAGCTGCCTCATCAATCAGAATGAGAACAGCCGTATTTAATTCTACCAGTTAAGTGGTTAAAAAAAAAAAGAAAACCAACCCCAAAACAGCCCGTATTGATGTATTTATTTCTGACAGCTGGTGTCCAGGGCTGTCATAGGCAGGGGACAGGGTCAAATGTTCTATGCATGACTTGGAAGAGGTAATTACAGAAATCAAAACCAGTAGCGAGGCCTGCTAAGTCATTACTTTCTGGGATTAGTGGGGGTGACATGTGGCTTTCTTTACTCGGTGCCCTAGGGCTGAAGTGGCATTTCCAGCTCAGACACAGGCCGTTTCTGGGTGCCGGGCTCTTTTAGGAAGATGTCTTTTCATGGTCTCCGCTTGTGGAGGACTCAGATTTCTAAAAAGCTGGAAGGAATGGGCCAGCAGGGGTTTAAATGCTCTCTCTGGCTTTGGCATGAGTTTGAGTGGGAAAAGCAGACAAAACCGCAGCAGAGTCCCTGAGCCCAGTTCCCCCCCTCCCCCAGACCAAGCAAGCCCCTCACTCTCTACCTCTCAGGTTAGAGCTTCTGTCTCCCACGGTGACAGTCACCTTGGAGGCCTCCTGGAAGCTGGTCTGGCCTGGGCGGACGGAACGGGCTACGATCCTTTGAGGGACACCAATCACTATCTGGGGAGGGAGCCGAGGCAGCTACACTGAGCACCGATCACGTGTGGGCTCCATGCCGGCCATTTTCCTGACCTCACCCTGCTGCCTGTTTATGAGGCACGGCCCATTGCACAGGGGACAAAACTGAGGCTCAACATCTGGAAGACTTGCCCAGAGGTGGTGGAGCTGGGGTTAGACCCCGGGCCAGTCAGACTCTGCAGCCTTGCCCTCTCCCGCTGAACAGGCTGCTTTTCCTGAACAGCGGAGCACGAGCTGAACGGCAGGCCTTAATTCATTCAACGGTTTGGGGTGAGGCACAGAGCTTGGCTCCCGTGGCGGTTGCGATCACTTCTCTGTTCATCAGTTTGGTTAATTAGTCTTTCGGCAAAGAGCGAAGGTGCTGTTTTACTTTACTGTCATTTATTCAAAATAAATCACCCTAAAATGCAACTCACACAGCCTGAGTAGGGAAGGCTCCCCCAGACTCAAGTCTTCCCAGGTTTTTCCCTGCCCATCCCCTTTGCTCATCCTGCACTGGCCACACCCAAACCCCTCCAGCTGTGTGCCTTCCTTAAGCTTCCACCCTCCCCTGCAGAGCCTGACCCCATCAGAGCCGGACCCCTTGCAGGCCCAGCTTGTGTCACCCCCTCTAGCTGGAAGTCTGTCTACCCACCTCTGGGCAGGCACTCAGCACTTCCTGCCTCCCAGGAACGTGATCTCCCTAAGAGCCGGGATGGGGTCTCACTCCTCCCCAAAGCCCACGCAGCTCCCAGGGCCATGGCTGACATAGAAGCATAGGCAGGCCCACAGGCTGGCCCCATCACCTCCAGACTCACTGGTAGGCACCTGCACCCCGGCCCTAGTTCTTCACATCTTCTCCTGGACTCCTTCTGACCACCATGCTACCGTCTTCTTCCCCGTTCCTCTTCCTCCTCCTTCACACCTTGCAGAGGGGGCCCAAGGCCTTGCTCCTCTCCCCTCCTGCTCTGGTATGTTCTGCATGTTCCCATCCACTCTCAGGTCTTCCAGAACCATTTCTGTCCTTAGACCCCCACCCCATCTCCAGCTTTCTGCCCCGGAGCTCCAGAAACACCTGCTGCCTCACCATCAGCCCCACATAGAGGAGCTGCAACCACCTCAAGCTGGCCATGTCTCAACTCACTCATCTTCCACCCACGCTGGCCACTCCTTCTGCATTCCTAACCTCCCCCCCCAACCTCCGGTCAGGGTGAAGGACCAACACCCACCTTGTCATCCAAGCCAGACCCCGGGGCAGTCATCCCCAAAGTCTCTTATTCCCTCAACCCCTACTTCCAAATGGTCATCAAGCTCTGGTGACCCCCCTCCTTAATCTCCCCCAAACCCACCCTTAGTTTCTGGCCACCCAACAGTGCCAGCTGAGGGCCCATCCTCAGCCCCCTGGCTGGCTACCCCGCAGCTCCTCCCCCTCTCCTGGGCTCTTAGACTGCCAGGCACCGGGACCCGTTCTAAACCTTACCTCTGATCTACATTACTCTCTACTGGAAAAAAAAAAAAATCCTTGATGAATCCCTCCTGGGTTTGGCATAAGCTTCCACCTCTTTGCTCTGGAATAGTAACAGTTGCAGCTAATACCTACTGAACATTTGCTGAGTACCATTCTAAGTGTTTCACATATGTGAGCGCCTCTAATCCTTAACAACACTCTTCTGTCCATTTTACAGACAGGAAAACCAAGGCACAGAGAGGGGAAATAACTTACCCGAAGCCACACAGCCTCTCAGTGGCCCAGCTGGGATGGGAACCCAGGCAGCCTGGCCCCAGAGCTCACATGCTTAACCACCCCACAGAACTACCTGGAACCCAGGGTGGATCACGATTGCAATGCCAGCCTCCATTCCCCCCCACTGCCTAGGTTCTGGCCACCAGGGCTGGGCTCTCGAGCGCGGCACACCTTTGCCTATGCCATGCTCTCTCATCCAGCTCCCCACCACCCCAGCCCCTGCCCATTCTCAGCGGCTCCTCCCGGGAGAGCACAGCTTCATCAGTCACAAGGTGCCCCTCTCTGGGATCGGCTCACCCACTGCACAGCCCCAGCACTAAATATGTGAGCTATTAGCTTAAACTGCTGGATTCGATCACGTGCACGCTGGCTCTAAAATGAGACACATTTGGAACACAGCCAGACGTTGCTCATTGATTCATTCTCAGCTGGAGATAAATAGAAGAGAGAACGGTTTTGTTCGCCTCCAGAAAGCCTCAAGAGGTGACTTGCCAGGGAGGCTTAACTTTGCTGGTGACGCCACATCACCGTGCTGGCCTGCCCACGCCGAGATTCCTGGGGACACGCCCCCGGGGGACGCTCCGGCCCTTCCACCAGAGTGCATGGGAGCCGGGGGGCGGGGGGGTGGCCACCCCAGGACATCAGCCCCTGTCATGGCACCATTTTGAATGTGGGGAGGCGGGGGCCTGTGCAGAAAAGGGAGCTTGTTCCAATCCCAGAGGCAGTGGGCAGCGGAACCCAGACTCCTGACTCCGGATCCTGACCGCTGGCAACCTGCTACCGCTTCTTTTCTCGAGAAAACGGAGGTGTTCAGTATAGAAAGCTAAGGGTTTCACCCCGAGTGGGTCAGCCACGTATGCCCCGAAGCCCCACCTCCTTGTAGGTCCTCAGGTGCCCAGCAACCTCGTAGTAAACCGTCACAGATCCCGCCTCTCGGGCCACAGCCACGCCTGTCCTGGGCTCGATGTGGAGGACGCTGCTGGCCGAGGAGCTCCAGGTTCCAGAGAGGCCTGGGAGAGGAAGCCCTGGCTGTCACTCACCGTTCCCACATCCGATACTGCGGCCAAACCCTGTCCCCTGGGTGACCGTGCCAGCCTCCTGGGGGCTCACTCGTCACCCTCAGGGTAAAAGCCATCCCCCTGGCCCCGGCACCCTGGCTTGGCCCTCCCCCCCCCCCACCGGCTCCTGGCCGTGGCCACCTGGGGCCACCTGCAGGTCTAGGGCACCTGCTCTCTGCACAGCTGCCACCCTGCCCAGAGTGAACCTCTGGGCCTCCTTTCTCTCCACTGCCTCCCTGCTTGCAATCTCCTGATCATTCCCTTGTCCTGGGGTGACCTGGGAGCACCCCTCCCCCCAGGACCGCCCCTGCCCACCCCCAACCGTGTCAAACAAAGCTGGTGTCAGGCTCAAGAGCCGGCGCTGGACAGCACTTCTTAGTTAAAAGCCAATCACATTATAGAGTATATACCACAAAATAACAACCACATTCTATTTCTGGCACATTAGATTTGTTTTTCTTTAAGGGCAGCGTTTAACTTCCTTTTAAAATGAATTTAATTAGATTAAAAAAATAAGGAGTCACTTGGAAAACCTGAAACAAAACAAGTAACGTAGGTCACGGATATACACGTGGTGTGGGAGCGGCTGAAATCTGGAAATCGTGGAACGGGCCCAGTAGCTGTTCTTTGCTTACATTTCCTTTCGGAGGTACTCTGTCCTACACTGTAACCACTATCCACGAAATGCATTCAAACTGAACAAGTAGCTCCTCGTCGCATCAGCCACATTTCCAGGGTTGGATTGTGAGGGCCCCCGTGTTAGAGTAGATACAGGATATCTCCGCAGCGGCAGAAACTTCTACCAAATAGCGCTACGTGAGCGCAGGGCTGGCAGGCTTGCTCAGTAAAGGGCCAGATGGTACACGTGTCGGGCTGTGGACTCAGGTTCTGACGCCTGCTCTTGAACCTCCGACGAGCTCGGCTTGTCTTACCCTTACAACAGGAGCCCGCTCCCATCTTTGTGACTGCCTGGATTCAGAAGGGTTCCCCAGCCAGTATCCACCTCTCTTACCTTCCAGGCCGACCAGGACTGTGGCCAGACAGAGGACGTCCCCCACCACCACCGCTCCGGACAGCTCCGGGGAGATGGCCTGTTGGACGGGCAGCGGGACGAAGTCGGAGAGGCCCACGTGCTCCGAGTCCCACACGCTGAGCAGCGTCAGGCCGACGCTGACAGTGCGCACGACGCATGTGTTGTTGGTGGTGCCCTTCCCAATTTGCACAAACTCATCTCTAGGCACAGGAGGGGGAGGCAGGCTCTCAGTCTCAGGGAAGGGGCGCCCGACTTCAGAGGGAGAAACACACTGAGTCCCCTGCCCGGTGAAGCTTCTTGCTGACCGTGGCCCCAGACATCCCCTGGCTCAAGTTTCCCAAGCAGCTGCTGCAGATCTGGGGCCACCACAGGCCACATGAACCTGACCTCCTCTCCTCTTCCCTGGGAGGAGCCCATGGCCCACAGTTGGGGTGGCCCGGCGCACATCCCCCACGTTCCAGAGGGGAAGGCTGAAGCCAGAGGGCAAGGTGAGCTACAAAGCGCTTGCCAGTCCCTTCCCAACAGTGAACTGGGACACTCTCGGGAGGCACGACCTCTGCCCCCTGCCTCCTCTGTAAAATGGGGATGAGAATGTACCCGCGTCCCAGGCTTGACGTAAGTGTGAAACCAGGTTGGTGGCTATAAAGCAGTGAGACCAGTGGCCGGCACGTGGTTAGTGCTCGGTCAACACCAGGCCTGGACTGGCTGGCCTGAGGGGCAGGGTCTCTGGCTTCCTGCCTTTCCTCCACCGTGCCTTCTGACCCCTGAGCCCTGACTGGTCTCCAGGAGAGGTGCTCCCACCACAAAAAGGCCAGCGGGACTTCTGTGGGGTAGCTGAGGGGTTGGGAGGACCTGCCTCCACTTCCTCCAGGGTAGCCTAGGTCTCAGACGGATGCACGGCCCATACCACGTGCATGGAGCTCCACAGTTTGCCAGAGGCCTTTGCGACTACGGCCTCAGTTGATGGCCCTGAGGACGAGGCAGGTTCCCCACACAACAGGTGTGGAGACGGAGGCCTGGAGAGGTGAGCTGCCTTGCCTAGGAAGGGCCCACAAAGGGCAGAGCTGGGGCTTGAACTGGGTCTAACCCCAAACCCCGGTCGTTCTACCATGCTACATCCCCCATGCCTGGCCCCGGGTATGTGAGCAATAGGGGACAAGTCTGTCGCAGGCCTGTGGGGAGGCCAACTTACAATGGACACCCACACCTGGATACAATCTTCTGCCCCCCATGCTCCCTAGCACCCCTGCCCAAGACCCTCCTTCCTCCTGTGCCTGATGCCTCTCTCTCCTGCTTTTTGCTGGTCTGCAGGCCCCTGGGGCAGTAGTTCTCAAGCTTTAGAATCGCCTGGAAGCCTCCTTAGAAGACAGAGTGTTGGGTCCTGTGCACTTGCACTTCTAAGGGCCCCCAGGTGCTGCTGGCGCTGCTGGTCTGGGGACCACGCTTTGAGACTCACTGCTCCAGCAGACCCAGTCAGAGGTTTCAGCAGGCCCAGACTGAGGCCACGGCTCTCTTCCTGCTCTGGAGAGTGCCCTCTCGCCTCACATGAGGCCTGTGGCTGCAGCTGTATTTCCAAAGAGCCAAAACGAATTGCACGTGGAGCCAGATGCGACCTGGTATTCAAACCCACTTCCTCGCTGTGTGACCCTGGGCAAGTGGCTTGACCTCTCTGAGCCTCGACAAATGGGCTATAATGAGGCGTCAGTGAGACACAGGAGAGGCAGTGAGCGTCAGACTCCTTCCTCACCCGCACCGGGGTGCTGGAACGTGTGCGTCTCCCCTGCGGGGGGCTTTCCCAGGCACACACAAGTCTTACCACAAGCCCTCCAAGCACCAACCCTGACACTGTGTCTCGCCTCCTGGCCACCAGGGCACATCACTGATAGCTTCCTGCCACATGGTAATAAAGGCTCTGGGCCCCGCTTTCCCCTCACTCCTGCCTCCTGGCCGAGCCCAGGGCTTCCCCCTGTGGCCCTAGAAGTGTGGCACGTCCCCTCCTCTTGGCGACTGCAGGTGACAAAGTCTCCTTTCAGTGGCACTAGGCTGTCCAGTTGCCATCCAGGTACAACTGAGGAACGCCTTCCAGTGAGAAATGAGGGTCACCCACAGCCTACCTGTTGGTTGCAAAGCTGAGGACCGAGTTGTGAGCATGGAAGATGTCTCCGGAGTTGTCATGGAAGTGGACCGTGAAGGTCACAGTCGTTCCCAAAGGCAGGGCTGCCAGAGCCTCCTTGTTCTGGGTGTGCAGGGCGGGGCTCATGGAGATCCTCAGGTAAGAAACTGGAGACACCTGAGGATAGTGAGCAGGTGTGGTGGTGACCACCCTGGGAACCAGCTTCCCCAGGACGAGACATCTGCCCCCAGGCAGGTCACCTCCCTCAGGAAGGACCGGGAGCTGGATCGACTCAGGGGTCACGAAAGAGGAAAGGCCTTGGTCTCCTGAGCGTCCCAGCCTAGTGATGAGACTCCTGCCTCCCCACACAGCAGGCCGGGCTTACAAAAAAAACCCAACCTACAAGAGTCAAAACCCATGGCTTTGAAAAATTAGATCATTATTCACATTTGCAAAAATATCCCCTGGGCTTTGAATGTTTGGTTTCTCTGGGAAACCTGGCTCTCCGGGTGTTTTAAGTGGAAACAATGCCCATTTGGACTGCAGAGGAGGCATTAACTGGGAGCTGCTGGGAGCCTGCAGATGCTCCAGGGAAAGCAGAATGGGGAGGAGGGAACCCGAGCTCCAGAGACGGAGGCCTTGGTCCCTTAACTCCGAGTAAAATCTATCCTGGCCAGAACTTTCACCCCCTCAAAAGACCTAATTTCTGGGATAAAGATCAGTGGGTGCAGTGACAGGTACACAGCTGGTGCTCAATACGTATTTGCTGAAGTAGGGTGAGCAGTGAGTCACTTCTACTTACTCAAAGAGTAGGGTGGAGGGTTCCCACCTTGAAGCAAAAAGGCATTAATTAAGGAAGTAGGTCTGTGACCCCAGCAGGATCTCAAACTTGAAGTCACGCATCTCGTCTGTCACTCAGGATTCAGAATGTGGCTAGGAGTAGGTACAGGTGGGAAATCTGGGGGAACCGACCTAAGGACGCCCAAGGAGAAAGTCCCTAGCACAAAGGAGCACGGAATGGCGGAGAGGGGGGGCATGGGAAGCATTGTGATGAGGCCAGGGGACACAAACCTGAGCCCGGCCCACGTGGGTAAGGGCCCGACCCTGCCTCGCAGCCACCGAGAGTGACTCACTTCCACTAGGAGTCTCAGTTTCCTTGCCTGTAAAATGGGTTAGTCACCACGTACGTAATGCAATGATTTCTGCGCTGGGTGTCTAGCACACGCAGTCACTGCTCGTGGGCACTGACCATGCTCCAGGTACCATCTGTCCTGTCAGGACACGGGGGTGCCAGCCCCAGCAAATCACAGGTCTCGCTGGGCCTCAGTTTCCCACTCTGTGAAATGAGGCCATTGCAATCAATAACCTCTAAGGAACTTCAGCTCTGACATTCAGAAGATGCTATAGCTTTTCTTCCAGGACCTTTGCCCCCAAGTTATTCTTCAATAAATTCTTCCATACAATTTCTCAGCTGGAAGGTGAATAGATCCATTTTACAACTGTGAGGGGAACGTTTTTACCTCAATGCTCTTGCTTTTATTACTCCAAAAGGAGGAGAACACGATCCTACCTTTACAGCAAAGATGATGGTTTGGTTGGCCCCGAAAGGCTCTTGGGCAGTCACTTCAATTGTGGATGTCCCGATCATGGACCCTGATGTCACGAAGCCTTTCTCGTCCACATGCACCACGGGAACCTTCTCCGGCCCATCCAGGACACGGTAGCTCAGAGATGCTGCGCCATCCCTTGGGAAAACAAACAGACCCAGTTTTTCAGAGCATGGCTGTGGGAGCAGGTCTCGGTGAGGGGCCCGGCATCCCTGCCCTGAGATGCAGCCATCTGGGTTTCCCAAGGGCTCCTGGAAGAAGGAAAAGCCTGATCCTGGCTCTGCTATTCATTAGGACCCAGGTGGGCAGCCTGACTGCAGCCTCCTCAGCCACCCATGGGAAACCTAATGTGGAAAACTGATGGTTCCAAGGAGAGCACTCCTTCTGCGAGAAAAGACTGAGGGCTAAGCTGCTCTCATCCCTTGCATGGGACTTTTGCTGTAAAAGATCTTTTCTGGGGCAAACGGTTTCCCATTTACTGACAGAAGGCAGCCTGGCACAGTGGAAAGAGGATGGGGCCCCAAGTTGGGCAGATCCTGACCACAGTCCCAACGCCCCGCAGACAGCTGCATGCCTTGAGGCACCTCGTGTCTCCTCTCTTGGCCTCAGTTTCCGCAACTGTAAAAAGGGAAGCAATGGTCCTGCCCTGTCCTATTTCCAAGGGCAGGGAACGGGATGAAAATGGGCTACTCGCTCAGAAAATGGTTTGTAAAGCTACTGATGATCTGCACTGGGTAGAAGACAAATTCCACAGTATTTTATACTCTCACGTTTATTATATAATAAAGAAACAACAGGAAGGAAATGTGTTGAGCCCCCAGGGCTAGCCCCCTCACCTTGCTCTTTGCACGCAGCCCTCCAGACCCTCCTCAGACAACGTTAAATAAGTATTATTGCCTCTGCTTCAACTTTCTCCCCCATCATCTACCCCTTCCCTGGAACCTGCAGAAGTCCTGTTCATCCTTCAGGATGAACTGACCCAGCTCAAGGGGCGCCTGGGGGGCTCAGTCGGTTAAGCGTCTACCTTCGGTTCAGGTCACAATCCTGGGGTCCTGGGATCAAGCCCTGCATCCTGCTCAGCGGGGTGCCTGTTTCTCCCTCTACCCCTACCCCCTGCTTGTGATCGAGCTCTCTTGCTCTCAAACAAATAAATCAAATCTTAAAAAAAAAAAACCCAGCTCAACCATCTCTATCTGACATGACTCCCCTAAATCATCGCACAGAAGGCCCTTCTTTGGGCTATGGCTTAACCATTATACCTCGTTTGAATGTCGCCCTTATGCTGTACTCCTCTCTTCCCCACCAGAATGTCATCCAACTCTGTTCCAGGAGCCTAGCACACAGCCTGGCATTTAGACACTGTGGCTGAACGAACACCACATGTGTGTGTTTCATGCAACATGCAAGTACCCCTGGGGTCCTCAGAGCCCCCCCACTTTGCAAACCACAGTTCACATGCAAGTCATTGCCACCAAAGGCACCCCATGTGAATGCAAGGCAGGAACTATACTTGCAGACACTGATGTACATCCCCACCGAGTGGGGATCTGGCTGAGTGCACGTCTGCGTTGTGGCCCAGAATGTGCATTTTACCATGCTCCCAGATGATGCCCATGCTGCTGGTTCAGGAATGATACCCAGCGAACAGCAAGTCTTGAAGACAAAGGGGCATTTGAAAATTTAACTCTTCTAAGGTGGTACTTTTTTCCCTTTGGAGTCGCGGACTCGAGCAGTAGGCATTAAAAGCTTTCTGGGTGACAGGGAAGAAAAGATGGACCCCCGGGGACCAGTGATGTGGAACAGCAGGAGAAATCCACGGGGAAGAGAAAGGGGAATGCAGAAGCCGCACCCACTTCACACCAAGAGACGCAGTTCTCTTGAAGCACCCGCGGCTCCTGACAACTTTGACAAATGAGTCGTCGGATGTGGAGCGCAGCTTCTCAGCCCTGCTGCAAACAAGCGCTGAGTCACGTACCTGTTTGTCTGAAGCTTTATAAATGAGTTGGGTGACATTAATATTTGTTCTGCTTCTATTTCAGGGTTCAGCAGCAGCAGCTTCTCGAATACCTGGAATGGAGGGCAAGGTTTGCTCTCTGGGATGTGCTGGAGTCCCGCCCAGGCCCCTGCTCCCCTCCTGGCAGTGCGACCAACGGGGCCCAGAAAGGAGGAACACTGTTGTGGGCACCTGCCAGGCGGCAGGGGATGGGATGTGAAGGGCGGACTTTTAAGAGAGGCCAGAGGTGTGATGAGAACAAGCGGCAGGCTCATGTTTGTGCACCCCAACGGCGGCTGCTTCATGGAACCAGGGAGCACGGGCCGCCCCCCCAAGTTCCTGTGGTGGGGAGATCTTTATGGGCACAGAAGGCAGTGTACAAAATTACAGGGCCCAGGGTCTGGCTCAGCCGCTCCTCACTGTACCCATCTCGGAATAAGTCCCATCCGCCCCTTGGCCCTGATCTTCCTCCCTCTTGCCATGCTCTCCCAGGAGCTGCACGGGGCGGGGCGGGGCGTGTCATTGAACCAGGCTGGCCCATGAGAAACCTGGTAGTATTGGAGCAAATCAGATCGAATCTGATCCTCACTTCCCAAGAGCCCCGAGGCCTTCCATAGCTCCCCATCCCAGGGTCGCAGCTCTTACGGGAACTCCAGACCCCTCCCGACAAGCACCCTAATTGCCCACCGCCCTTCCAAGTCCCTTTCTCTAGGGGGCCTTGGGAGGACCTCCTTTGGCATCCAGGCCTGGATGCTGAACCCAGCTTTGAGCTCCCCCTCTGGCTTCTGATCTTATCAGACAGGCTGGATGCGAAGGGCCTGGTTTTCCAAGGAAACCCCTTCCCTCCCAGCACTGCTGAGTTCTGATCATATACAAAAGCCTAGATTTCCTCATCTGTAAAATGGGTCTAAAACCAATAATCCTTGCCATGTCTGTCTCAAAATGCTGTGGGATTTGTGTGGCAACGTGAGCGGCACTTCCTAAATGGTGAATGATAAATGGTCTCTGGGAGCGAGATGGGGTTCTGGTTTCAGGGGGTCCTTCCACCAGGCAGGGGGTGCCCAGGGTGGAGCAGCCTCACTGGTTCTGACTCGGACACACACACACAGCACAGGAAACACACCCACAAATAGGTTTCCTCCTGTTTTTCTCAAATGCATGTGCTTTTTTGCCCCTCTTTAGAGGGAGGGGAGGGTGTAAGAGCGATCTAACTTTCCTGTTAACTCAAGTGTCAGGAAAGCAACAGTGCGAGTACCAGGGTCAACAGTGACGGACCCGTGGCCTCACCACCTGGGGGACAATGATGGGGAGGTGTGGGGCCGGCTCCATTGGGGGGAGGCTGCTTCTCATTGCCTGCTGATTCTGCCACGTGGCAAGACGCCGCATCTTCAGGACAAGCTGCCTACTGGGTTTTTAGACAACATCTTCCTATTTTTAAATGTTGGCAACAAATAAAAATTGTTTCAGAGCACTGCATGAACCAAAGCAAATACATCTGTGGGCTGGATCCAGCGTCTCGAAGTTTCTGATGTACTCAAACCTCCAGCTGCTGTCAGCTAGGGAAACCGAGGCACAAAGAGGTTAAGTGACTCAAGTGAGGTCACAGAATTTGGAAGCTACAAAGCCCCGTCTTTAATCCCATGAGAGGCGCCAGACATGATTTCATCTTATTTTTAACTGGGAAGAATGTATATTTGTATTTGGGTCTGTGTAACTGTATTTATCCACGTATGCGTGTATGTGCGTGTATATATGCGTTGTATCAGTGTGCGTACATGTGCATGTGTGTGTCTGTGAGTCTGTGTATGTTTGTGTGTCTGCGTGTGCATGCATGCATGTAGACAGAGGTGAGGGGGTTGCTAAATGGGTGTTTCTTTCTTTGAAAATCTTTACCCCTGACGAGGTAAGTGTCTAGTTTAGAAATGGCTTATTTCATCTTTAAGAGGAGGCTTGAATCTGTTTCTTTCTCATGATATTTAGGGGCAACTTTCAGTTTTTCTTTGCAATTTAGGGGGACCCAGAGGTTACTGAGTCCCAGATGAGTAGAACAGGGCCCTGTGAAGCTAAAAATGCTCTTCAGAAGCAACTTGTCCCTTCCCTAGTTTTAGAGAGGGGCCCCGAAGGACAGGGGAGGTAGGAGGGCAGGCTGGAGAGAGAAACACGGGTGCTGAGCCCCAGGTGGGAGAAGAACCGATGGGCTCTAGGTCCTGACTCAGTGGTGTACCCCTGGGGGTTCTGAGCAGCCCCCCTCCCTCTCTGAGGCTTGGTTTCCATCTGTGAATCAATAGGTCACACTGTCTGCCAGGCCGTCCACACAGCACAGCCCTCCAGGCCTTTCTGGGCCCACCACCCACTCACCGCGACCTGGAGGGGCACTTTGACCCCTACCCCCTCGGGCCGCAGACTCATCATCAGGCAGCAGCGCCCTGCTGGCTTCATGGGAACACCTCCCAGGTGAAACAACACTGGGAAGTGGTGAAAGGCAAGCCTGCCTCCGTTAAGTGCTGAGTATTTGTGAAATAAACACAGTTCAACGAATGCTTCATGATTTTCCAGCTTCTTCCTACTATGAAGGTGCCTCAGACTCTAAGTGCAGAATTATCTGCTATTTGGGGAACACACTGAGCTATTTCAGACCTCCAGGACTTTGTACACACCATTCCTTCCACCTGGCCTGCCGGCCACCCGCCCCCATCCTGATGGCCCCGGGCAGCCCCAACTCTGGGCTCCCACAGCACCTTATATACTCCTGATCCCTGCAGGCCAAGAAGTCATCAGGTGCACGGGTGGTAGCAGGGCTGATGTGGGCCTGAATGACCCTGGGGGGGGGGGGGCACTTGCTTTCCCTCTAACGGTGGCTTCTGCCCCCCTTGCCCTTTACCTGGATTTGGATCTCATCAGTGAGTTCTTTGGCGAGGCCATGCAGCTGCCCAGCGGTGGGGTCCAGAGCCTTGACCACCACCCTCAGCCCGGTCCGGCCTTTCACCCGGCCGTGCACGTTCATGGCAAAGTTGTACTGTGACGGAAGCCGTAGTGAAGCCTGGAACAGACACCAAACACGTTCTCAGGGAGGGCTTGGGGCCCTCTACCCCTGACAGCTACCCACCTGTCCTCAAAGCCTGCTGCCTCCCCGCTCTGGCTGGGGCCCGCTAATCCCAGCACCCATGCAGCATGCAGAGGTTCACAGGTGCAGGTGGGTCATGCTGGGTCAACCCAGCTGGGCAGGCCTTCTCAGAGCCTTTAGTGTGTGGAGTGGGCGATGAACCAAGAGGGATGCTAGGCTTGGCAGTGTTTCCCTGAAAAGCCCAGCACATGACATGTCTGTGCTTAAGGAACAGTCTGGGGAAGTACCTGGTCCCGGGGACACCACCCTCCCCAACCACCCCCTCCCTGCTGTGCACAGATAAGGCAAGAAGAAACCTCCCCAAACCACCCCCCACTTGGGTCCTGCATGACCATGGCCCACCGGGGGTGGCAGACTGGAGTCACCAGGGCTGGCACCCTGTCCCATTTCCCCACTGGCTCACTGGGCGACATACACCAAGTCCCTTCCCACAGATGGGCTCCAGTCAACACAAAGAGGGGGTCAGTAGCTTCTCTTCCAGCTCTGAGGTCTGAGGAAAGGCCAGGGTCCCTTTCAGAAGGGCTAAGGGGAGGGGAGTTTGCCTTCAGGGGTAAATCTGGAAAAAGCCCCAGGGCTGCCAGGCATCACCTGAGAGAGAAAGTCAGAAGTTACAGACTAGGTACCCTGACCAAGACCCTATGATGTTCTGGAACGTCTGTGACCTCCCCACAAGGCTGTCATTTTTGCTGCCTTCTGAAGTCGGTTACCTACAAAGCCCGTCTGTAGCGCTCAGCAAGTACATGCTTAGAGTGGAAAGGGCTGCGAGGAGGGAGAGCTAGGAGCCCAGATTCCTGGACAGGAGGGGACTGGGAGTGGAGGAAGGACACCAGGGAGGATGGTGTGGTGGCAGCATTTGCGAGGTGTCCCGCTGAGCCTTGAGAGAAAGAATGGGGCCAGGACCGGCCTGGGAGTGAGGGTGCAGACCCCACATGCAGAAATATGGGGAGAACCCTCCCTGCACCGGACACTGGCGCACATGGGGGGGCGGGAAGGGGGCCCAGGGTGGGCAGTTACCTCATGGTGTCGCTCCCGGATGTCCAGGATGTCCCGCTTGGTGACAGACCAGTGGAAGGTCAGGCCTGGCACAGCGTTGCCAAAGGAGAAAGGGTTCTGGTTGTTGGTGATCCCGGTGATATAAACAGGCATCTGCAGGAGAGAATCCAGGCCCGTGACCACCGGAGTCCCCCTGCCAAGAGTGCCCCCAAAAGCCCTGGGGCACTGCCTGACCTCTCCACTGCCTGGGTCCTTTCCCGTTTCCTTCATGCCATGGGAGCTGTGCCCCATTCTTCCCTCACCAGAGATGGGCCCACCACAGGTGCGGGGAGGGCAGGCAGAACAGCCAGTGATCAAATAAAAGACAGAACTGGCCCCTCCGCACATGGTCCTTGGGCTGTGGACGGTGTCTCACTTTAGCTGACCGACCCCCTCTTTGTGATGTGACCCCCCCCACCAGAGCTCCAGGGTGCCTGCAGCCTCCCAAGTGGCACAGCTCATCCTGCCCCGTGGTTGGTCCCTGCTTCTGCTCTTCTTTCTCAACCCAGCCGGGGGTCCCTGCTCATGGGGGAATGGGCACAGGTGGGATTTGAGGTTCCTGAGTGCCCGCCAGGGGAAACACGTGGAGGAACACTGCCAAAAGCCAAGAACAGACTCTGTGCCAGGCTGCCTGGGTCAATTTACAGTTCCATCACTTACTAGCCATGTGAAATTGGGCCAAGGCCGTAAGCTTTCCACGTGTGTTCACATCCTCATCTATAACAGAGGGATGACACGGGAAGCAACCTCACGGGTTAATGAACACTGAAGGAATTGCTGCACCGAAAGCACGGAGCAGAGTACCCGCCATATAAACGTGAGCTCCTGTGATGTGCCAGGTGCTATTCTAGGTGTGGGAAGCTGGTGGACCCAGGCGGGGGGGGGGGGGGGGGGCACAGGTGTCGCTCAGTAATTGTGCCAGAGAAAACACAGGGGCCCAGAGCAGGAAACACAGGGAAGGCTCCTAAAGCTGGAGCTGAACCCAAGGACCAGCAGCTGTTGAGCAGGAGAGGGAACAGTGACCTAGCCATGGCCCTGCCAACCTCATCCCAAACCAGGACTCAGAGCCCGAGGCCTGCAGAGAGGCTGCTCAGGCAGCCAGCGTGGATGGGAGGGGCTGGAGAGCTTCCCGCCTCACCTGGGTCCCCGTCCTCATGCGAGTGATGGGGGCGCGGATCCTCACGGCCTGGAGAAGCAGCACCTCCACCTCCACGAGGTCCTAGGGAAAGGGCTTTGGGGTTCAGGCTGGCTGCGGTAGGGACTAGGGGCTCGCAACGGGACCCCTCCAGGGAAGGAGGATCTTGCTGAGGCCAGCTTAGAGTCCCGCGGCCAGGAGGCACTCACAAGATGCCCAGCTCCATGCTCCTCTTCCCGAGGCAGCCTGGCCCCGTGGGTGACTCACCCCACAGAGAACTGGCCACTGTTTTTCCCGTTCACTTGGGGGTCCCAGCCTGGTCCTCTGAGCCTAGAGACCTATCTGATCCAGCTGCTCCAGGTCAGCAGTCCAGAGCCTTGGGGGCAGGGACTGGGGACTGCTCTTCGGGGTGGCCCTCACAGGAGAGGATTCCAGATTCTCCCAACCCCAGATCTAGCATGTTTCTCTGTAAGTGAACAGGGTACTGTGACAAATGCAGGACACAGAATCTAGTTAGAGCAGACTGTATATCCTTTCATTCTGAAGTCTATACTCTAATTAATCTGGTCAAGGATTAACTTTAGGGGTGTCTGCCTTTGGCTCAGGTCACGATCCCAGGGTCCTGGGATGGAGCCCCATGTCAGGCTGCCAGCTCAGCGGGGAGTCTGCTTCTCCCTCTGCCTCTGCCTCTCTCCCCTGCTCATGCTCTGTCTCTCTCTCTCCCTCTCAAATGAATAAATAAAATCTTAAAAACAAAGATTAACTTTATTAGGCTTTTTAATAGTGCTATTGGCTCTTGCTGAACCCAGGCTACTAAAACCCTTAAGCCTTATTTGCATTGGCTCATACTGAGCCCGCCTCCTGTGTCTTGTGATCTGGGCTAATGTCTGGCATTTAGTAGGTACTCAATAAACATCCATTCCCTTCCTTCCCTTTGCCCTTTTAACTGCCTGGTCTCCTTCTGCCAGTCCCGGCCCATACCCCGGCCATGGGTGCTGAATCAGTGACCTGGTTTGGACAGATGGAACTGGGAGATTTGGAGCAGAACCCCATACACTCTGTGGACAAGTGGGCCTCAAGCTGAGCCCCCGCCTGCCTGGGCTCAAGAAGATGGCTTTCGGCTAGGACCGGTGGCACAGCCTCTCCATCTGCCAAGGGGCACCAGGACCTTCCCCCAGCTCCTCTCCCACCCCGCCAGATGGGAGACACACAGAGAGAGGTGGCCCGGCAAGGTCAGACCAGGAAGAGAAGTGGCCGGGAGGGAAATGCATGGCTGTCTGCCCCTCTGGCCGAAGTTGCAGCCAGCTGCCATTTCAGCTACCTGGGCCCCCAGGAGGAGGAAAATAAACTAGTTCCTGAAGCCACAATCCTTTCTTTAGAAGGAAAAAAAAAAAAAGCAAGGCCTCCTTGGTCCTTCATGTTATTCTCCAGGACATCTATCTGAATCCTGCTATATGCCACAGGACAGATTTCACATTCTCAACGCTTTCTTGCCGTCTTTATAAAATCGATAGGCAGAATCAGGGCATCTACCTCCATGATTCAAAAAGACTTGGTGGTTTAAGCAGAGACACTGCAACTCCTGCTAAAGGGAGTAAATCAATGAACTCAATGTCGGATCAAAGTCAGCCTTGGGAAGGAGGACGCATCAGCCTCCCCTTCTCTAGGACGATGCACACACCAGCTCCCTTGGGTGCCCTGTGTTCAGATGCGGCGAACTCAGGGGAGCTCTCGGACTCCTTCCAGGGAGCCCTGGATGCCGGACAAGGAACAGGGGAACGGGGTTCTGAAAAGGCTGTCCGCAGTCACATTAGAGCCCAGATTTCTGGCCACCTCCCCTGAGATGCTTCCACAAGTCACCGTGGTCACAGGATGTCAGGGAGAGCCCAAGTACTCTGAGGCCTGCTCAGGACGTGGAGACCATCTCCCATCTCCTGTGAGGAGCCCAACGAGGTGCCCACCCCCGGGAAACAAGGAGCACCATCAGACTTAGAAACCAATGTTCAGGGCGCCTGGCTGGCTCAATCGGTGGAGCATGCGACTCTTGATCTCAAAGTCATGAGTTCAAGCCCCACGTTGGGTGTGAAGCCTACTTAAAAAAAAAGAAAAGAAAAGAAACAAACGGGCGCCTGGGTGACTCAGTCATTAAGCGTCTGCCTTCGGCTCAGGTCATGATCCCGGGGTCCTGGGATCGAGCCCCACGTCGAGCCCCGCATCAGGCTCCCTGCTCCCTGCTCAGCAGGAGGCCTGCTTCTCCCTCTCCTACTCCCCATGCTTGTGTTCCCTCTCTCACTCTGTCTTTCTCTGTCAAATAAATAAAATCTTTAAAAAAACACACACAAAAAACCAAAACACACAAGAAAAGAAACCAACTTTCCCCTGCCTGGAGTCAGGGCCGCTGCTGTGGGGCAGGAAGACCCTGCTGCGGGGAGGGCTCCCCTAGCTGAGCCTTCCAACATCTCTGCTGATCCAGAAAAGCACTTCGCAAATGTCCCCGAGTCCAGCCAAGAGGCTTGGGGGATAACTTAACCTCCAGTGGAGCAAAAGTGACTAGTGCATGATTCAGGTTTTCCTTTCTTCCTAGAAATACAATTCTGGGTCTGAAATCCTACTGGTGTCCAACTGTCCACGCTTACAGTAGCCAAGCTACGCACGCCCCTGAAAACTCATACTGCAATCCACAAAGCATGTTGGAGGCAACAGTATCCTTTCTCTTCCATATGAACATCCCAAGCCTTGGGCCACTAGCTCTTCCTTAGGCCTGTCATCAGGAAACAGGTGAGCAGCAAATGCCCGGGGACAGGGGTGCCGAGGGAACTAAAGGGGGCAGGTGTAAAGTGCCCAGGGCAGAGTCCCTGATGCGGGGCTCGACGTGGGGCTCGTCATAGCTGCTGCCACCATCGTGCACTGGAACGTCCCCAGGAGAACGTCCCCAGTGTTGGAGACCCTGTCCCTTAAGGAGCAGCTAGGGAGACTCAGTCTGGAGATGGATTTGGGGGTCCCCAGGTTGGCCGGGCTGGCCCTGGGAGGGGGCGGGTGGCAGACAGGGGCTGTGGACTCAGAGGGCAGAAGCAGGGCCCTCAGAGAGGGGGTCCTTGGGAGCAGAGCCCGACCCCAGTAAATGGACCTCCTCACCATCACAGCTGACCAGCGCACCAGTGCAGTGCACCCCATCACTAGAGGCTTCAGAAGCCCACGTGGTCAGTGCAGCCCACACGCATTACCTGAGACACGATGACGAGCTTGCCAGTCTCAGCGTCCACAGCCCGTACGACCCCAGACACCGTGCCGTTGCCGACGGCCAGCCCCTGCACCAGCCCCGCGCTGTTCACCACAGCAACGCTCTCGTTGCTGATGGAGAAGAGGATATTGGACTGGGGCTGTGGGCCGCCCTCCGAGGTGATCTGGAGTGGGGAGAAACAGCAGTGCCCGATCAGCCTCCACGCCTCATCCTCAGAGGCGAGGGTGCCAACACCCCCGAGCTGTCCACCTTAGCCTCCTGACGCCTGGGCGTGGGGTGGGGGGCATGCCTGGAGCCAGGCAGGGGCCAAGGCTGGGGGTGGGCAAGCATGTGGCCTTTGGCTCCTACCTGCATCATGGCTCCGATGATCAGTGTCACCTTCCTGGGTATCAACCTAAATGGGGGAAAGACCTGCGTGTGGAAACACAAGAGAGAAGTGGGCCGTTGTGTTCCGAGCTCACACGGCTGGGCGGAATTCACCCTGAATGTTTTCAGGGAGAGGGATACGTGGTGCCTGGACATCCCTCCTCTGTGAGAGGCGACTGGGGAGGGCCTGGGGTCCTGGCCAGCTTGGGAGGAGCCTGAGCGCCCCTCCCCAGGATCTCAGCCCGCGCAGGGGCCCGAGGATCTGCGATTCCTAAGGGCATGTTCCGCTGTTTGTAACCAGGCTTCGTTTCCCCAGACCTGAAGCCCCATGAAGATAAACACACCTTCTTCACATAAAACTTCCCCTTGCAGCACGGTCCTCACCGCGTGGTCCCCTGACCAGCAGTATCAGCGTCATCTAAGAACCATTAGAAACACACATTCTCCAGCCCACCCCAATCTGTGGAATCAGAATTGGGGGAGGCGTCCTGAAATCTGTGTTTTAACAAGTCCTCCAGGGGATTCTGACGCACGGCAAAGTTCACATTCCACTGCCTTCAAGGTTTTCCCTCTTTCATCGCATTTCTCCAATTTCTACTGATAAATTGCCCTCGAGAACAGTTCTCTTCTTCAATGCTCTCAAAACTTCTTAGATGAAGAAAGAGGGGTTTTGTGGGGGCAGGGACAAGGATGCCCTTGTCTCTGCAGCACGGAAGGCCCAACATCATCCTCCTGCCAGCCCCCGCCTAGCAAGAAGAGTCCGGACGGTGAGCGCATATGCCAGTGGGCCAAGGGGCTGCTTTGTGCATAAGGATTAGTCTCTGTAGGGCTGTGCTATTTATAGGCAGAAATGAATTCTTCTTCACCAGAAGAAAGGAGCCCTTCCATCCAGAAGCACAAACCACAACCACCGGCTCCGGAACAGTTTAATATAAAGTCTGCTGGCCCCGGGGCGCCTAGGTGGCTCAGATGGTTAAGCGTCTGCCTTCGGCTCAGGTCATGATCCCAGGGTCCTGGGATCGAGTCCCACATCAGGCTCCTGACTCAGCGGGGAGTCTGCTTCTTCCTCTCCCTCTGCCTCTCCCACTGCTCATGCTCTCTCTCTCTCTCTCTCTCTCTCTGTATCTCTGTGTCTCAAATGGATAAATAAAATCTTTAAAAAAAAAAAAGTCTGCTGGCCCCTGTGTGGACAAGACCTATGGAGGACGCTGGCAGGAGGGTTAAGGAGAAACTTGTATATGAATGTGGGGCCATGGCTGCCTTGGCCCCTGCGGACTGGGAGGCTCCTGTGCAAACCTAATGCCACAAGACAATCCCAAGTCACACATGGAGATGACCCCAGGAGACCCCAGAGCTCCCTGCTTGCTCAGGGGGTTCCACAACAGAAGCCCACGGCTTCTGAGGGCTGGTTCGGACCGACTGTCAGGATGAGCTTCTACACGTGAGCCTAATCTGCCTCCTTCTTGGCACCTAAGGGTTTAAAGAGTATTCTGCCACTCCCTGGCCATGTGACAAGCAGCTCCCCCCTTCTCTGAGCCACATCCTGGCCCCCCCCACAGAGGGAGATTAAAGTACCTCAGGCCCCTCCCTCTGCTGCTGCCACCCCGGGGACTGGTGAGAGCTCTCTCTGAGTCAGAGGACATGGCAGGGCAGAGATTTTTATATGGTTTCTCCACGGCAGCTTCCTGGACGATCCCTAGAACTCCTAGCCCATCACAAAAACGACACACTTCCCACTCCATGCACGCAGGCAGTGAGGGCTGGATGGATCCCACCTGGTGGGAGGAGGCACAGTTTTACCTCAATCTGCTGTGGGGCCGAGTTGATTCGCTGTCCAGCTTTATCAGTCACCGTTGCAGTGAGACTGGTCTGGCCAATGGCCACACCATGGACGCGAAACGTGGCGGTGTAGTTGTCAAGGGCTTCGTCAAGGGCCCTGGAACAGAGGGAAGGGCTGGGACTTCTCCCCTCAACCTGCCAGTGCTGTCCCTGAGATGGCTTCCTTGGACCCCCTGGGAGGACTCACACCAACGTGATGATCTGAGAAGCCGCCCGGAGCTTCAGGTCCATGAAGGCAAAGTATTTGGCCAGAAAAGGCTTCTTGTGAAAGTCCAGCACGCGGACATATGCCTTGACCATCTTCCCAATCTCCACCTGCATCGTGGGGGACAAAGACTCAGGGTAGCCTCTGAGTGACTAATTCTATCACCGGTAGCACTCCAAGGCTTTCTGCCAAAGCGTTGTTAACCTCAAACCCACAGACCCAGGTTGAACTCCAGATAATCGGCCAATCAACAAATGAATATCACTTAAGTGCTTCCTGTATACAAGGGGCTTTGGGGATACTCAGACACATAAATTATACTCCCCACTCTTAAAGAGCTAAGAATCTAGAGTGATAAGATGCAGCCAGAATAGCATACAGTAGGAGTTCAATAAGTGCTCACTGACCAAATAGCTCACACCTGGCAGTATATATAATACATACAGTAAGGACCTTGGGATACGAAGCGTCAGAAATGCTTAGGGAAGAAACAGAAGTCTGATCAGGAAATAGGACCACAGAAGGAATATCTGAGGCTGTGGAAGAGAATATTGGCTTTTCAAGTACTCTAAGCTGCTCAAACATTCCCCTTTCAATTACTAACTGTTCTCTCCAGTCAGGAAACTAGGAACCTGATAGCAACCCTCTGTAAGTGTAGCTGCAGCTCCTTTAGGTATTTGGAGCAATAAAAATTCCCTATTTGCATTAAAGAATTAAAGATTCTATCATGTATTCCTTTTCCAAAAGCACTTGGCATTAGTGCATTTTACTCATTTGCCACTAAGATTCCCAAGAATCCAAAACCCACGTATCGGGGGAAAATTCACCATCAGCAAGTTGTGTGCCTCGCTTAGTGTCGGTTAGTAACATACACCAGCTAGAGGACAGGAATTCCCAAGTCGGGGCTAAGGAGGAGACAACTTCGGGCAGGATTTACAGCTGAGCTTTCCTGATGTCACCTGGCATAAAAAAGTCTAAACGCAAAGGTTGCTCCACATCGTGCCCAAGGAGGGACGGAGGCGAGGCAGCACTAGAAGCTTGAAGCAACTCAGGAGCTGGGTACAGGGGCTCAGAAACCAGGAGAAAGAGCAAAGGGCACGAGGAAAATAACTCTCACAACCTCACCACTCCCCCGTCTCTGTGAACCAGCAGTGAGGGGCCCTATTAGGAACTGTTACTGACCTTATCAACCACGCGGACGTAGAGCTCCTGAATGTCTGAGACGTACACGTCAGCCTTTGCCGGGGCCGGGAAGGCAAGGCACAGGTCATGGATCATGATGGTCGACATGCCCGGGAGCAAAGGGTGCACCTGCAAGGTTGGAGGGGGTGCTCAGTCCTGCAGCTGCTCGTGGCATCCCCTTATCACCCATGGGATGCCATCTTGAGGAGGCCTCCAGGCCAGGGCTCAGAAGCTGCAGACAAGGAAAATCCTAACCCAGATATTGCCCTGCCTACTCCTCGTTATGAGCCCCCTCTGCCAGCCAGGGGAAGGGCTTGAAATGTAACATGGTAGAACCAGGATGGACCTCGGAGAGCATTTACTTCAACTTGGTACAATTCATGAGAAGGAGAAAATGGAAGTTGCTCAAAGCAGGGCAGTCAGTGGCCACGGGACACACATGGGGGCTCAAACCCAGGATTTCATGTCTCCTGTGCAGGCCGCCTGCCCCTGCAGCTCTGGTGATAGAAGAGTGCCATATACGACATAACTCCTTTCTGAACAGAACCCTCACTCAGGAGTCCTCATCTGACCTGACAGAATCTCAGAACCTGGAAACAGACCACAGAAGCCACCACAGTCTCAAGTATTCACTCTGAGTCTCATTCATCCCGACATTCATCTCTGCCTCGGCCGTGTTTGTAGAGATGACCTCATGAACATTCTGAGTAGGTGGACAAACCTGTTCCAGTCTTTGCTGCAAAGACTCCCCACCTCCCTCATTTTAAACCTACTTCTTTCCCTATCTGCTTTAGGGATCCCACATACAGAAGCATCTCTCCCCAGATGAACCGCACCACAATCACTGTCTCATACTGCACACGCACTTGCCGTGATGTGTTATATTGCTTAGGCATGTATCTCAACTGGATGGTCTGGGGGCTGGGCAGGTGGGGGGCAAACCACAGAGCTGGTGGCTGAGTCCAGAGGGCTGCTTCCCGTTTCTGTCTGGCCCTGGCTTTGCTGGCTGCAGTTTGTGGTGTTAGAGTCATTTGGCGGGGGGCATGGAGGGGAGGTTTACAGTGATTCAGTGCTTACAAGGCTAGAATGTCAATATCAAGAACCTGTCGGGGGAAAAAGCAGGTTTCTGACTCTAAGGAGACAGCCAAATGTGATCACATCATATCCAGGTTAAAATCCTTCAAAGGTGGCCCAGAGACTGAGTCCAAATCCTTCCCACATCCTAGAAGAACCTGACACGAGCCAGCCCTTGCCCATGGCTCTAATGTCACTGCAAACTAGGCTCCCTCACTACTGTCAGGCTCCAGCCACCATTCTGCTCTGTTCCTCAAAGCCAGCTAGGGCCTGCCTGCCTCAGGGCCACACAGCCCATCTTAACAATCCGGGGCATTTCTCCCCCCACGCCCCATCTTCACCTGCTGGCTCCTGCTCATCCTTCAGGCCTCTGCTCAAGCATCCTTCCTAGGAAAGTCTTCCCCAATTAGATAGCTAAGGCTTCCCGCTACATCTGCTCACTTCTCCTAGTGCAGCTTTACTGCTTGTAATTGGGCTGTGACAGAGACCACAGTCTAGTGTCCATCCTCTCCCACGCTGTCTTCTCATCAGCTGTAGCCTCAAGGCCGGGCCTAGCATCTGGCACAGGCTCACCCCCCAGTAAACATGTATTGATCAGACCAAGATCCAGGGTCACAGCTCTAGGTCACTACAGTTATGGCAAAGAAACCTGGTACTCCAGCTTGCTTGCTTACCTTTAATTTTAGCTTTGCAAAGACCTAGAAATTCTAGGAAAAATAAAAAAGTCTGCAAACCCACACACCCTCATCTCTTTGGGAGATGCTGGTTGTGGTCCAACTCTCAATGCACATATGGGGAAACTGAGGCCCACACAGGGTGGGAAGCCAGCCTTGAAGGGGCAGCACTGGGGAGGAAACTCAGGTGCCCGAGCTCTCAGTTCAGGGCTCCTTCTACCACACTTTGCCACTTGCCAGAACGGGATGCCCCCAGCAACCAAAACGGAACCGTGGGCAGGGGAGGAGGGCAGGGCAGGAAAAGGCCAGAGCTGAGGCAGAGGCCCAAACCCACAGTTAGCTGGGGGCATGGAGGATTAGCAAGCTCGGCCAAGCTGGAAACTCTGTCAGTATCACTGAGCTCAAGGGCACATCAACACAGATGAGGCATGCCCAAGTTATTCCACACGATGACTTAAAAGTCGATTAACAAAGACCCCAGAGTGGAAATCATGGTTGTATTCCAAAGCGATGCCTCGGCAATTTGAGCCATCGCCACCCAGGTCTGGTATGAAATACAGGCCGAGGAGTGGGGTCTGGGAAGCACCAGGCCTCCAGTTTTGCCGAGGATGATTCACCCTGGCTTATTCCTTTTCCCTCAATGAAAACGCATTTAAAAATTCGAGAGAGAAATGAGAGCTTTCTTTGAAAACTGAATTCGAGGCTCCAATCTATTCCTCCTGCTGTCAGGGGCCGGCGCGTCCTTCATGGCACCAAGAAATTACACGTTGCCCTGGCGGCTGATAGACCCATGCAGGGGAATGCACGGAGGGCTTTTTCTTGTTCTTTTTGTCCTCCCCTTCAAAAGGACCATTTTGCACATTTTAAACAAAGACATAAAATGGCGAGGGGAAATCAATTCTGTCTTCCACTTGATTTCCCAGAGGCTGGACGTCTGGCCACATTCCGGATGACAGACGTGGAGGACCGGCATCAATCTGCCATCCGCGGAGAGGCTGCGTGCCCCGACCTGCCCCTCTGCTGGCATACAGTGGCTCACCTCACCCCTGCTGAGCAACGCTTCAAGCGAGAGCATACCGGGCCACCTGGGAGAAAAACCGCTCTTGGAGAAGGGGGACATTTGCCAGGCCGCTGGTGGCCGAGCAGGGACTGGCCTCACTGCCAACTCTGGACTGTGCCCATCTGCTTCTCGTGGCATTTTGGACCCACTTGCTTCTTGACTGACATTCGGGGGGGAACGTGTATGAAGGAGAGGAGGAGGGGACACTCCAGGCCCAGAGTGAGTTCTAATTTCTAAGTGTTGAACTTCAGTAAGAAGTGAGAACTTCAGGGCATACTGAGCCGAGAGGAAAGTCCTGTCATCTCTTCGGGGACGATGAATACATTACTGCTCATTAAGACCCTGGCGGTGGAGCTGGAGGTGGCTCTGCTCGTGAGCGGGCTGACACCGTGATGTCCGCTCGCGCCCACCCGGCCCCGAGCTTCTGCCCGCACCGGCTCGGCTCCGAGCTTCCCCGGGCCCCCATACGCTTCAGGCTTGTCCCTTGACAGGTGGCATTTATAGAAGAGTAAGGACCCTATAAATACTTCCAGACGTCACAGGAGCCTTCAGCTCCCATTTCCTATTATAGAGTGCCTGTCAATGGGGGGGGGCATCAGGCCGCGCCATGCAAGTGTTGGGGTCCATGCCCCCAATGAGATGTCCCTGAGACCTGCAGGGGGTGACCACGAACACAGGGAAATCACAGGCATGGGGAAGAGCCCTGGCTTGGAGGCTGGATGAAAATCCATCCAGGGACCCCAGCTGGCCTTGAGGCTTCCTGCCGGGCCAGGACTGGGACAGGTACCTCTGGGAAAAAGCAGGACACACTGAGTTCAAAGCCTGTGGCTGCCCCCTGCTACTCTCCCCATCTTCCTTCCTGATGCACTTGTCGAATATACAATGTCGCCATGCCTGCCGATGCATCACAGGACGGAGGAAACGGAGAGAAACACTGTGGCTCGTGATTTGTTCACCACTGACTCCCAGTACCTGGGCCGGCACCAGTCTTTGCAGAATGAATGCATTACTTAAAGGTACGAGGTGCTTGGCACACAGTGGGCCGTTCCCCCTGCCTTTCTAGTCACATGGGTTCTGCATGCCGGACTTGATTTGAAATGGAAAGAATGGGTGAGAAGAAAGAAACTCTAAGTTTAAATCAGGTAAGCACTCCTAGAGAAAAGCCAGCCAAAAATGAAATAAAGGCCCCTCGCAGAGAGTTTTGGGGTGTGTGTGAGCAGAAATCAGCACAGCCCTTCATGCATTGTGTGGGCAGACTAGCCCCATAATGGCCCTGGCGTGTGAGTACCACAGCTACCTTCCAGAGACACTCAGAAGCTGAAACACACCCAGGAGCCATTCTTACATCCCGAATGTGTATCAATAGGAAAGAAAGAAACATTTTCTATGAGCTAATTGAAGAACCGCTGTGGGCTTTCTCATCTCTGTGATTAAGGGAAATGAGAATGTTGCTAATTAGCAGCAGGAAAATGCCAAAGAAATGTGTAAATGTCCTTCAGAAACAACTGTCTGAGAGAAGCTGCTAGGATCTGTCACCGATTGTCAATGCTCCATGAAAAATTCCTCCAGCAGGTTACAGAAGAGGCAGAGGGAACCAGAACCCAATCTCCATCTCGAGGTGCAATGGTCTCTGCACAGGCCCAAGCCGATGGGAGGCAGAGACCCCAGGGGTCAAGGTGCCTCCTAAACACCCCTTGTGGGGTCTGCCCCATGGGAGGTTGCTGGTGCTTCCCATAGTGCTTGGCTTGTCCTGGGGATCGTGCCTGCCCTGGGCGCTCTGTCCCACTCCACAAGAGCCATGGTGGGATGAGACACATGAGCAAGGGCCAGCCCACAACCAGAGAACTGCTGTGGCTCTCGCTGGGACCATCTGTAGAATGGGGACACAAATACTTGTCTTGACTGGAGAAACCTAGCATCTGCTGCTGACAGGGATGGCACAGGGATAAACCTAGAACTGCAGCATTGTGGGACTGAACAGGGGCTCGAGGTCTGGGGAAACTTGGCCCTGATGTTTTAATCCTGAGTCTTCCAGACAAGTGTCCCAGCTCCTATTTGGCTGCCTCCAGAGACAGGGCACTCACTATCTATTGAAGCAGCCCAGTCCAACACGGGCTCTTAGAAGCTCTTGTTCTTGGAGGAGAGTTCTCTCTCTGGCTGCAGGCCCATCCTCCAGGCTTACTCAAAATGTAAGGTGCGAAGTAAATGTGAGTAAAGGGGTCTCCAAGTATTGTTGGCACTGTACACATTTTTCTGAACTTGAAGCTTCTCTCTTCTTGACAACCGGGAGTTTTTTTTTTTTTTTAAAGATTTTATTCATTTATGTGAGAGAGAGAGAGAGCATGAGAGAGAGAGCACCAGCGGCAGGGAGGGGCAGAGGGAGAAGGAGAAGCAGTCTCTCCGCTGAGCAGGGAGCCTGACACGGGGCTCGATTCCAGGAGCCTGGGATCGCACCCCGAGCCATAAGGCAGACGCTTAACTGACTGTTAATAACAGGGGAGTTCTTTTTTAATCCCCAGAAGTAAAGCAAAGCAAGGCATGTCTCAAGCAGTCAGAATTATTTATGATTTGAGCTTTTCCTTTTAATATGAAAGATGTGACAGTGAACACTCATTTACATGGCAGGAGGGATGGCCAGGGAATTATTCTTTCTTTTATAAAGGGAACAAAAATGCTCTGGGGACCGCTTCCTATGATCTCAGACTTCTAGCAACCCTCATGCTGCCTCTAACAACACACACTTGTTCCCAGGTGCTAAGAGACAGTGTTTTCTTGCTCTGATTTATGGCAACACACCTAAGCGGTTCTGCCAGTTGAGATTGCTCCTGGGAAGAAGAGGAGTATTACGACATGCTTCCTCACCCTTCACCGAGGGACTGAACCAGGAGAAAGCCTCTCCACAGACAGGTAAAGACCAAGGCCAATCACTGGAGGGATGTAAAAAAATGTGAAAACAAAACAAATAACCAAAAAGCAAAAAACCTGAATCGTCCTATAAAGACCCAAGCTACCAAAATGGACTCAAAAAGAAACAGTGTGAGTAGACCTGTAACATACGAAGAGACTGAATTAGTAATCAAAAAGCAGCCCAGGAAGGGCAGATCGTGTCCCGATGGCTTCACTGGTTAATTCTACCCAACATTTAAGAGTACTTATTACCAATTCTGCTCAAACTCTTCCAAAAATAAGAAGGAACACTGCTAAGTCATTCTGTGAGGCCGATGTTACCCTGATACCCAAACCAGATGAAGAAATCACAGGAGAGAAAAGCACAGACAAGTATCTCTTAGGACTATGAACATAAACTCAACAAAATACTAGCTAACATATTCCAGTTACATGTAAAAAGAATTATATATCATGATCAAGAAGCATTTGCCCCAGAAATGCAAGGTTGGTTTAACATCTGAAAGGCAATTAATGCAATACATCTTTATCAATAGAATAAAAAACAAAAACCACATCATCATTTCAAGAGACACAGAAAAAGCATTTGACAAAATCGAATACTCTTTTGTGTCTGTGTGCGAGGAAGAACAGGGAGGAGATAGCTAGAGGGTATGGGTTTCTTTTTGAGGTGATGAAAATGCTCCAGAACTGTCCATGGTCCTGGATGCGCCTGTCTATGAGTCGACTAACACCACTGACTTGAACACTTAAAATAGGCGAATTGTATGGTATGTAAATTATACCACAATAAAGCTGGTATTAAAAATAACAAAAGGCAGGGAAACAGAAATCAAAACCTTGATGAGATACCACCTCACACCAGTCAGAGATACCACCTCACACCAGTCAGAATGGCTAAAATTAATAAGTCAGGACATGACAGGTGTTGGAGAGGATGTGGAGAAAGGGGAACCCTCCTACACTGTTGGTGGGAATGCAAGCTGGTGCAGCCACTCTGGAAAACAGTAAGGAGGTTCCTCAAAAAGTTAAAAATGACCCAGCAATTGCACTACTGGGTATTTACCCCAAAGATACAAATATAGTAATCCAAAGGGGCATGTGCACCCCAATGTTTATAGCAGCAATGTCCATAATAGCCAAACTATGGAAAGAGCTTAGATGTCCATTGACAGATGAATGGATAAAGAAGATGTACACACACACACACACACACACACACACACACACACAGGAATATTATGCAGCCATCAAAAAATGAAATCTTGCCATTTGCAACAACATGGATGGAACTAGAGGGTGTTATGTTAAGCGAAATAAGTCAATCAGACAAAGACAAGTAAGTACCACATGATCTCAATGATACGTGGAATTTGAGAAACAAGACAGAGGATCATAGGGGAAAAGAGAGAAAAATGAAACAAGATGAAACCAGAGGGAAGACAAACCATAAGAGACTCTTAATCTCAGGAAACAAACTGAGGGTTGCTGGAGTGGAGGGGGGTGGGAGGGATGGGGTGGCTGGGTGATGGACATTGGGGAGGGTATGTGCTATGGTGAGCGCTGTGAATTGTGTAAGACTGATGAATCACAGACCTGTACCCCTGAAACAAATAATACATTATATGTTAATTAAAAAAATAACAAAAGGTGGGGTGCCTGGGTGGTTCAGTTGGTTAAGCGTCTGCCTCTGGCTCAGATCATGATCTTGGGGTCCTGGGATAGAGGCCCACACTGGGCTCCCTGCTAGGTGGGGAGTTTGCTTCTCCCTCTACCCCTCCCCCTGCTCATGCTCTCTCTCTCTCAAATAAATAAAATCTTTAAAAACAAACAACCCCCCCCCCCCCGCAAAG
This sequence comes from Phoca vitulina, assembly GCF_004348235.1. Lineage (NCBI taxonomy): Eukaryota > Metazoa > Chordata > Mammalia > Carnivora > Phocidae > Phoca > Phoca vitulina. The sequence continues at coordinate 44,560,418 of NW_022589716.1, read as the reverse complement.
GCAGGGTGCCTGGGTGGCTCAGTTGGTTAAGCATCTGACTCTTGGTTTTGGCTCAGGTCATGATCTTGGGGTCATGGGACCAAACCCTGTGTTGGGCTCCGTGCTGAGTGTGGAGTCTGCTTGAGATTCTCTCCCTCTCCTTCTGCCCCTCCCCTGGCTCTTGCATTTGCACGTGTGCTCTCTCTCTCAAATAAATAAATAAATAAATAAATAAAATCTTTTAAAAAACAATAAAAATTTTAAAAATAAAAATAAATGGCAGCTAGCGGCACACAGTGGCTGTCCGTTAGACACAATCTCTGCTTTCCACTTTGCCACAGTCCCCACCACTCCCTACTACTCTCTGACACTAAAAGTAAGCATCAGGTGCCTTCCTGGTATGTTCCTCATCCCTGGGAACCCTGCTTGTGTCCCTCGTGTACTTTACACTGTCCCACTCCAGAGGCAAATAATTTTGTGACTCCCTGTGTCAAGACAGTCAGTGAGTCACAAACCAGAGAAATGGACTCCTGGAGCGTCCAAAGGCAACTGCAGAGCTGCAATTTAATGACGCTGCTTGGGTGTCATGTCTTTGTTTGTGGCTGCCTGCATTTATGACTTACAGTAGTGGTCCAACACATTCCACAGTAAGTTTATTTTGAAGAAAGTTCAGTTTGCATGACTGCAAAATAACTCATTGTGCAGATATGCAGACGTTTAGGATATTGGTGTTTGTTAGGTTTTACTCTTTGCTGTAACTATGGGGCTATTTTTTTTATTGTTATGTTAATCACCATACCTTACATCATTAGTTTTAGATGTAGTGTTCCATGATTCATTGTTTGTGCATAACACCCAGTGCTCTATGCAATACGTGCCCTCTTTAATACCCATCACCAGGCTAACCCATCCTCCCACCCCCCTCCCCTCTAGAACCCTCAGTTTGTTTTTCAGAGTCCATCGTCTCTCATAGTTCGTCTCCCCGTCTGATTTCCCCTCCTTCATTCTTCCCCTCCTGCTATCTTCTTCTTTTTTTTTTTCTTAACATATATTGCATTATTTGTTTCAGAGGTACAGATCTGAGATTCAACAGTCTTGCACAATTCACAGTGCTTACCAGAGCACATACCCTCCCCAGTGTCTATCACCCAGTCACCCCACCCCCCACTCCAGCAACCCTCAGTTTGTTTCCTGAGATTAAGAATTCCTCATATCAGTGAGGTCATATGATACACGTCTTTCTGTTTGACTTATTTCACTCAGCATAACACCCTCCAGTTCCATCCACGTCGTTGCAAATGGCAAGATCTCATTCCTTTTGATGGCTGCATAATATTCCATTGTATATATATACCACATCTTCTTTATCCATTCATCTGTCGATGGACATCTTGGCTCTTCCACAGTTTGGCTATTGTGGACATTGCTGCTATAAACATCAGGGTGCACGTACCCCTTCGGATCCCTACATTTGTATCTTTGGGGTAAATACCCAGTAGTGCAATTGCTGGATCGTATGGTAGCTCTATTGTCAACTTTTTGAGGAATCTCCATACTGTTTTCCAGAGTGGCTGCACCAGCTTGCATTCCCACCAACACTGTAGGAGGGTTGCCCTTTCTCCGCATCCCCGCCAACATCTGTCATTTCCTGACTTGTTCATTTTAGCCATTCTGACTGGTGTGAGGTGGTATCTCATTGAGGTTTTGATTTGGATTTCTATGGGGCTATTTTTAAAAAACAAAAAGATTTAAACAACTCAAATGTTCTACAAAGAGAGAATGGCTAAGTACAAACGACTACATAAAAATAATCAGCCAGCCTAGGGGCACCTGAGTGGCACATTCGGTTAGGCGTCTGACTTTTGGTTTCAGCTCAGGTCATGATCTCGGGGTTGTGGTATCGAGCCCTACATCGGGCTCCAGGCTCAGCATGGAGTCTGCTTGGGATTCTCTCTCCCTCTTCCTCTGCCCCTCTCCTCTGCTCTCTCTCTCTCTAAAATACATAAATAAATCTTTTAAAAATCTATTTTTTAAAAATCAGCCAGCCTACATAGCAACATGGGGGAAAAAACTTAGGGTGCAACCCCTGAAAAACACAGAATGCTAAATTCTTCCATACTGTGGGCACAGCTGAGTCAGTATTTGCCAGAATAGGGAGAGGGTCAAGAAAGGAATATGGAAGAACAGAAAAAGCCAATATACCTTTCAAAAGCAATCTTCCTTATCATTGTTATAGTGCTACTTATATAATCATGTTTTAATTAAAAGATTGACAGACATGAAACCACTAGTTAATAACTAACAGTGTGGGTAGTTTGTAGACGTGGAACGAAAGTCACAAAGGTAGCTCACAAGCGATGAAAGTTTCACAAACGATGAATCGCAGACTCTAAAGACCTTGCTAATTGCATCCGATGTGATTAAGTGCCTACTTTGGAAATAACCACTCTGTTAAACCTAAGGCCACCGGATGAGGAATTGCAGGAAGCGTGGGGACAGGGCCCGCACTCACCATGGCCACGCCCCTGGCCTCCTGGTAGACCACCTTGATGATGTCTGCGGTGCTGGTGTTGAGGAAGAAGTAGCCAGAGCCTTCTCTGATGTGCAACTCGGTCTGCAAGGAGGGGTCAGCCTGGGTGTCAGAGGCGAGGGGGCCCCCGTGGGCCACGCCCAGGTAGCATGGTGGCAGGGAAAGGAATCTATACCTGAACACTGGGGTGGTTGTAGATGGTCACCTCCTCCGGGCTCACCCTCACGTCTTCCACCAGGATGAGTTCTATGGAGGCCGACACGGGCATGAGAGGGTCGTACTGTAGGGGCAAGGCAGTGCCATCAGATCCAAGACAATGGGCCAACCCTGGGCCAGCCCACGGGCTTCACCCCTCTAAGGGCAGCACTAGAAACTCCGGGTCCTGGCGTCACCCCAGAGTACTTGTTATGTTGGGGACACAGCCCCGGGAAAACCATCATGCTCCAAGCCCAGACAAGAGGCCACATCCCTTTGAGACATCCGGTAATTCTGCCAAGGCCGGCACCCCACCCCACCTGCCAGGCCCCGTGAAGCAGGCAATTCACCACCCCCCAGGAAAGCGGGGGCACATAGCAGATGACCAGCTGCAGAGCCGTGTGTGAGGGGCCGGGGCTTGGGCAAGCAGCAAAGGCGCTGAGTGGAGGGGCGTCCTCACGGTGGGCTCCCAAGGGAACAAGCATGGCCCCTGCCCCTGTGGGTGGTGCACGTATCCGAGCACGTGATGCTGCCACGTGTACCTTAAGGGAGACTGTTGGACCCGCCCCAGCTCGGACCTGCCATGTACTCACGTGCTTGAGCACCTCCCCTGTGCCCAGCACTGTGCTAGCCCCCGGGGGTCCCATAACTGCCCTCGGCAATGATGCAAATTTATTGGAGGTCAGGATTAGAAGGGAAAGTAAATGAAGGACTTGTGTCAGAGCTTAGGGGGGGTTGTGAAGGCAGTGAGGGGCAGGTTAGGGATGGGGGGGAATCTCAGGTGAGCAGACACCAAGGAAGTGAAGGTGTGGGTGGTATCACTAGAGAAAAGCCCACAGGCCAAAGAGCCTAGGTGCCAAGGCCCTGAAGGGGGAGGCCCATGAGGCCACCCAGAGCCAAGGGACTCCCTGTGCAGGTGGGGACAGATGACCCAGGGCTTGAGCCACCAGGGGCATACAGGTATACTCCTTGAGGGCCACCTCCCCCCAGGCCAGCTTCAGTGCTGCTCCCACTGGAGTCCCATGCCCTCCAAATGCTTCCCTTGCTCCCCACTACCCAGGAGACAACTTCAAGCTCCTTATCCTGGCATTTAGGGTCTCCTGGAACCCAGGCCCACCTTCTCCTTCCAGCCATCATCTCCTGCCTTCGTCCTATACAAAACCCAAGTTGACTGCTGCCCCTCCCTCACCATGGGGTGGGGATCATCCAGGCAAGACCCCTCTTGGGGAGCCCTTCTCATGCCCCCCTCATATGTACCCACTTGCCACCCACAAGCAGTGCTTCTGCGGGAGGGCCATGAGATGCTAAGGGAGATAAGATTCAATAGGCCTTGACCCAAGTGTATTTAGATGGTGGCAACAGTGTGTATGTGGGGGGCATCTATACCATGCCGGGGGGCGGGGGGGCAGGTACTCGGTGCCTGGGCTCAGGGACCACTCTGCAGACAGGCTGACATTGTGGCTGGGACTAATGAGTGGGAGGCCACCGGGTGGGGAGGAGTGAAGGGAAGGAGGGGGATGGCCTTCTAGGCAGTGGGGACTCTGGGTGCCAAGTCACAGAGGCCCGAGCCACTGAGGCACATCCTTGGGTGGGATGTGAGGTCAGGGCTGTGCGGGAGAAGAGGCAGGACAGATGAGCACGAGGGCTCCCAAAGCTGTGTGCAGGGGCCACGAGGTGCCAGGGCCAGACTGACTGCCTTTAAGTTGGATCCCACCAGCTGCCTGAGTGCCAGGCGTGGGGGATGGGGGTGTGGAGGCAGGAGGCCAGCGGGAAGGCGCCCCAGTTCACGTGAGCCCATGGCACTTGACTGGGGATGGGCTGGTGAACGGAGGGGGCTCGGGGGCTCGGGACGCGTGGACAGCGGGCAGGACGTGAGCAGGAGCAGGCGGGACACCCTGCCCGGGGCCCCGGGGAGATACCGACTGCTCCACCCTGGCCGTGCTGAGGTAGGACTGCTGGTAGCCCGTGGCGGTGGCGGAAATGGCTGTGGTCCCTGATGCCTCGTGAACCGAGATGGCCTGCAAACCTGAGTCCAGGGAGAGAACGGATGTCGGGTTTTTGCCCCCCTTGCTGCCTGTGAAGCAGCCCCTCCCTCCTTCCGACTTGCAGTTTTAAATCTCTGGTCCTAAAAATACATAAGCGAGTTTGTTTCAACTGTATGCACCGTAAGAATTACCAGACCCTGAGCAAAGTGCCACGGTGCGGCTTCGGGGAGCTGCGCTGGCCGCAACTTCTGGCTGCCCACGGGTCTGGGAAGGCACGTGGCTCAGAGCCACAGGGGTCTCGGAGGCTGGTTGATCTGTGCAAGCTGGGACGTGACACTCCCCTGCCCTGAGCCCGAGCCTGTCTGCCCAGCCCTGAAAGAGGGATCCAGTGGGGTCCACAGTTGCCACCAGCCCCCCTCAGTGCCCCCTCCGTCCCCCTGGGGTCTCACTACACTCTGTACTCCTGGTCTGGGTCATCAGGCTCCCCACCCAGCTCACCGTGCAGCTTCCGCTGGCCGCTCCCATCGCCCCGGGCCACCAGCTGCATGGGCAGCTCAAGCTTGATGCTGGCCAGCGAGGGCCTGGTCGACTCCCACTGGATGCTCAGAGAGCTGAAATTGTCGAATCTGCGGCCCTGCTGGTCGTAGGCGGCCAGGTCCAGCAGGGGGTTGCGGTGGCTGGAGACCGGAACCTGCAAGAGGTAAAAGTCCCACATCCTGGCCAAGCCCAGAACCGGGCACAGCTGCTCCTGATCGCGCGGGGCACCCTGGACCTGGCTGGCTGCCTTCAGGGCTCCCCGGGCCTGGTGATGAGGTGGGCCAAGTCACTAATTATGCTGCCCAGCCGTCAAGATGCCTCGTAGCCCTGTCCAACATGGCCTTTTACGCCAGTCCGTGGTTCTCAAGGGGGAAAAAGTTTGCTCCCCCAAGCATGATCCTGGCGATGTCCGAAAGCCTTTTTGATGATCACAACTGTGGGGCGGGGGGGAAGGGTTGCAATGGGCATCTAGTGGGTAGTGGGCATCAGGGATGCCGCCTAACACCCCACAATGCACAGAACAACCCTCAAGAAGTAAGGATCTGGTCCAAAATGTCAGGAGTGCCAAGGTCAGGAGACCCTGCCCTAGAGCCCACCCCCTCCCACCACCACCTTAGCCAGGCTGCTCTGCTTCCTCTCTGGCCTTACCTTCCCAAATCCTTGCCACCTCCTCCCTGGCCCATGGACGCCCAGCTCCTCCAGCATGACCCCCGCCCCCAAGGGTTTAACAGGAACACCAAGTACAACCTCTAAAATGTCCCAGAGTCATTCAGCTTGCAAAGCTCCTCTTGGAGCCAAGTTCTCACCTGATCCTTAAATATCCCAGTGAGATGGGAGGAGTCATCCCCATATTAAGGGTGAGGAAGCAGAGTCCCAGGGAAGAAAACGAACAAATCAAAGGCGACTTGGGAAATGAACGGTACACCTTCAGGGTTCAGTTCCAAACCCTGAATTACAACCACTCTACCACTACCTCTTGCTCCCCAAGCAAATCCACCCCTTAGAACCCATGCCAAGCCGGCCTCATTCCTCCCAGATACTGGTTCATCCCCTCCGCTCCCTGCCCAGATGGCAAGGGGGCAAAACAGGGACCCTAAGCACATAGACATCTGAGTCCCACTGCCTGGACTCAAACCTCGACCTCTCACCACCCAGGCAACTGCCCACCTCCCAGAGCCTTACTTCCTCCATCTGTGAAGTGGGCATCGTAACAGAACCCACCTCCCAGGACTCCATTTTAAGTAAGGGTCGTATGAGATCATTTTAAAGAGCCCGGCTCACTAAAACAAACATGCAAGTCGGGAAATGGGCAGTCACTTGCAGTGGTCACCAGTGTGTCCGGTTCTCTGTCAGGCACGGGTCCAGAAGCCAGGGCTCTACATCTTGGGCCCCTGCAGTTAGGAGTGACCATGTCACTCACTTTGACCGGTGAAAGGGGAAACTGACTTAAAATGCCTCCAGGGCAAAGCGACCTGCCAGGCTCTCCTTCTCTCTGGCCATGTTCCACATGGTGGCTGTCTCACCAACTGTGTCTCGGAAGGAAGAGAACAGTGACATGAAGCCTGGTCCCCCACCACCATGATGCACATGTGGCACGAGGGAGAAGTGAACTGTGCTGTGGGAAGGCACTGGGATCTGGGGGTGCTTGTTACTGCAGCCTAGCCTCACCTATCCAGACTGAGGCTGTCCCTGAACTCCTGACGGGTGCCAGGAGGGCTCTTCCCCAGCTCCTTCTAGCTCTCTTGCCCCCAAACACTGAACCAAAGCATGCTGCATATTTTAAACTCAGGTCAGCATAATCCCCTGGAGATGCAAAGGATCTTTTAACAATTCTGGATTCGAGCCAGGAGCTGTTGACTCTGGGCAGGGACAAGAAGTGGCATTTTCTAGATGCCCCACTCTTTCCTCTAGAAGCAACCTGGGTGGAAAACTAATGCCCTTCCCTCCCCCTGTGCTCCCAGGGAAGGACATTAACACCCTGTGCCAAGCATGCTTGGATCTTTCCAACGGGCATTTGGGGCAACAATATTATCCCCATTTTACAAACAGGAAGGCCGAGACTCAGAGACATTCAGCAACTTGCCCAAGGTCACACAGGTTTTGGGAACGCTGCCGGTCTAATTTTAAAGCCTACAGGCCCTCCCCTGTGAGTGTGCAGCCTCCCCTGACTGTGTGGCCTCTCCCCGTGCACCAGTCGGGCGGGGGCTCCACGCAAGCCCTGACTAATCAGTCTCCCGGTACGCAACGGGTGCTCAGCCGCAGTGAGCTGAACACAGGGCAACCCGAGCCGAGGACTGGGGTCAGGCCGGAGTCAGGCTCCACTTTGTCACTCTGACCCGTCAGCTCCCTTCTGGTGTCTGGCCTCACCCATAATTTACTCTGCAAACACATCTTGGGTGGCCTCTGGCTTTGGAGAGGTATAAAATTAAATTGATACTACACCCAGGATGCGTGGCAGGGATATATCTTTCTCAAGGTCCCCTAGTGAGATCATAAATCGCAGGGGCCATGCCCGAGCGACTCACAGCTCCGAAACTCCAGGCCTGATGGATGGCCCAGCGATTCTGTGTCTGAGGTCCATTATTTCCTGGCGAGTGAGATCTATGACACGCACAAGTCCATTCAGAGCCGTGCTCCTCTGCCTGTCATCTTTCAGTCAAGAGAGACAACCTGCGCTGACCCAGAGGCCACAGCCAACAGACGGCCAGATACAGCTCACTTGGCAAGTGCCCAGCGTGTGAAGACAAGATGCCCATCGATCTGCCTGTTTTTTTTCCTTTGAAAATGAGAAGGTTTGGCCAGCCTGGGCTTGAAGGGGCTGGAGCTGAGAGGGGCAGGCTGTCCTGCGGAGGGTCACCTGCTCTCCAGGTCAGTACCCCCTGGTTCCCCTACCGCCAGCCCCCTTCCTTCAGCAGCACCCCACTTGGCTTCTCTGGGCATTTGGGCCTTCAAGAGTCAGGGGCAGAGGGGCACCTGGGTGGCTCAGTCATTAAGCATCTGCCTTTGGCTCAGGTCATGATCCCAGGGTCTTGGGGTCGAGCCCCGCATCAGGCTCCCTGCTCAACATGGGAGCCTGCCTCTCCCTCTCCCACTCCCCCTGCTTATGCGCTCACACACACTTTCTCTCTCCTCTCTGTCAAAATAAATGATAAAATCTTAAAAAAAAAAAAAAAAAGAGTCAGGGGCAGAAGACACAGGAACGAGCACCCTGCGCCCTCATTTGTCCATCACCTTACTGACCTCCTACCACGAGGAGGGCTCTTTTCTAGAGACTCGCAAAGAAGGAAATAAACACGTAAATTCTACAGCATTGGATGATGTTAAGAGCTCAGGGGCAGGGAGAGAAGGGAACCAGAATATGAAATGTTGAGGGAAGGGAAAAACTTTCGGTAAGGTCTAAAGACTGAGGACACCCTTCCAAGGGGTAACATTTGAATAAAGTACCCTCAAGAGGTGAAGGAGGCAGGGAGGGAAGCCTGGGGGCACAGGAGAGGAGAGAAGTCAAGCCAGAGGGAACAGCAAGTTGGGGATGCATACAGGGCATGTTCCGGGGTGCTCACAGCATGACGGGGCATCCCAGCACGGGTGGAGCAGGTGGGGGGAGATTAATTGGGCCCAGGACTCAGGGACTGCAGGTCACAGAAGGGGATTGGCTTTTGCTCTGGGGGAATGAGAAGCTGCTGGCCAGGCCTAAGCAGAGAATAAGGTAAGAAGTGTAACATTTACCATTCTGAACACCTTCGGTCTACTCACGTTTGTCCCCTATAATCCTAGGAGACCGCTGTCACCCAGGTCATTCAAGGAGGAATTCAGAGCCAGCCATCAGTCCCTATTGATGTCAGCTGCTGTCTGACTCCTGGCCTCACACCCAGTGGACCAACAGGCCAGGTTTTCCAGAAGAGTCCAGACATAGCATGACTATATTCTTTAGGGATAATGTGCTAAATACATGAAAGTGATTTAAAATGTGAAGCTTTCAGGACTTTCATCTCAAGAGCCCCCAAAATCAGGGAGAAGAATTAAGTCCTGAACACACAGATTTTCAGCTTGGGAATGACAGCCATCTGCTCCTTGCCACCAACACCCGGGCCGGAGCTAGGGGTGAACACGGCTTTGTGGTGATAAGCCCCTGGAGGAGCTCTAGGCTCAGAGCCGGTTCTCCTCACTTGTCGAGAGGAAACAGGTAGGTACACCTTGGCTGCCGTGGGTGGGGTGGTGGGAGAGTGCGCGGAGGCTGGGCACAAAGAACCCTCACTTTGTGCTGGATGCTGTCGAGGCAGCGACTCTTAAAGGGACCAGCACTGGTGGCAGCAGAGGGGCTCCCACGGCCATGTACCTCAGAGCTGAGCAATCAGGAAAGCCTGAGAGAAGGCAGAAGCCCACCAGGACAGGAGGAAGACAAGTTAACTAAACTTGCAGGGGACGTAGAGGCCGAGAGGCAGAGAGTCACACACCAGACAGAACTGTTCCCAAGTCCTAGACATTGGAGTCTGGGACCCCCCCCCCCACAGAGCTTCAAAGAAATGTATTTTGACCAGACACAAAGCTGTTCTTCACCCAAAGGGGAGCCAAACTCCAAATCTCTCTGCTCTGGTGGGAGAGGCTGCCCACATAAACAGCTTCAGAAAGCTTCCGTTATGGGCACTGAGTCCTCTCAGGGCAAACAGCAAAGAGCTAAGAGTGTCCTATCCCTAGAGGTGGCTCCAGGAGACACAGGGTCCCTCAGAAGCCAGCAGGGCAGAGGGCAGCGGGACATGCCTTGGGGCTGATCATAAGGCTGGGGCTGGGAGGAGAGAAGCAGCCGCAGGGGCCACAGAGGAGGCACTGAAAACTTGGAGCTGGGCAGATCTAGGTTCTGCCTCCAGGATCCTGCCTACCTCCAGGCCTCGTGAGCAAACCCATGAAGGGGATGCAACAAGCCTGGCCTTCCAGATGGTCTGGGTGATGGGGAACGGGGCATACAGTGAGAGCTCCTGGCACATACAACCGTTCTGATTACCATGTGGGCAGCAGGCACGCAGAGACCCTAGGCTAGCCTCAGGGCCTTTGCACTTGCCATTCTACCTGCTCGGGACACCCTTACTGCAGCTCTTTTTAGCCGTGACCACAGGGCCTGACATGGTAGGTATCCGCCCAACAGAGGCCTTTCATGGCTCCATCTGAAGTGGCCTCACTGGTAGGTGTCCTGCACTACCTCCCTCGCTCCACAGCCCTTCCCACCTTCTGCCCTTCTTGTCTACTATCCGTGGGCCTCCTGGTCTCCTGTCCCCTCCAGGTGCCTCACCTGTCCTGAGTACTCTGTATTCTCGAACCCAGAACTCTTAAGCCCAGCACACAGAAGGTGCTGGACAAATACATGTTGAAGGAATGAGGGAAAAGCAGCTTGCCCAGTCTCCACCTCTGAGAAGGGACTGGGGGCTGGGCTGGCTGGGAGGGTGTTGGTATCCCTGACCTTGAACAGGAGGGCTTTGAAGTCCTCTACATCTGTCATCTGGCCTCTGGGGGTCCTGGCTGGGGGACTAGACCAGCCGCAAGCCCAAGGGGACCAGACCTGTGGGATTTACCTTCCATCCCTGCTTGTCAGAGCAACCCCCAAGTGACTTTCTTCCCCCTCCCACGCTTATGTTTGAAACACAGCCCCCCTATGTTCCCCTCACTCATGGAGAATGCTGCAGCTGGTCACCCCTCTTTAGCAGCCCCCACTCTGACCACACACACACTGCCCACAGGCCACAGCCCCACCTCAAGGTCCCCAAGTCACAGAAGTTGACGAGATTTTACCAACTGCCAAGTGCCACACAGAGAGGGGGCCGAGCCTGGCACCAGAGGCGCCCTACCTCCACCTGGCACTGCCACGAGCAACTGTGACTCCAGGTGAGCCCCTCGCCTCTCTGGGCCTTCAGCCCCCCGATATGTAAAAGCTGACCAGGAGCAGGCCCTCAGCGGGGGCTGCTGAGCATGGAGGCAAGAGAGCAGCGCTGACCCGCCGCCTTCCCCGAGAACTGCTCACTTACCACCTGCTTGTTCTGCTGCAGCAGCGGACACGACAGGTCGAGCTGGGGGCTGGCATAGACGGGGGTCAGGGTGAGCCTGGAGGGCGGGGCGCAGACGAACTTCACCACGGCGGGCTCCAGCGCGGGGAAGGGGTTGGTGACGCTGGGCTTGTTCCCCACCGAGAGGGCGATGACCTGGCCGAGCAGAGGAGCAGTCCGAGTCTGAGTGCCTGCTCCACTGTGAGCCTGGCCTCACCACCCAGCATCCTCGGACTCAGTTTGCTGCTCTGTAGAATGGGCAGCTGAGACCTGCATCACCAGGGGCTTACAAGGGTGCAGTGACCTATGTGGGGGGGAGTGCTCTCTCAGCACACAAGAAGCCTTCAGACAGGGGCTCTAGTGTCCTTTACAAATGCTGGCCGAACCACTGCGGTGATGCCTCACAGCCTCCCGGGACCCCCCGAGGACCCCACAGTTGTAGGAGCGAATTCCCAAGCCTGTGGGTTTTCAAACGAGGAGCCCACACGGACTTGGAAGATCCCTTACAATGAGGTGCAGGCGTGGGAGGGTGTGCTGATGGACAGAGGCCCGCGTGGCAGACGGATGTGCGGGGGCTCAGCCTGTACGCCCTCCTTCTCTTTGAGAGAAGCTCACTTGGCTGCTGCAGAGGCCACGATTAAAGATGCAACAAAAGAGGGAAATTTAAGTCTGCTTTTAGAGCTGAGACCTCAGAAATCAAGCCCAGGCCTGAGTTTTGCGAGCACCCCAGCTAATGACCCATCCCAAGGAAGCACCCCAGACCCCTCAAATGACTCACGCTTCCGTAGGACCCAGTGGTCGGGTCTTAGAGCCCCTCACCCTCCCTGACCACAAGGCAGGACAAAGGGTGGTTTCCATGCTGACCTGCAGGCCCTTGGCCTCTACCGCAATGGCCCCAAGGAAGTGAAGCACAGGGCATGGAGTGGGAGGATCCCAGAGGTGCCTCTGCTCAGAGGGCCAACTCCTACAGCCCAGCAGGGACACGGATGACCAAGCCAAGCCAGGGAGGAGACACTTTATTCTCTTATTCATTTTTCTTAATTTAAAAAAAAAAGTATTTTCTTATTAACTTTTTTTTTTTTTTTAAACCAAAGCCAGTGGGAATCAGGGGCTTTCATGTGCATCTTTCCCACTCACACCAAGGCAGTCTGGGTGTGGCACACTTCACAAGGGTACCTCGGGTGATGTGCACGTGTGTGTTTTGACGTCAGCTGACGTTCTTTGCCCCACTGCACGTGTAAGGGCACTCTCCCCTTCCCTAAAGACATGGGCTCTCTCCTATCTTTCTTGATCCCCCCTGGCCTCCCACCTTGCTTTTTGTTTCCCGGCTCTGGGGCATCCTGTGAATGGTGGGCTAGATCCCTACTATCAGCAAAATGAGCACTCGGCGCTGAGCCTCCGGAGTGGCAGCCACAGGGGGCCTGCTGGGTGAGCTGCTGCTTTCTCCAGCCCATGCTAGCCCCACGAGAGTTCAGGTCACAGACATGTTGTGTTGGTCCACCCAGTCTCTGAATTTCTTTGGTTTTCGGCATGGCAAAAAAACAAAAATTGAGGCATTTCACATAAAAAAATATTGTGATTCCTGGCTTATCTTGAAACACCAAAAAGATCTGCCAAACCTGGGCTGAAATCTTGCTCACTAATGCTATCTGCCTGACCCTGGAGACCTCTGACTGTGACCCCTCCCCCGGTCTCATCCCATCCCCCAATTTGGCAGTGGGCAATGATGAAGCCCAGAGAGAGAAGAGGTCACCCCAGCAGTGGAAAGGGTGCTAGCTCTAGCAAAGCTGTCCTGTAGGCCCCCAAGTGCTGCACCCCGATCAACCTGCCTATCCACTCAGTCATGCCACCTCACTGATCCTCAGCTTGCCTGTCTGTGAAATGGTGCTGTAAGCACAGCAGGGTACTCAGGGAACAGGACTTTACACCCCTCCCTCTGGACAAGATGGGTCTAGGGGTGACGGCCCTCTCACCTGCTCGCCCAAGGCCTGGCAGGTCACGAGGATCCAATGTTGCTGGTAATTCCGGGAGGTAGAGGGCCCAAAGAGAGCCAGGCTGATGCTGTCTGTGTCCTCGGAGGTGATGTTCCGGAAGAACTTGGAAGGCTCAAGGACCCAGGGTTTGGGACCTCCTTCAAACAGCATCTCCTTTGAGGACCCAAGGGTCACCAAGGCAACAGAGGAGGGATCCACCGGCTGTGGGGGAAAAAAGGAGAGTCAGCATTCCTCTGGAAGGCACGTGCTCGGCCCCCTGCCAGCTTGCCCCCGTGGAGGTCAGACAAGCCCCAACCCCTCTCTGGAATTTGGTCTGCTCATCAACACCAGCAGGGTTGTTGTCAAGATCCAAAGGCCTATGAGTGCTCCGGGAAGAACTGTGTGCCCATTCTGACATACTGCTGGGGGTGGGAGGTAAATTGATTTGCCTCTTCTGTAAAATCATGGGTAAAACCCTTGAAAATATCCAGAGCCCTTGAACCCAAGAACTTCTCTTCCAGAATCTAACCTAATGACCGAACAAGAAGGAGAGAAACAAGTTCACGCACAAGGAGACATTCATCACACTATCACTGACTATAGCAAATAATGGGCCAACAATCTAAAATCCACAACGGGGGGCTGGTTAACTAAATGTGGTCCATCCATGCCACAGGAGGTGACGCGGGTCCCTAAAGCAGTTATTTATGAAGAGCCGGGTACAACACTGACTGTGTAGTGTGATCACAACTATGTTGTTTTAAAAAGCATAAAGCAATCCTACAAATACACCAGATGAAGGGGGCAACTGCAGATGGCCTGTCCCTGCTGGCGATTTGTTTCCTCTTTACTCCACGGAGTTTCCCACACTTTCTATAACATACAGAGGAGCTTCAGGGGGGCAAGGCTTTTTTGCCTGTTTTGTCCCCAGCACCTAGAACAGTGCCTGGCACATAGTTGGTGCTCAATCATTATCTGTTGAAGGAGAGAGTGAACACTAAGTCCTAAAAGTACCCAATAAAAGAAGGATGAATTATTAAGTTTTACAAAACGCTCTCATCTGCTTTCACGATCTTTGTGCTGGGGGTCCCGGGGCCTCCCTGCATGGGACGGTGGCTGAACTGAGGGTCTGTGGGAAACAGCAGGGAGAGGGACAGCACCTCCGGGAAGATGAGGTTTGCTGTGCACAAGGACATCTCCCCTCACAGACTCAGCAGGGGTGTAGAGAAAGTGGGCCCTCTGCAGGGTCCCACAGCCTTGTTCCCTCGCTCCCTAATGGGGCTTGTCTGATCCCCTGCTCCAGAGGGTCTCACTGAGATCGCCCCGAGTCCTTACTTGTCAGCTAACCTCCCTGTTTGACCCCCCCAACTCTACCCTGTAAGAGCTGCCAGAGGTTCCTTCCGAAAGCACAGATCTGACCATGTCACTCCTGCACAAGACCGATCTGGGGCCCCAGCTGCCCTCAGAAGAAAGTCTCCGTGAGTCCGGGATTCGGGCTCTCCCAGCCTGGCCCTTGCCTCAGCTCTCCTAGTCCCACCTTCAGACTAGCCTGTCCCTAGGCCCTCACAGAAGCTGCTTGCTGCCTTGGTCCCCTACCCACTCTTTCCCTCAAGAAGCCCCCGTTTCCTCCCTCACCCAGTGACGTCCAGCCTGCCAGGGCTGACAGCTCCCTCGCCCCGTGTCACAGAGGAAATGATTGGTCTGGGTGTCTGCCTCCCTCATCAGCCTATGGGCTCATGAAAGGTAGGGCGTGTCAGTTTCCTTCTGTATCCACAGTGTGAGCAAACTGTATGAAAAATGAAAAACCATGTAGAGAAAATAAAAATATTAAAAAAAAAGATGGAGGAAATTATCACAACTCGGTGATACTATTTCTTAACCATGGGATTAGCAAAAATCTAAAAGTTTGAGCACACACTCTGCTGGTGAGTCTGTAGAGAAACGTGCACCCTTTTCAAAAAATTTATTCACTTTTTTATTGAGATGTAATTGGCATAGAACGTTATATTAGTTTCAGGGGTATAGTGTAACAGTTCGATATTTATATGTACAGTTGACCCTTGAACAATGCAGGGGTTCGAGGTGCTGACCCACCAGGCGTCGAAAGTCTACGTGTAACTTCTGACTCCCCTATAAGGGGATGGAAGAAAGACTTCTGAGGATCCTTCTAATATAGGTTTAACTTTGGAACCAAATGAACAACTTACATATACATTAGAACAAAATTAAAAAAAAAAAACAAAACACCAAAAAGCAAGCCCTAAAACTGAGAAGAAATGGAAACAGACCAATCTGATGGACTGATCACAGCAATGCTGCAATGACTGAGCCCGCACCAGTCCCCTACTCTTGGCCTCAATGATCCCTTAACCTCTCACGAATCCCAACATCTTTCAGAACGAGGGCTGCAAATACCTGTCACCCTGATGGCCTTGCAATGGCTGACCGGATGGGGGTCGGGGTGTGTGGGGTTGGTTCCTAAGGTGGAATCAGCCTCAGGCAAAAGGGATGCCAGGATTGATTAGCAATGTCTGCTGTGGGCACAGATACACACAGGTGCCATGTCTGCATTAGACTGGAGTCCACATGGGCGGGGGCCACTTCTAGTTCAGAATGGCCAGTATGCTGGGAGTGTGGGGGCTCCTGCTAACACACATTGAGTACGTCCTTAGTTTATTGCCTAGAACATACAGAGTCACGTCCAGGTCCGGCTTCCCCAAGCTCTACTCTCCTGAAATCCTTAAAGCCCTAAGCGTTCGTGCTGCTCTGGGCAGAACATCCAGTCTCAGACCCCTCTGGTCTGGTAGAGACCAGCATGTGTTGCTGGGATGTCATAAGGACAGGAGGGTCAGTGTAGACTCCAGTCCGCTCACCAGGGCCCCTGACCCTCCACCCAGCTCCTTCCATGCCCTCACCCCCATGGTAGCTGGATCCTCATCCCCCAACTGCTAAGAGCCTGAAGTCCTCACAGGTACAGACTGATGACCACTCAGCTGTTACCTGCAGTCCTGGACCCGGAGCAGTTCCCCGGCCGGCGGCCACCTCAGTATGGAGGGGGAGTCACCTGAGTGACAGCTTTAAGATGCACACACCCTCCCGGATGGGGGCAGGCAGGCAACATGACATGACCTGCTGAGGCCTATTGGGCACAGGTTCCCTGGGTTGGGTTCTTAGCAAAGAAAGGGCATCACTCGTCAATGAGAATTCTGTCCTTTGAAATTTTTTTTTTTTTTGGCAATATGGACACTTTCCTGAATTTGCTATTAGATATCAGATCTCTAGGCACACCCCATATATGTGTGCACACATATATGAAATTTCAAAAACCCAGGGCGCCCCCACCCGCAAACTCTACCTTGCTGTGTGCCCAGGTCTTGAAACCATCAAAAGAGCCCTTTTTCTGCACGTGAATGGCCAAGTATCATCATGGCCTTTGCTTTTCCTCCTCAAGACAGCCTCACGGCCTGCGCCACTCAGGCCTCTGCTCAAACATCACCTCCTTGGAGAGGCCTTCTCTGACCCCTTAAGACAGAACCTCTTGTCATTTGCTACCTCCTTTCCCAGCTCAACCATCCTTCTCACTACGTGCCACCATTTTCCATATAGTCATTTGTTTCTCTGTCTCCACAACTAGAATGAAGTTGTTACTGGTCTGCTATGACCTTAAACAGGTTAACTTCTATAAGGCTCAGTCTCCCCAACCAGTAAAATGGGTACAAGAACCCAAGCCTCATGGGATTACCACAGAGATTCAAGGGAAGTGAACGAAAGCCCGGAATACATGTCCAGCGCATGCTCAATAAATGGCCCTAGCATCATTATCGTTAACTGTCATCCTCATTTAATAGATGGAAAACATGAATCCCAGCAAAGTAAAACAATACGTCCAAGTTCACCCAGTTTGTTCCGACTCCGATGCCCTGTTCTTCCCCAAGTCTCAATGCTACAACCAGCAAAACTTCGCTGTGGGCAAAGCAGGTCACTGTAAACGTGGCCAAAGGATTTTGCCCTAAGGGAAAGATTGTGCAAAGGCACCGTGTGGCCTATAATTACCAGCTGGAGAACAGTGAATTATCACCTTCACATGTAATTCTCTTCCCATTCAGGTATAAAAGTGTCACAGAATCCTGTGCCAGGAAGAAAGGTTAATAATCAACACAGACACTCATAAATCATACAGGCTCCTCGGTGGCTGTGAAAGTACAGGTATTTGAACTGGCCAGGCCAGAGAGGAGAGGGGCCCTGCACCTCAGACAAGACTTCTACTTCTACTCTAGGCCTTCGTATCCTGGTTTGCAGAACAAGAGGTTGAACCCAGACATCAGGAGGCCCTTAGTGAGGACAGCCTACCCTTCCAGCAGATGGCATCCATGTGCCCCCTCGCAGGGATACTCACACTTGGTCTAGGATCAAGAGACAGAAGGAGTGGGGCGGGGTGGGCAGAAGTTAGGGCTCCACTGCACCTGGCTGTCCCAGAGGCTCAGGGGTCATCACGTTCAGTCATACTGACACTGCGGGAATGGAGAGCCAGGTGAGGTCCCCAGATCCAGGCACTAGGGACTCCCAGAGAGTAACCTGCAGGTGGGTCGAGGGACGCCAAATCCCTGCAGTAGACAGAAACCGAAGAGTAACTGGGGTGCTGACTGCAGAGGGAATTAGGTAGCCGGCAAACACAAGCTCCTCCAAGGTCCAAATAGAGGAGGTTACATGTACGTTGGGGGGCAGGGCCGAGCAGTACCCGTCTTACGTGTGGACCCGATTTTGTCCTTCCCTGACCTTCACCAACTGTCCACTGCTAGGTAAGAAGAGAATAAATATCCCACTCCTAACCCAGCTTTCAAACACCTCCTTGATCTGACCCAGAGGGCCTTCACAGCCTCCTTTGTGACCCGAGGTATACTATTTCTAGTGTCCTCACCAGCCAAGCTTCCTACAAGCAGGCCCTCCTCCTACTTCTGTGTTCATCAGTGACCTGTCCCCCTTAGGGCTCTTCATTCCCTCTACCATGCTCACTGCAGTTGTCTGAGCACCTGCCTTCCCCACAGACCGGTGGCCACCTAGGGCACAGTGTGGGATTTCTCCCTACATCTCTCTCTCTCCAGCCTGGGCTGTGTACCAACTCTACCTACCCAGGGATGATCTGCAGATTAACCTGTGAATGGACAAGCAAACAGTCATTGCGAGTTGCGTTCCCAGTTTCCACACTCCTCTCTTCCTCAGAGGAAGGACCACATTTTGTTAGGGTAGGTAAGTGTCCAGCTAAAATATTTCCCAGCCTCTTTTGAAGATAGATGTGCCCAATGGATTAAGTTCTGGCCAATGAGATGCAGGTAGAAACTGTTCCTTTAAACTTCTGACAAGGTTACTAGAAGAAACTAAATCAGCTGGGAGGAGAGCTCTTTCCCCTTCTAGCTACATTGGAATGCAGATGTGATGGCTGGAGCTCCAGCAGCCATTTTAGATTATAAGGCAAACTTGAGGATGAAAGCCACATACTAGAATGGTGAAAGATAGAAACCCGGGTCCCTGATGACTATGAGCTGCCACACTAGCCCCATGTGAAGGCTCTCATGTGAAAGAGAAATAAACCCTCTATTGGCTAAGCTATTGTTTTAGATTTTGTTATGTGTAAATAAACCTGATCTTAACTGTTACCAAGACAGAAGAAAGATAAAAGAAAACACCTATATCCTTCTATAATGTGTCCAGTCAGGAAGCCTTGATTGGGGACATGTCTATATTATCTTCACCCTTAATCCCACCTTGGGACAGTGAGCTCAGTCAGTGGCCTCTGATATTTCAGCCACACACCCCAGATAAATAGGGTGTCTGGTCATTTGGAGCAAGCACCAAGGAAGAGCCCTGAAGAACCTCCTTCCCGGGGTCCTAGGGAAACTCCACCTTAGGCTGCAGCAGGGGTTCCTCAAGAATGCTGCCAATCCTCTCGAACCCTGTTCTCTGAGCCCTATCACTCCTTCCTGATCAGGAAGGGGATCCTGACTTCCTAATTTTAAACTGCCATCCTCCCTTCTTTACCCTCCCTATCACCCTCTTCTACTTTACTTTTTCCATGGTAAGCACTGGTCTATTACTGTCTGTCTCTACCTCTGTTTCTACCAGCATGTCCATTCATGAGGACAAGGATTTCTCTGTGTTTTCTGCACTGATGTATCCCTAAGGTTTAGAGCAGGGACTGGTGCAGAAAAGGTGTTCATATAGATTTTGGTGGGGGGGGGGAGGGGAGAGGTCAGGAGATGTTGGTTTCCGTCCTGGCTGGTAAGCCTGGACACATTTGCCCACTCATTGATTCTAAATAAAACAACCCTTCTCAAAAAACATGCACTTCCAGCTATTTAACCAAAGGAAATGAAAACACTAACTCAAAAAGATATTTGCACTCCCCTGTTCATTGTAGCATTATTTACAATAGCCAAGATATGGAAATAACTTAAGTGTTCAGTAACAAATGAATGGATGAAGATGTGATACACATACATACACAGGAATATTATTCAACCATAAAAAAGAAGGATATCCTACCATTTGCAACACCACGGATGGACCTTGAGGGCAGTGTGCTAAGTGAGATAAGTGAGACAGAGAAAGACAAATACTGTATGATCTCACTGTAATCTAAAAGAGAAAAAGAGCTCACAGATACAGAGAACAGATTGGTGGTTGCTGGAGAGGGGCATGGGGCAGCAAAAATGGGTGAAGGGAGTCAAAAGGTACAAACTTCCAGTTATAAAATACATAACTCATGGAGATGTTGTGTACAGCATGGTGACTAGAGTTAATAATACCGTGCTGCATATTTGCAAGTCGCTAAGAGAGTAGATCTCAAAAGTTCTCATCTCAAGAAAAAGATCTGGCACTACGAATGGTGATGGATGTTAACTAGACTTACTGTGGTGACCATTTCACAATGTATACAAATATGAATCATTACATTGTACACCTGAAACTAATATAATGTTACATATCAATTATACCTCAATTAAAAAAAACAAAACCAACCCTTGGTGGTTGTCTGTTCTGTATCAGGCACTACGCTCGGGGCTAGGGGTTCAGAGATGAAAGGCTCTAACCTCACTGACCCCGCTTCTAATGGGTGAGGGGGGAAGAAAACCTGTTACCACAAACCAAGGGGACCAGAGCTGTCCTAGAGACTGACGCTGGGCGTCAGAGAAAGGCGGCCCTGATTGGTCCAGCCTGGAAGCTGGCGGGACGCCCCCCCCAGGACAATCCTTTCACCCTCCCCTTCAGGAGGAGCCAACTCACCCTCCCTGAGCCTATTAGAGGCAGGGTTCTCATTAGGTCTGCCATCCTGTGACGGGGCAGCTGCTCTGTGAACCCTTCCCAACCACCTTGGGAGGAAGGTCTGGTTCTCCTTTATCTGCATTTTAGTAACTAACCTACTGAGCACTCACTACCTTCCAGGCACTGTTCTAAGTCCATTTCATTCATTAGCTCAGTTTCTCCTCACCACAACCCTACAGTTTAGGTGTTGTATTAGCCTCATTTTACAAGCAGGGAAATGGGAGGCCCAGGAAATTAAGTTAACCAATGCCACAGAGTTGGTGTCGGACCTGGATTCAAACTGGGGAGTCAGTGTCAAAGCCAAGGCAGTGAGCTCTGAGCTGCGGAGGCTTTAGCTGCCTCTGGCCACAGATAGACGAAGGGGGACTCACATACCAGCTGGTTGTCTGATGGCAGGCAGACAGCAAAATCCAACCTGACCCGTGTCTCCCAGACCCCAGAATCTGCACCACATGCCATCCTAGGGTTCCATGGAGACCTGGCAGGACAGCTCTGGAGTGGACCAGAAGCCCTCCTGTCTAGATCTCTGTAGAGAGCATGTCATCCACACACAGTTAGCAATCACCGTCTGCCATCAGGAAGGCTCTGCTCCTTCAACCTCCTTCCTGAATCCAGACAAGAGGGAGCGGTAACTATTCCAAAAGCTATTCTGACCAGTCGGGGTTTTAATACAAATTTGCCAGAGCAAATGAATTACTCGCATCACGGGAGGAGGTGGAGGGCAGGGACCCCGGGCTCACCTTGAGGGGCAGGTAGGCAGCGATGGTGATCCGGGCACTCAGGTGGATGTGGCCATGTCTGTAGCTCACGAGGAGTGTGGTGTAGCCCTGGACCTCTGCTCTCACCTTGACCCCACTGCAGTGCTCAGATCCTGGCTGCAGCCTCCCTGTAAGAAGAGAGCCAAACGGTCACTGTGAACTTGCCTTTGCTCGGAAAAACATGAGAGGTTGACAGCCCCTCCTTCATCCTGGGCTTGATACACAATCTAATTTTTTCAACTTAAAAATTTGAAGTATAAGTCCCATACTAAAAATACACATAGCATATGCCTATAATTCATAGTGATTTTTTTTTTCCTTCCACAAACTGAACACACCCTGTATCTAGGATCAAAAAACACGATGACCTGTATCCCTGAATCTCCCATAGATCTTTCTGGTCACTAGCCCTCCCCAAAGGAAAACCACTGTTACCTGACTTCTCACCACCAGCTTAATTTTGCTGGCTGCCATATTTTATACGTAGTGAATCACTAAGCATAAACTCCTTTGTGTCTGCCCTCTTAAGCTCAGTATTGGTGGTGAGAGCCCTCCCTATATTTTGCACAGTGTAGATCTTTTATCCACAGTTGTAGTATGATTGCATTGTGTGACTAGACAGCTGCTGATGTCCCCATGCTACTGCAAACATCTGGGTTGTCTGCAGCCTGGGGCTCTGACGCAGGGTGCTGCTATGAACGTGCATGCGTGCGTGTTTTCCGGGATGGATATATTCTGGCATTTCTGTTGTGTGTATCCCTAAGAGTGCAGTATGTTTACCTCCAGTCCTTACTGCCAGGGCAATGGGTATGTTTACTTTTCATCATTATTGCCAAGTATCTTCCCCAAAATGGATGCATCAAGTCATACTGCTACTAGAAGCTACACAGCATCCCCACCAATACTTGGTATTTTCCACGAGTTTTAAAAAAGCCATTCTAGTGGGAGGGTAGTGGTATCTTACTGTTTTCTTTCCAAACGCTTAGAAAAAAATTCTACCGTGAAACGCCACACACCCATCCCCTAGATTCTACAATGAACATTTTGCTGTATTTCTCTTACTACATATCAATCCATCCCCCTACCCATCCATCACCTGATCTTAGTTTTTAATGCATTTAAAATTAGCCTTCAGCATACTTCATTCGAAATGCTTTAGATACACATAATTATCTCTAGTTCAATATTTCTTCCTGGTTCTTTTTTTTTTCTTAAGGTCAGATTTACACACAGTGAGACACCGATCTTAAGTGGGCCATGCCATGAGCTCAGACAAACGCATCCACCCGTGAAACCCGAATCTCTACGAAGATGCGGGACATGACCTGCCCCCACAGTTCCCTCCCGCTCCTTCCTGGGGGTTCCCCCCCGTTCTCCAGAAGCCATCACTATGGCATTCCGACTTTTTTCCACCATAGTTTAGTTTTGCTTTTTATTTTTTTATTTTTTATTTTTATTTTTTTTTAAGATTTTATTTATTTATTTGAGAGAGAGAGAATGAGAGACAGAGAGCAGGAGAGGGAGGAGGGTCAGAGGGAGAAGCAGACTCCCTGCTGAGCAGGGAGCCCGATGTGGGACTCGATCCTGGGACTCCAGGATCATGACCTGAGCCAAAGGCAGTCGCTTAACCAACTGAGCCACCCAGGCGCCCTAGTTTTGCTTTTTAAATAATAGTTTCATTGAACTATAACTCACGTACCACAGAATCACCCATTTAGAGGGCACTCATAATTCAGTGGTTTTTAACATACTCAGAGTTGTGTAGCTATCACCACTAATTTTAGAATATCTCATCTCCTAAAAAAGAAACCCTGCATCCATGACCAGTCGCTCTCCGTGTAGATCAGTCCGCCTCACACTGCACATCAATGAAGGGGGCTCTTTGCATCTGGCTGGTTTCACACACATGTTTTTGAAATCCATCTATGCTCTGGCATGATCAATAGTTGGTTCTTCTTTATTGCTGAGTCTTCCATTACAAGGGTGCTCATCCATTCACCAGCTGATGAGCACTGGGGTTGTTTCCAGGCTGGGGCAACCAAGGAGCAGAGCCTGCCATGCCCCGAGCAGAAATCCCTACGTCGCCAGAAAGGGTGTGCTATGGAGTCCGTGCGCAGAGCCCAGGAGCTCCGGAAAACTGCAACTCTGCCAAAGGGGCCGATTTGTGTTCACAAGTACACACAGTAGACAGGGAAATGCTAGGTCTGAGTGTGGACCCTGCCGGCAGTGAGTCTGGGCAAATGCTTTTCTGGACACGACCCCAAATTATAAGCCAGGACGCCAGGTCCTCTGCATAGCTGGGAAAAGGGCGCTGGAGAATGGGGGTCCTGACGCACGGCAGAGGAGCTTCCTGAGCATGATGCCTCCGCCTCCCACCCCAGCCTGCCTAGTGGGAAGACTCGGTGCTCCCCGAGTACCGGGCTCTCCCCATCCTGCGGCCTCTGCCCTGGCAATGAGAGATCCACCTGCACGGACCTGGGGCCGAACTTGGAGCATGCCACCCCCTCTGTAGTCTCTGGCTCCTGACATACTCTTCCCGCTCCTCAGGACACTCCCAATTTGTCCACTCTCATCCTTCGGGTGCAGCTCTCATTTCCTCTAAGCAGCCTTCCCAGGCACCCCCAAACTGGCTTAGAAATCCATCTTCTGCACATTTCTGCTGGGGAATATGTTCGAGCATTTCTGCCGGGCACACGCCCAGGAGTGGGACGGAGCTGCCGGGACCCGTGCTCACCCGCAGGCGCCCTCCGTCCCAGGCCCCATAACTGCCTGTGGAAGCATGGGTCTTGCTCGGCTGTGTGGGCCATGAAGGCGACACCACGCCTCTCGTGTTTACCAGGAACCCCCAGAGCACAGCACTTACTAGGTGCTCAGTGAACAGGTTGCTGAGCACCAGCCAAGGCTGGGAGCAGAGAAGGGGCCAGGGCAGAGCAAGAGCTGGTGTGTCGCCACCCTGGGCACTGAGCCTAGCCAAGCCCGAAGCCCTGGGGCTCCAGCAGAGGCTCCAGCAGAGGTTCCCAGTGGTGCCTACAGCCCCAGGACTTTCAGTGGGGCTTCAATGATGAGGACAAGGAAGAAATGGGACCCTAGCAGCCAACTCCAATAGGAACAGGGTGGAGCTCCAAACTGACCCAGAGGGTGTTAGGGGCCTGGGGCCACCCCTTCCTAAGAATTGGGACCTGAGTCCCATCATGTGTCTTTTCACCCTTGGACAATCTTACCTGGGAAAGAGACTGACACAGAGAAGGAAACCTAACGTGGGGACCCCCTCTGGCCCCAAGTGTCTGTTCCATGAGTCTCCTGTGCCCCAGACAGATGTCACCCAATCTGCTGGCCCCACCCGGTCTCTAGTCCCACAGATTTCCATGACACCAGCATCGCTCTGCCCAGACGAAGCTCCGGATTATAAGATACATAGTTCTCATACAACCGAGACCCTACACACAGGCTTCAACAAGCCACATCAACTCTACACTGAGGGACATTTAAGGGGCTTTTTAAGGGAAATTTTGATGCCATAGGATTTTGGTCTCAGCTGCCATCTTCAGAACCAAACTCCTTGAACAATGCTTCTGCACTGGGCTCAGGGATGTTCATTTGTAACCCTCACAGCCAAGTGAGGAGTTAGTATCCCCGTTTTACACATGGAAGAGTCGAGGCTCAGAGAGGCTGGGCAACCTGTCCACCATCACACAGCCAATATATGGAAGAAGCGGTGCTCAGACCCGTAGCTGTGGAGCTCCCAACCCTGTCCTTCATTCCCAGGACCTCCTGGGCCTGGGGCCACAGCCTGCAGACTCTCCTCCCAGCCATCAGCAGGCTCCTCTCCCTCACGCTGATGTCTTCCTCCATCCTTTGATGAGGACACTTAAATTTTCATAAAGCTGTTCCTCCTGGGTGGTCAGAGAGGCACAGCAGCACCGGCCAAGGAAGGACGCGAACACGGTTTGCTTGGTCAACTTACAGAGACGCCGTCCCCTTCCTCTGCGTAGCTTCGGGTTCACACAGCTCCACGAGTAACCACAAGTACAGCGGGGACACGCGAAGCCGCCTGGCACACAGGTGATCCCGACAAACACCTCTGCCAATTGAGCTTCTTAAACCCGTCAGGATCGAGTGCTCTGCTCAACAGCCGACAGTTGCTCCCCACTGCCTGGACCCTGAATCCAAGCCCTTCGTGATTCATGATTCGACACGTTCCAATCCCAGGGCCACTGTATGTGCCCGTGCCCCATGGACGTGCCCACCTCTGGGCCCTGACCACAGAGACTCTGCCCACCTGTCACTTCTAACCCCTGCCCAAACCTTCTTCCTCCCTCACTGGATCATTAGTCCTTGGTTCTCTCTGTCCGCAGAGGAACCTCCCGGCTGCCCCTGGCTGGCTCCCCTGGGAGGCACAGTTTCTCAGGGGACAAAAGGCTTCATGGTCAGACTCATGGTCAGAGACCACCCAGGTCTCTATCCCATCCCACCTGTGCCCTTGTGTGACCTTAGGCAGCAGGCAGCCCCAGTCTCTTCATATGACATGTGGCCCAACCACAGCTCCCTGGCCCCCCCCTAGAAGTCTGATGAGTCACACACACTGAGTGCTCACTCCGCACCTGGCAGGGTTGACGTCCCTTAAACTAACTGCCACAGCCACCGTCACCACCGATATCACCACTAAGACCCTGCAGGGCATGCCCAAGAGGAAAGAGCAATGTGCACGGCTTAGACTGCTCAGGGTGTTGGAACACCAAAGTGTCAGGATTCTGTCACCAGCTAAAATCCCTATGGACAGTGTATTGTGAGCACCTACTACTTTCTAGACAGTGTAATGGGCATGAGGACATGCAATTCTATTTAGGATGACACCCATTTTAGAGATGGGTGGTTCTGAAAGCCCAGTGACAAGGCAGGTCACACGGTGGTCAAGAGCCAGACCGGACCACTGTTGAGGGTGGACAAGGGGATAGACGCCATTCCTGATGCTATAACGCCCCCCTATTGCCTCAAGCCCTCCATTTAGGAATCTGGGGCAGCCCATGTTGAGAACTTATGCGGTCTGGCCTGATCCCCCTGTCTGGTGCCCACTCATCAGTCCTGGTTTACCTGGGAGTGGCTGGAACACGCCTTGGTTCTCTACCTCGATCACCAAGTCAAAATGGGAGCAGTCGCTCAGGGTGACCACCTCGTTGGCCCCACCAGGAATGAGGCCATTGATCCTCAGGGGCAGCTCCAAGGTCTGGCCCACACGTGCCTCCACCTGGCACGGGGCGAACTCCATGCTGCTGGGCTCGATCACATACACCTGGAGGACAGGGGCGAGGATGGGGGTCATCAGGCTCCACGGGAGAGGAAGGGCCTGCGCCAGTATTTACTAAGAGCTGCCGTGCACTGGGTACTGAGGACAAGTCAGTGAGAAAACTGAGCTTGGGGGACATGTGTCCTGGGGACTGGAGTGAGTTCAGGGACAGAGCTGTTCGGGAAGGCCCCTTTGATACGGTGACACAGGAACTCAGACCTGAGAGGCATGTCAGAGGTGGCCAGACAGAAACGTGGGAGAAAAATGTAGGAAGAAGACATAGTGTGTGCAAAGGTCCTGAGCCATGTACCAGCTCAGCTTGCTGGAGGAATATAAAGAAGGCCACGGTACAGGGTAAGAGGTGTCATCACTCACAGCTAGTACTTCTATAAAACAATACTTTCCACCCTCCAGGTTCTGTTCTAAAAACATTGCTAAATTTAATCCCCTGAGCCTGTTTGTTAAGAAGATTCTATTAGTAACCTCCACCTGATGAAGAACCTGGCACGGGAGTTTAAGGGACTTGCCCAAGCACAGTGGAGACTGGACTGGGCAGCCTGGCCCCAGAAACCAGACTGTAACCATTACACACACTGTATCTCAAGGAACTGCTCTCAGACTTCTGACTGAGCAATTGGGTGAAAGGTTGCACATTTACTGAGATAAAGAAGCTGGGAGGGGGGCAAGGTGGTCATAGTTTATCCACATATTTGGCAATTATGCTGTAGCTAAAGGGTCTCAGTTATGACTCTTTTTATATGAGAATGAGATCAATCTTTAGACAGGTGTGTGTGTGTGTGTGTGTGTGTGTGTCTAAGTGGATCCAAATAAAAAGACTGGAATAACCTGTCTTTAGACGGGTGTGTGTGTATGTGTGTGTGTGTGTGTGTGTCTAAGTGGATCCAAATAAAAAGACTAGAATAACCTGTCTTTAGATGGATGGGTGTGTGTGTGTGTGTGTGTGTGTGTGTGTGTGTGTCTCTAAGTGGATCCAAATAAAAAGACTAGAATAACCTGTCCATCCGTGTGTGTGTGTGTGTGTGTCTAAGTGGATCCAAATAAAAAGACTAGAATAACCTGTCCATCCATGTCCCAAAAAACATAAGAGCAGGTTGGGATTGGACACACCGTGTATGGAGCTTTGACTTCTGCCCTAAATGAAGGAATAATGGCAGGCTGAGGTCAGGGTCAAGAAGTCAGGAGGCCGAGGCAGGGTGGGCAGAAGCTCAGCTGCAGATGACCACTCCCACCCGAGGCCTTTGCTCAGTGAGTTGGTCCCGTGTCACCTGGAGTCAAGAGCCAGGTGTCGGGCCCCAGTAGAGGGAAAGGAAAGGAGTCAGACCCAGGTCTCGTGGGGTTTGGGGCCTCCCTTTCACTGTGAATTTACCAACACTCAGTGGCCCTTCTGATACAGAGATTCAGACCTTTCAGGTCTGAGTTTTCTAGAATGACTCCTTTGAGTATCTCATGTCTTCTGTGTTCTCTGATCTCCCTTCCAGAAATTCCTACTATGCTGGCCCTGGCCCTTCTGGGTCCCATCCCCTGCCTGGTGGGGGATGTCACGTCCATCCCACTGCCCACCACCAACACCAAGTACAAGCCTGAGGGCTGGATGTGAGAAGGCAGCTAGAGACCGCCAGCCTGAGCCTCCGGGCCCCTGAGGTCTCACCTTCATCTCCCCGAAATGTAGCGGGTTCTGCACGTCATGTGCCTGGATCACACTGAGACCAGTATCACTGCCTGTGGTCATCACACCCTTGACGGTGACCGTGGCAACCACGTAGCTTGACGAAGACCAGCTGAAGTTCCCACTCCCACCATGGGCCTGGAGAAGAAAACCATCAGATCAGTCCATCTGCCTGGTCTCTCTGTCCATCCTTCTGTCTCACTCTCTGACTTGCATGGTCAGCGGCCTCCCACTCCATGGGCTGACATCTGGCTGGAGACCACCTCCCCACCTCGGTCTCTCCACCCTGCCTCCTTTCTCTTCCTCATATTCTGGGGGCCTTGTGGCTGACACCTACTGATGCCCCTAACAGTGGCCCCAGACCTGGGAGCACCTACAGACTGGACTGGGAGGACCCTGGGCCAGAGAGTCAGGTGCAGGAAGCTGCTTCCCTGCCCAGGCGCAACGCTCCCTCCCGGCACACACCCCAGCCGCTCCTGGTGATCCTCCATGGAGTAGAGACAGTCCAGCGGCTTCCCAGGTCAGGGGCCATCACCCCGGAACCTGAGAGAGGCCAGGAAGGGGACACGCAGGCAGCGGGTCCCAGTGACAGGCATCACTCTGCCAGGGAGGCAGTGGGGACTGATGGGGACTCTACTGGCCACAGGGGCTCAAGCCCCCATGGGAGTCAGTCCCTGCCAACAAAGGCCAGACGGGCACGTGAATATCAGAAAGCAAGAACACTTGATAGGTGACAGAGTTAGAGATATTTTTCCCTTGAATTTCACATTTTTCTCCAGGGATAGTTACGCTACTTGTAGAAAACAATCATTTTTTTACGAAAACAAATGCAGGTAGAATTTAAACCTGTATTCCAGGTTTTCTTTATCATGCTTTCTTTTCTGTTTTTCAGGGTTTTTTTTCTGATTACCAAAATACAGTGCTGTGATAGAAACCCCAGAAAATATAAAAAGCATAAAACTCCCCGATTTTAAATTCTCTCCAACCACTAGAAGGTAAGATTAAAAGAAACAAGATAGGTGAAGAGCCCCAATCCCATGGAAACACCCAAAGGAATGCACCCAGACGTGGGGTGTCACAGTTACCTTTATTGTGTACTGATAGGTGCCCGTCTTTGGTTGCCACGGAAACGTCAAGATGCTCGGATAGAGGGTGATTGGGACGTGAATTTCTACCTCCTGCTGGTTCCACACGGGCACCCGTAATGTGTGGACCCCTCCATCCTACAAGGGGGTGAGGGCGCCGCACGTCACCATGACAACCAGGTCATCAGAGGTTTTCCCAGTCAAGCAGACCCCCCCCCCCCCCCCCCGGAGATCAGGTCACAAAGATTCTGTGATTGCCGGGGAGCAGGAAGGAAGATGCTAAATGCCCTGCAGCCTTCTCTGTCTCCATGGAGACAGCTTTCTATGGCTCTGTAACAGCCACTCAAGTAAATGCTGCTTGACTTCATCCTCATAGCACCCCAGATGAGATGATGTGGTTACTCCACTTTACAGATGGGGAAACTGAGGCATGGGGCACAGCAGCAACTTTGTCCAAAGCCCCCAGAGCTGAAGTGACAGGCAGGCAGGAATTGCTGTCTACCCTGCAAGCCATTCTTTCTGCTGCCTCCTAAGGGGCCGGGACAGGTTTTGTGCAGGGTAGGAAGATGAGAACACCCATGCCAATGTTCCAATCAGTAAAAAAACTGCTCACACCTATAACTGACTGGTCTTTTAATAAAGGGGGAAACTGAAAAGACTTAAAGGACCCAAGAACTAAAATAGCCAGAGGGATGCTCATGGCCCCGGGAAACAGCACAGCTAGACACACGGGCCCAACACCGCTTCCCCAACAGGGTTTCCGCCCCAATCCCAGAAGGGCAGGCTCACCTTTACAGAGGCTGGCAAAGGGCAAAGTAGGAGGGGCACCCTGTGTGGACACAGGGTCAGGGAAAGCCCAAAGCCCCACCACCAGACATCTCCCGTGAGCCCAGATGGGAGGCAACCCCCAGAGTACCCACGAGAGCAGTGCACCAGGCTGAAGTTGGGCTCCTCGGCTTCCCAGGGCTCATGTCCAGCCTGGGAGGGTGCAGGGGGACAGAGAGAGGGAGGTGCTGACTTGCCTGGTCTACCACAGAGGTGAGGGCTGCCTCGATGGCCGTCTGGCCCCGCTTTGTTGCCCTGACGTGATGGTACGACCCATTCTGGGAAGAAGCGAGCACCTCAAAGAACTCAGAAGGCAGCATGGTTTCGATGCGAATATTCTGGAAGGGAGGCAGGATGGGTGAGAGAGGTGTTTCTGGGATGAGTCAGGAAGTCAGAATGCAGGAAAGGAGCAACGTGACCCACAAAGAGCAGCCAGGCCGGGCCATGGGGCGGCCCAAGGCCCAGAGGCCTCCAAAACCAGCAGACGAGCTGGACGAGGCCCTAGAACTGGGCTCTGAGCCCTCCAGCCTTTGACCCCCTCCCAGGCCACCACACTCCCCGCATGGCCCGATGACCCAGTGCTCCTCAGGGGAGCCTGAGGCCTACTATCGTTGGCTTTCTCAGACCCTGAGGTTCCAACGAGGAAACCACCAAACACAAAAGAATGCCATCAGTATCCGTCAGAGTTTTCTTCCCAAAAAAATGGTGATCGACAGTCTTTGTTCAATAACACGAGGAAAGCAATGACCTGCAAAGCTGCCCCCAGGGGAACGCTGCCTCCTTCTTCTAAAACCTCAGAAGCCACTAAGAATGTCCCAGGCATTCCAACTGATGATCCTGGGAACCTCTCACGAAGGACCAAAACCTGCCGAGACTCCTCTCCCTCTGCCTGTGTCTGCCATTCCTTTCTAGAGCCAGAAAGCTAACTGAGGTTAGCCTAGGTCACCTGGGACTTCCGGACAGTTATAGGTATTCCTGGCCCCGCAGGGAAAGGTCAGGGAGTGCTCCCTGCTCCTCTGTAGAGCAGGAAGAGATGGATTCTCAGCACCATGAAGTCTCAGGCTATGACAAACGAGCAGGAAGGCAGCAGGTGGACACTGCTCCCCCATCACCGCCTTCTGGAACCGAGCTGCCTGTGGCCCCCTCTCCCCACTCCGGCCCTGCAGGGGTAGGGCTGGGGGGCACAGACTCGCAGGTTCACAAAGTCCTGAGAGGCCCCAGAGATGTCACAGTGCTGTCTCTCATGGACCCAGAAACACCACTAGGAATCAATAACTCAGCTTGCCTGCATGGGGGCCCTGCGGCTTTGGGGGGCCGCTCCAGGAGGCACATCCCACACTGACACCCCACCGGGACCCAAGGCAGGCACTCACGTCTGACAGGTAGACCTTGTTGCCGGACTTGTCAAGCACTTCGATGGTGATTTCATACAGGCGGCCGGTCTCCAGCACCCACCTGTCACCGGGGTGGACTGTGAACCCTACAAAACAGGCAAGCAACAAAGCCTGACACTCGGGCCTGTACAGGGCCGTGCCGCTGAGGAAGGGGACGGCACCAGGCACACCTGGAGGACCCCACAACGGCTCACCTGCACTCCCCCAAGGAGAAAGAACAGCTGCTAAGCATGGTGAGATCTAATGCCCACCATCAGCCCTGAGCCCGCAGAAGCTGGGGTGAGCTCTCAGCTTCCCCAGCACCACCCGGAGCATATCCCACACTGACTGCTCCTGGGCTCATTCAAACTTGAACCTATCCACTGAAGGTCTAGACTCTGAATCCACAGTAGTTGTATGAACCGAATCCACAGTAGGTCTGCACTCTGAATGCACAGTGAGTCTACATCTGAATCCATAACCCTCTGAATCCCAGTAGGTCTGCACTCTGAATCCACGGTGAGTCTACATCTGAATCCATAACCCTCTGAATCCCAGTAGGTCTGCACTCTGAATCCACAGTAGGTAGAGCTCTGAATCCACAGTAGGTCTTGGCTCTGAGGCCTGGCACTGAGCATTCTATCCATGTGAGCAGCCCTCCCTCCCAGGCCTGACAGGAGTTGTGCCCCCACACACGATGCGCATGGGCTGCTCGCTGACCCCCGTGAGACCGTGCACTCTCTCACCACACCCTTGCCCAAACTGTTACCTCTGCCAGGCCGACCTACCTACAAAGGAGCAGCTTCTGGGAAATGCCTGCCTCAACCCTCATCTCCCAGAAGCTGTTCTTTGGCACTCACCTTGACTAACTCTCTACCACTGTCCTGTCACCACCTGTTTACACTGCTCTCTCTCTGCAAAACCAAGCACAAGGACCTAAGCTTCCTTCCTCCAGAACTCTAGGCCCAGCACAGGCCAGACTGAGGGAAGGTACCAAAAAAGCCTTCCTGAATAAATGAAGCTCCTAAGACACACCTGCCTGGTGTTACCACATTGTCAGCTCAGGTCCGCACCGATCAGCAAGCTCACATGGTGGCTCACAGGAGGACCTAGGGGTTTGCTGCATGTCAGTCAAATGTTCTCTCGCCTGAACCAATTCAGTACACCCAACAGGTGCGTCAACTCGGAGCAAACTCAAAGGGAGCATCATCTCTATGACCTGGGGTGACACTTGGGTCCTGGACATCTCTCAAGCATTCATCAGTTACGGCAGCTCCTGGGCCCTGGCTCCGCCCCCACGGGTCCTCCATGACCGCCGAGTCCTCCCTTCCTCTCTTGGGTCAAATGCCTCCCCTTCCTCCCCACTGAGACTTTTACCAAGTGTGTCCTTGCTTTAGGGGCTCCTTTGTCACTGAGCTGACCAACCTCCAAATGTCCACAGGTCTGGACAGAGCCCTGGTATAGAAACCAGGAGGAGACAAAGCCCTCCAGACTCTACCCAAACACTTCTTGGCCTCTGGAGCTGCCCACCTACGTTGACCTTGGCCTACCCTCTGCTTGTTTCTGTGCATCAATGCAGGGAGGACTGGGGAGCAGCCCTGGCATGAGCTGGCTGAGCTGGCCGGTGTGAAGCATTTTCTGGGGAGCTGTTGTTGCCTTAATTATTTTTTTAACTCCTGTCAGTAGCACCTGGGAGGACCCAGGATGACCAAACTTACCCAGGTATCCAGGTTCAACCACGTAGATGGTGCTATTGGGTAACCTGGAAGCACCCTGCATGCGGATACCTGAATTCTTACTTAAGGAACAAAACACAAGAAGGAGAACAGAGCAACTGGCAGGATTCAGCTCACATGCGTAGGAGAGAGGATGAAAACCCCCTTGTGTGAGGACAAGTAGAACAAAGCCATGTTCCAGAATCAGAGGCCACACCACGCTTCCTACACTAGCAAAGGAGGATCTCTGCAAGGGACACTGGAGCCCACACGAACAAGGCTAGGACAGGGACAACCCACACGCCGGTTTGGAAACAGCCTTGCCCAGGACCCTCGGATGGGGCTGCCCGTGCCAGGGAAGGTTCCGGAGGCGAGGAGCGAGGCTCTGCTCCTGCCACCACCTCCCATCCTGGAGCCTCTCCTATGAGTCACCCACAGAGGTGAGCGTTCCACACAGCCGTGTTGCTATTTCGGTTCTTTCCAATTTTCAGACCTTGAGGGAAAACAGGGTTATTTTTAGCCTCGCCAAGCTTTCGGGGAGAAAAATGACTTCCAAACAGCAGATCTCCTGCACAGGACATGCTTATGTACTTGCAGACAGGCCGGGGAAAGGATATTCCTGTGGCTCAGGACCAGGCTGCTCTGTCCCAGCTGCACGGCGGTGACCATCGATGTGTCCTGGTCCAAGACGGCCACGGGCCGGCCCACATCTCCCTCAGGGCTCGAGATGCTGTTCTGAAGCTGGAGCTCATACTGCTCAGAAGGCATTGATAGCTCTGGCCGCCCAGAAGCAAAAAAAAACAAAGTGGGGGAGACAAGAGCAAAGACAGGAAACATTAGAAACCCATATGTCCACCCCACCCCAAATCCCTGGACCCGACTATCAGTATGACTGCTTGATTTCTCTTTCTTTCTTCTTTTTTTTTACTTAGTTTCTTCAACACTTTTTTTTAAATTTCACTATAGTTAATATACAGTGTTATAATTTTCTCAACACTTTAAAATTTAACATTATTCTCCATGCCTGTGGACAAAACTGACACTACCCATGAATTTTCAGAAGCAATCAGTTTTTTAATGACTCATAAACTGCTTTTTTTTTTTCATTAAGCACAGCCTCTGACACCAATTGCAGGCTGCTTGCAGAATCCAGGAGTTGAGTGAATTCTGCCGCTACACCGAGGGGCCTGGGGTAGGGCTCACGGGAGCCATGCAGCCTCTGGGGGGGGGGGGTCCAAAAAGGCACCAATCCATTGTTTTCCACCAGGTTTGGGGAGTTCAGTCTAGGATCTGCAAAGAATGTTCTCTGTTGCTATCTTGACCATCCATCAAGGTTTCCCTGCTCGGTGTCACATTGTAGAAGAGAGAGAACTGCTCAATCTGGGATTTGAGGGATGAAAAACGATTTCCCCAGGAAATAAGCGATCCTACAAAACTTGCCGCTTCTGCGTCAGTCTTCCACAGCCTATGTGTAGTGACCACGAACGCTTTTATAAATGGCTACTGCTGACCGCAAAATCAAGATGTGGTGGGACCGTGTCTGCTGCTTTATGGGCCTGTCACCCCATTTTATCCCACAAGCACCCTTGACCTGGGTACTGCTGATGCGCACAGCTTCAAGATGGTGGTGCTGTGGAAATCGAGCCAAGAAGCCCACTGGGTCCTCCAGTGGGGAGTGGCAGAGCTGAGATTCAAACCAAAGAGAGCAGGATGAATCGTTGAACACTACATCAAAAACTAATGATATACTATACAGGGCTAACTGAACAGAAAACAAGACAAAAGAACAAAGAGAGCAGGAGCACTTTTACTCAACCCCTCCTGGTCCTGTCTGTCAACTTTCCTACCGAGCAACCTGCTCACAGAGCCTGGGGGCGCGGCCACATCTCTGCCCTCCAGCAAGAGACAGGAGGGAGGACCACAGACTGCACCCTTGCTCACCATTCCTCCCCAGATCCCAGCTCAGGGCCTTCCATGGGAGGTGTCCAGGACAAGGGCCAGGAGGAATTTCAGCTAGATCATCCTTAGAATTCCCAAGAATTCCAACGGGAGCTTTAAAAGGGAAGCAACTGGTCCACTTCCTGTCTTAGGGTATCTTCTGTGTGTTCTAATAAGTCCCCAAGAATTTGCCCTAGAGCAGAGGGTTCTCAAAGTGTGGGCCCTGGACCATCAGTGTCACCTGCCAACTCCAAATGACTGCTCCCAGAGCTGCTGAATCAAACTCTGGAGGTGGGCCTGGTTCTCTGAGTTTGAACAGGCCCTCTGGGTGATTCCAGGGCACACCAGAACTGAGAATCCCTTAGCGTATACACAGCCCATCTCCTTGTCCTCTAACTGGGGGAAGCCCAGCCTAGCTGAGCTGAGATTCTTGAGGATTATATTTTCAGAATATGGCAGAAGTGCATCGAGAATCCATGCCGTAATAAAATAATGCCATTGCACAATAAAGCAGTATTACTTTATGCTGTTTTATGAAGCACTAGCTTCCTCCTTTATTTAAAGTTCTCCAAATGAATAGGCCATTTTGGGAAATGAATATACTGATTCTCAAAAGATCTTGCACAACAACATAATTACAAAATCCTAGGACAATGAAGATAAGGGGTTTGTTTGACTCCTTAAACACCTCTTATAATGCAGAACTCGCTACTTGTGAGAAGCACTGAATGCAGAAGGCTTTGCAGATGCTAAGGGTCACTGTCTATCTATAAAAATAGGAAGGCTGTTCTTGGGGCACCAGACCAGCTCATCTACCATCTGCAGAGGGTAAAGGGCCATCACCAAGGCTGCCCTTCTATAAGCCAAGAGGCCCACATGCTTCTAGGAGACAGGCTCTGTGACCCTCCTGACCCTGGCTGACCCTCCAGATGTGCTTCTTATCCCCCCCACCACGGGTAGGCTCCAGGGATGACCATGGAGCTCCTGGGGAGGTAGATCTGAGCCCAGAAGGATGGTGAGCTCACTCCCTCACCTCTGGCTCCAGCCCCTGCTCACATAGCCCATAAGAGCTAGTTCTGGGCAGCCATGGCTCAAGGGTGTGCTGGGCTCCAAGTCCCTTTGACACCTGGGTCACCGACACCAGCCTATGCAGGTGATTCTCCCAGCCTCAGTGCATTTTATCTCTGTTCCTTCCATGATTGCACTCACTCACGTTCTTTTGGACACCAACTCCCTCAGTCAGCATGGCCTCCCCACCTTTTGTTCTGTCTGATAATTTGGTTATTGTGCCAGTCATGTGTTCAAGCAGTACAAATACCAAAGGATTGAGAACTGAGGGGAGAGACCTGTGGCCCCCGCTGGAAACACCGCCCTGCAGGCAGCACACAGCCCCCTATTATAAGCTCCAAGAGCCCCTCCCCTCCCTCCCCGCCCCCACTTGTAAGATGTTTGCAGAGTAACCATTGGACTGGCTGCTGGGCTGTGTGCTCCAGGAGGGCAGAAACCCAGGCAGCATATGCAGCCTCTAGCAGACCACGGCACTGAATAGGTGCTCAATAAATGGGCTTACAAGAAAGCGAGCCAGCCAATAAAGGGAGGCAGACAGAAGGAAAATAAAGATATGGAAGAAAAGAAGAAAAATTACATTTTCAAGGAAGGAAAACTGAAAAAAAAAAGAGAAAGAATAAATTTGGGGTTATAATTATCTGCATGTTAATAAGTCCAGATAACTGGCCTCTAACCTAGAATTCTCTAAGCCAACACGGGATGCCACGCAAGACAGACAGCAGCTGAAATTCATGTCCCTGTCATGCCATCAGTCGTCACTTCCCTGTCTAGTCAACTTGTTTAAAAAGACAGTGATGTGAATTATATCTCAATTAAAAAAAAACAAGCCTAATCCAACTAAAACAAATGGACAGAGTTTCCGTTTGTATGACTAGGTCATGGTGGACCTTGCTGGCTCGGTTCTCAAGGCTTCTGTCTGGAAGCCACTCCAGACCTGCAGCAACCAGAACCATCAAGCACACAGGTGTGTTCATTTTTGGAGGAATTTTCCATCTCATTTCCCCATTGATGAAAGGGAGGCAACATTCCTATTTCCTGCCCTGGGCTACCTTTCATGTGTTCCGATGCTTTGACATATATGGTGGGTCAGTGACCCAACCCACAAGTTTTCTGGGTCCCTTGAGATGTGCTGTTCCTCTGGACTATGCCATCTGAACTAATTCAGGGTGAACTCTCAAGACCTCTTCATTAAATCACCCGCCATTAACCATGCTGACTGCCCTCCCCGGTTGGGGCCCAGCTCTCAGATCTCTGGCCAAGAGCCCCCGCCCTGCTTCCTACCCAGAAGGAGCCTATTCTCAGCTTCCGTGGTCTGCGGGGCAGAGTGCTCTGCCACGCTGTAACTTCTCAACAGATCCATTGCTCCCAGGTGAGGCAGTGTCTTTCAGGACCCCATCTATGGAACAAAACCCAAGTTTCTTGGATACTGAAGCATCTATGTGCTTCTTACACAACACCCTGCATCACAGACAGAATGACCCTCCAACCTGGGGGAGGCAGCTGCCTGAACACGTGTCAAAGCCCTCGGACAGATGGGTGACACTCTTGACGTCTTGTGCTCTGGCCATGAAACATGGATAAACTTTTATTTATTTATTTTTAACGGTTTTATTTATTTATTTGACAGAGAGAGACAGAGCGAGAGAGGGAACACAAGCAGGGGGAGTGGGAGAGGGAGAAGCAGGCTTCCCGCGGAGCAGGGAGCCTGATGCGGGGCTCAATCCCAGGACCCTGGGATCATGACCTGAGCCAAAGGCAGATGCTTAACGACTGAGCCACCCAGGTGCCCCATGGATAAACTTTAAAAAAATGATAATAATTCTTAGGAGGATTGGTGCTGTATTAAGAACACTCACCATATAAAATGCATCACAGATACACAGCACTCTAGAATTTCCAGAACAAATCCACATCCACTAATTAATTTTGCCCTCACAGCATAGGCAGAAAGGCCTCAAGGTATCTGAAGGGGAAACTGAGCCCCAAGTAGGGGCAGTGGTCGGCCAAGGCTGGACAGCAGTCAGTGGTTGACCAAGGGCAAAACCCGCTCCAATGTGAAGCTCACAGCTTCTGACATTCTCAAAACAAAGGTGTGGATATACACCCAAAAAGACTGAAAGCAGCATCTTGAAAAGATATTTGCACACCCATGCTCCTAGAAGCATTATTCACAATAGCCAAGAAGCAGAAGCAACCCAAGCGCCCATCGATAGATGAATGGATAAGCACTCAATATGAATATGCGTACACTGGACTATTATTCAGCCTTAAAAAGGAAGGAAATTCTGACACACGCTACAACATGGATGAGCCTCGAGGGCATTATGGCTAAGTGAAATAAGCCAGTCACAAAAGGATAAATATAGTAAGATTCCTCTTATATGAGGTCCCTGGAGGAGTCAAATTCATAGAGACAGAAAGTAGGATGGTGGCTGCCAGCGGCTGGGGGGACCAATGGGAGCTGGTGTTTAATGAAAACAGAGTTTCAATTCTGGGAAGATGAAAAGTCCCAGAGATGGATGGTGGGGATGGTTGCATGACAATGTGAATATACTCAATATCACTAAACTACACACTTAAAAATGGTTAAAATTGTAATTATATTATGTGTATTTTACCACAATAATAAAAAGGGTAGCCTCTGCCATGACCACCTCGCTGAGTCAGTGACTCACCTGTGATCTTTCCTTGCCTGATCTTCTGCACCCTATAGCGAATGGAGGTCCCCACCATCAGGTAGACGTCGTAAGCTGGGTTCAGAAGGATGTTCTCCAGAATCAGCAGTCTGACCTCTGCAGGGCGCACGTGCTTGGAAGAAAGAGGGTAGAAAAAGTGAGGTGAGGGAGGGGTGCTTGGCTGGTGCAGTCGGTTAAGCGTCCGACTCTTGATCTCAGCTCAGGTCTTCATCTCAGGATCGTGAGTTCGGGCCCTGTGCTGGGCTCCGCACCCAGCATGGAGCCTACTTATAAAAAATAAGAAGAAAAAGTGAGGTGGGGTGGGAATGGAGAGTGGTGTAGACAAGAGAAAGAGAATCTAGAACTTCTCAGGATGCTTATGTAGGGACAAAGAAGTTAGGGGTAAAAAAACAAGGCAATGCTCAGAGCCCCCCACCTTCAGACCCCCAAAGCCCCGGGGGAACCCTGTGTGTTCACAAGGCATGTGTTCAGCGGCTACTGCTGAACCGTACTGAGCACATCACTTTACGTTACGTGTGCTATAGCTCAATGTATAATCATAATAATTACATAGAAAGAAAAGTGAGGAGTGATATCCATGGATACTGTGGCCACCAGGGGCTCGGGGGCTCCACCCACAAAAGCCCAAAGGCCAGGTTGGTTGGGAAGCCACAGGCAAACCTGAAAATGGGAGAGAAACATGTCCCTGATGAGTGCTCAGCCCTTTCCCCCTCCTGCCACGCCATGAACTCCTCATCAGGAAAAGGTGTGAGAGACTTGAAATGGGAGAACCACCACCAGTCCAGCGCACCCCTTGGGTTCCCAGAGTCTATGGGGGCCTGCACCTTTCCCTGCCTTTGATCTTTTCGCAACTCTTCAAGTTGGAGAAAACTCAGCAAAGAAAATGATTCTCATCCACAGAGATGCAAATACATTGTCTCAGGTGGAGGTGTGGTCGATTATCATCCCGTGGATATTGACCAGTTCTGCTTCTATTCCTAAATTCTTGGGGTTCTCCTTTGCTCCAGCTATAACATCTTACAGGTTTCCTTACTTAATAGTAAGT
This sequence comes from Phoca vitulina, assembly GCF_004348235.1. Lineage (NCBI taxonomy): Eukaryota > Metazoa > Chordata > Mammalia > Carnivora > Phocidae > Phoca > Phoca vitulina. The sequence continues at coordinate 44,520,393 of NW_022589716.1, read as the reverse complement.
TACATAGTATCTCTGACTCATCCAAAGAGACAAAAGCAGCCCTTGGGCCCCGCTCTGCAGTGGGTGCTTTCCAGCAGGGGGCAGGCAGGGAAGCCGCGTATGGACGGGCAGCAGGCAGGACAAGGGGGAATTGCAGCTCAGAGGTGGGGTGGGCTGGGCTTGGGCCCAGAATAAAAAGAGACAAGCAGTCTCCAAACATGAACTGCAGGGTGCTACAAGATGAACCCCTACAATATGGCATGTCCTGTGCTTCTAAAACCCTCCAGGACCCCTGGCCTACTGGCTGAACCACTGAAGAGTAAATCAGGAGGTGTTCTTTCATCTGTCACTTTAGAAATTCAATGGCAGATGGAGGACCACACCCTTCTGTGTGAGCTCCAGGAACCAGGCAAACGAAGGAAGATCTCAGGGTTGTAGTTCAAAGGAGGCAGGGCAGACACGTGCCCACAAGAACCAGGAAAGAACCAGGACCTCTTCTTTCTGCTGTCCTATCCCTCCCCCGATGGGTGCTGATGGAGAAGCAGGTGCTAGTGAGGCCAGGGCGACTTGGGGGGGGCGGTGAGCTAAGGAGCCTTAACCCCACAGATGGGACCACCAGTCCCAGGGCTCAAAGTGGGGCCCAGGAAGAAACAGCATGGAGGACACTTGGAAGTCCCCAGTTTTTTCAGAGCCCCAAATGTTTGGATGCATCCCTCCACTGGGACGGAGGGGGGGTATTTGTTGAAAATCAGCTGGTTAATGAGCATCCCACTGCTCCTGGACCTCCCTTGAAACTGACAACGGATCAACTAGTTTGGAGCTCTGGAGATGGTACACGCTGGTCCCCCAACTACCTCTCTCGAAAGCTGTGGCCCCCAAAACACCAAACCCAACAACAGAAATACAGAATCACACCCTGAAGTTCCCAGTTCATGAACAGTGAAACTTTCACGGTACCACTCCTAAATGTGCGCATGGCTGTGAGCCATGCCAGGAAGCCCCGCTCCTCCCGAGCCCCAGGGCCCCACCTTGTAGACGGCCTCCTGGATGCGCGCCTTGAGCTTGGAGCTGCCAGTCTTCATCCCGGACACCAGGATGGTGTCCCCCTGCTTGGCCACCTTCTCCATCTCAGAGATGTAGGAAGGAGGGATGTACGTGGACTCCAAGAACGTGAGGATTCTGGAAAAGGAATGTGTCATCAGACCTGAATGTGGAAGCAAAGACCCTAATGGATTCACTGTCTGTTGGCACCTCCTAGGAGGGGCCAGACGCTGAAGTAAGTGATGGTGCCCTACTTGGTGCTGCTTAGAAATGTGTCCCTGAAACTTCCTACATCAGAACTGCCCACCTCCTTGTGAAAAACGCAGATTCTTGGGCCCTGGCCCAGGCCTTTATCTGCTTGAAGCCTGGCATTGTGCCTTTTATCAAAATCTGCACATGATTAGGGTAAACCCTGCAATATGAGGACCACCTGCTTAGTCAAAATGCTTCTCTCCCAGGTGTGAGAGGTGAGGCCCACGGAAACTAGGAAGCAGGCCCGAGAGCACAGACCCAACCAGGGTGGTGCCAGCAAGGCCCACCAGGCTCCCAGGACTCCCTGTGACGTCCTACCCACTGCTCAGGGCCAGCACCTGCCCCTGGAAAATGACGCTCAATGACCCTCCTCCAGTGTCAGGAAGAGGGGATCACACCCATCTCATCGCCCGTGGGGTTGGGCTGTGGGGAGAAGCCCCACGTCGGGAGAGAAGTCAGAGGCGGTGACCCCACAGTGTAGGCAGGAAGCAGGGCTGGCTTGAGGGACCCTTTCCACGTGGTCTCTCTCTTGCAGCCTGTGATTTACAGGGTAGCCCGTCTTCCCACTTTGAACGAGAGCAGTCCACTGGACAGGCTTCCACCCTCCCCAACGTCCGCCGGCGGCTGTAGTACGCTGTGACTGACTCCCTTGTGTGGCTTTACTACGTGTCACATCCTGATTTTAATGAAAATCCAGGACACTCTGGTGGCAACATGCCTTAGTGCCTTCGATTCTGGTTAACATTCAGCTCACGTACAGAGTTTCTGGAAGCTCAGGAGGCTGTCATGACAGGAAACGCACCTGCTCGCACAGACTGGGGCAGGGAACCAGCATTCTCTGAACATCTGGTGTGTGAAAGGCCCAGAGCAGGGCTCTGAATACCGTGCTGACCCACACAGCTGCCCTCAGAGGTAGCCACAATAATCCCCTCCCGCGGACAGAGGAGGATGCTGATGCCCAGGTGGGCTGCATTCCTTGACTGAGGAAGCAGGCAGGAAGTGACCAGGCCAGGCTGGGAATCCAGGTCTCTTTGACTGAACTTCACGAGACACCAGAAAGTCCAGAGCTCATCCAGAAGACAAAGGTTGAGGGTCCCATCCCCCCAAAGACCTCTGACCCAAAAGGGCAACCCAGCTTGCCCATTGTCAGGGTGTGAGGATGTCTGCCACGGAAATAGGCGTGGGCTAAGCCGAGATGTTCCCTAAAGCCCAGAGCTGGACTTGTAAAGGTGTAAATAAAAGACCAGACTCTTAACTCCCCACAAAATACCTACTAATTGCGAGGTGGTAAGACAGTGACTTCATAGTGGGGCACCTGGGCAGACACCATCTAACCCAAGTGATGACAGTGAACGTCATCTGTGACAGACCCACAAAATCATGATAAGATGCAATCAGGAGAATACAGAAGTTCAGCTCTGCAATCTTCCTGCCAAAGATGCAAAGCTCTGAATCTAATCAGGAGGGAATATCAGATAATCCCGAAATGAGGGACATTCTACAAAATAATTGGACTATAATCTTCACGAGTGTCACGGTCCCAAAAGAAAGAAAGGCCAAAGAACTGTCCTAGGCTGATAGAGACAGGACAACAGACAGCAGGTGACTCTGGCTGGGGTTTGCACTTCATGTGAAGGATATAACTAGAATAGACTGGCAAGGCCTGAATGAGGTCTGATGACTGTAGGCATCAGTGTTCATCTCCTCATTTTGATGATATTGCGGGTATGCCAGAAAATGTCCTTAATGGTGGTAAATGCACGTTAAAATAATTAGGGACATCAGGTCGGCTCTCAAATGGTTCAGGGACACCACTTTTTGTACTATACTTGCAACTTTTCTGTAAGCTGAAAATAGCTGCAAAATTTTTTAAAGGGGCACCTGGGTGGCTCAGTTGATTGAGCGTCTGCCTTCAGCTCAGGTCATGATCCCAGGGTCCTGGGATCAAGCCCCGCATCGGGCTCCCTGCTCAGTGGGGAGTCTGCTTCTCCTTCTCCCTCTGCTGCTGCTCCCCCTGCTTGTGCTCTCTCTCTCTGTCAAATAAGTAAATAAAATCTTAAAACATTTTCCTTTTTAAATTAAGTCTTCCTCTGGAGTTAGAGAGCATAATGCTAAGCAAAATAAATCAGTCAGAGGAAGACAAACACCATATAATTTCACTCATAAGTGGAATTTAAGAAACAAAATAAACAAGCAAAGAGAAAAGAGAGAGCGAGACAACCCAAGAAAGAGACTCTTAACTATAGAGAACTTGTGGTTAGCAGAGGGGAGGTGAGTGGGGGGATGGGTGAAGTAGGTAATGCGGATTAAGGAGGGCACTTGTGATGAGCACTCGGTGATGTATAGAAGTGTTGAATCACTAAATTTTACACCTGAAACTAATATAACATTGTACGTTAACTATACTGAAATTAAAATAAAATTTTATAAAGATTATAAAGGAATATTGAAAAAAATTAGATCTTTTTCCCTTAAAAGAGAGCTTAAAATTTGATTTAATAAGGCCTGAGGCAATGCAGGAGAGCAGGGGATATGAGCCCAGCCCTTGGGTCTGCACCAGCACTGGTCAACGGGACCTTCTGCTCCACATCTGCTCTGTGCAATGTGTAATAACCACTAGCCACATAGCTAACAAACACGTGAAGCATAGCCAGTACATCTAAGGAACGGGAGTTTTCATTTTATCTCATTTAAACTGAAATAGCCAGGGTTGGGTTGGGTTAGTGGCCACCATATTGGATAGTGAAGATTTATATAGAGTTCAAATTCTAGCTCCGCCACTTACCAATCTGGTAAGTGGCTTAAACCTTTGTTTCTATGTCTGAAAAATGGCAAAAATGGTGGAATTAGAGCCCACACGGCTTTTGGAGGGATTGAGGGAGTCAAGATGCCTAGTAAACCCATGTCCTAAGGAGTCCAGTGCCGGGGAACATAGCCTCTTGCACCTGTGAGGGCTGTCGCTGCTGGAATGTCTTCCTAGCCACAACCTGTCTCCCCTTTAACTCACCCCCAGTGGAGGGCTGCCCTCTGAGGCCACATACAACCTTTCCCAGCACCCCATGACAGCTTCCATTATCTGCGGCAAGGTTTCTCTTCCACAGCTGGGCATGCCAGCCTCCTCGGCAACTTCCCACAGAGCACACCCCAGTGGGCTGCGGAAGCAGCAAGGTTCCGGCACAGCTGTGGGAGCCGAAATGCTCTTCCTTCAATCAGTCATGGGGAATGATGGCCAGCATCCTGGGAACTGCGCTGGGCTCCTTGCTGACGGTGATGATGATGATGTTAAAAGCCCCCAGCCTGCACGGAGCCAACTGACAGCCTCCTTCCTGCTTTCTTGCAAAGGTGAGGTGCCTCTTACCGCAGGGCATTGTGGGAGTCCGAGAACCCATTGGCCTCTGTGTCCTTCACGATCGTCCAGTCAAAGACCAGCCCAGCCAGAGTGCTGAATGTGTTCCCTGCAAGAGCAGATGGGGGGGAACAGAAATGTATCAGAGTTAACTCCTGGGGCTGGGGGGGAGGGGAAAATGTACTCAGCACCACCCCTCTGCAAAGCAGGTGCTATGCCTCCATTTCAGGAAAGGGAAACTGAGGCTTAAAGGGTCAGGGTCATGTGACCATGAGGGGCTCACCTGGGATGCGAACCCAAACCTGTCTCAGCTGAGCACTTGTGTTCCTCCCACGGTACCTCTGACGGCTCATGACAGGCTCAGCGCAGTGTGTAACACCACCACCTCTCAGGTCTATAAGGACTTCACAGTTGAGGTGAGCTCCCGAGACCTGAGTCATTTGTTCCCCCTTACTCTCCCTCTGCAGGGAAAGAAGCTGTGGATGAAGGGCAGCATCTTGTCTCTTCCCCTGGATGCCGAGACTCCCAGGGTCCCAGTGTGGAGGAGATGGCAAGCCACCCAAGCTGGTCTTCGCTCTGCAGTCTGGCTTGCTGTCCGTGAGCCTTCTGACAGGATGTCAGGACAAGAGAGCCCAACCTGACCGGGCAATGATTGTGGAGACAGGACTCCGTAAAGACCTTGTTAGTATAAGTACAAGGTCTGGTTCCCCGTCGACGCACTACAACGGTGTGGGAGATGGAAACCGGTGGCTCCGAGGCCTGATCTCCTAGGAGCTGCAGCTTTGCTTTTACCTAAGCAATGCTGCTTTTACATTTTTGAATTATTTCCCATCATTTCAAATGAAGAAATGCAACATACAAATCCAACTTCCAAGTTCTCTTGAAAAGTCTACAGAGCCGACCTCCTGGATCCTAGTCCCTCTGGGGATCGGTGGCTAGCTCAGCCTTGCAAGAAGGGATCATGATCTCGGATTTGCCACACTTCCCACTATGCCATGTTGTTTACCCACCCCACCCCCCACCGCCCTGTAGTCTTCATCTATATTCCCTGTCTGGCCAGAAACCCAAATAAGAGCATCTGGGGTGTAGAAAAGTTCTTACTACAGTGCAAAGGGCAAGGCATTCAGCGTCAGACGGGCCCCAGGTCCTGCCCCACCCCACCTGTGAGATCTCAGAAGCCAAACGAAACAGTGCTTAGCAAAAGCTGCAGAAAACTGGGCTGCTGTCTTTGCCATTACTTTAAGGGCAACATAGAGTTACTCTGTGACCCAGCAATTCCACTTCTGGGTATACAAGCTAGAGAAATGAAAAACCATGTCCAAAGAATGGCACATGAATATTCACAGCAGCATTATTCACAACAGTCAAAAGGTAGAAACAACCCAAATGTCCATCAACAAATGAATGGATAAACAAATGCACTCTATCCATACAATGGGATATTATTCGGCCATAAAAAGGAAGGAAATACTCAATACAACATGAATGAACCTTGAAAACATTATGCCAAGTGAAAGAAGTCAGACTCAAAAGACCATACATGGTATGATTCTATTTATAGAAAATGTCCACAATAGACAAATCTATATACACCAAAAGTAGTGGTTGCCAGGGGCCAGAGAGAGGAAAGAATGGGAAGCCACTGCTCAAGGGTACTGAGTTTCTTTTCTGTAGTGATGAAAATGTTCTAAAATTAGCTAGCGATGATGGTTGTACAACTTTGTGAGTATATTAAAAACCACCGAACTATACACTTTAAATGGATGAATTTCATGGTATACATATCTTTTTTTTAAAGTAACTTAAGACAGGAAATAAAACAGAGCGGTCAAGAGCAGGTGGTCAATAAAGTTTTATTAGAACACAGCCACTATGCACCCCTTAGGACGGCTTTAGAGTAACAGTGGGAGAGCTGAGTAGTTGCAGCAGAGACGGTGTGGCCAGCAAAGTCTAAAACAGTTACTCTCTGGCCCTTCACAGGAAAAGTCTGCTAAGCCCAGGCCAAGAGAGTGGACTCAGGGACCAGGCTGGAGCTACATACTAACTACATGTCTTCCCCCGGCACACACGTGTGTGTGTTCACACTCTGTACCTTGGTCTCATCATCTGGATGTGAAATGAGGTTAGAGCATGCAAAGTGCTCAAAGGAGTGCCTGGCCCCAGCGTGGCCTCAAGCTTGGTCATTTGTTCCCAAGATCGGTGAGTCATCCCCGAAGAGCCCTGCAGAGGAGCTCCTATCATCTCACTGCACAAACCCCTTCCCCAGCTCCCTTTGCTTTAAGACCAAGTGCAAACCTCATGTGGGACATGCAAGACCCTTTACATCCTGCATCCCCCACCCCACCACCCTGCTGCAAGTTTAGTCTCCTCCTGAATAAAATGGCCTTCTGAGGTGGGCAAACACCATGCTCCTCATGGCTTGGTCAAACATCATGTCCCTAAGAAACTGTCCTGACTTCTGTCCCCCACACCCAACTTTCAACCTTCCCTGGGTTGCCTTACATCCGATTTGATGAAAAGCAGCACCTACTGAGATGCATGTGGGCCCCCCTACAGCCTGACCTACTAGGGCAGAAGCCAGCCCTTCCTTCCCAGCACCTGGCAGGATGCCCAGCAGGTAGAACGGCTCAGATGCCACGTGGCTCACTGAGACCCGCTCCCGTGCTGCCCAGCACTAAGCCCTGGACACACTTCTCACCAAGTCCTTGCAACCCCCACATAAGCACCACTATCTCAATTTCATAAACCAGAAAACAGTTCAGAGAAGTGAGACAGCTTATCTGATAAATGAATAGACAGGAAGGAAGGACCTGACTGATCCTCTAGAACAATGATTTTGTCCTCAGGGGACATTGGGCAATGACTGGAGATACTTTTGGTCATCAAAATTTGAGTTCTGGGGAGCATGGGTGGCTCAGTTGGTTAAGCGTCTACCTTTGGCTCAGGTCATGATCCCGGGGTCTTGGGATCAAGCCCCACATTGGGCTGTCTGCTCAGCAGGGAACCTGCTTCTCTCTCTCTCCCTCTGCCTGTTGCTCTGCTTACTTGTGTATGCTCTCTCTCTCTCTCTCTGTCAAATAAATAAAATCTTTAAAAAAAAAACTTGGGGAATTCTACTACCTCTCATGGGTGAAGGTCAGGGATGTTGCTGAGCATCCTACAATGTACTAGACAGACCCCACCACAAATAATTATCCAGCCCCAAGTGTGGATACTACCCTAGGCTGGGAAATTCTAATCTAGAGAATTTATTTTTAAGTAGAGGGAGCTGGAGTGGTCAGGGAAGATTTCAAAGACAAGGTGAGCCAAGGACTGGGCTTAAGTTTTGGGAGAGCCCTCATCTGAAAGACATCTGTTACCTGACTTATTTTTTCCAACGGGAATCTTAACCTACAAATTTCCCTTTGCTCAGCTTCCGAAGAGGTAAGGCTGCAGCCAAGACAGTCCAAGAACAGATCTTCTAAGAACCCCAGAGCAATCCTGTATTGGACTCCAGTGAAGTAAAGTGAATGATGGCGCCCGGGCGAGGACAGGGACGCATCCCAGTGCACGAGCACACGTGCACACGTGCGCCCTGCCGTCTGGACCAGGAAGCCAACCCCAGCCCTCAAAGCCGGGCAAGGAGAACACTCCCACTGTTTCCAGCATGGTGACCCAATGAGCCTCTCCCAGCTTCCCACTGCTGCCAAGACACCGGATGTCAGCTTCCCAAAGATGCGCTTTACCCAGCACGGTCCTGGGCACAGGCATGGAATCGGCCTCCAGGGACTGCCAAACCTCTCATCTCATGGGCCCTGCTGCAGAGGCCAATGAGTGCCAGCCCCCAAGGGCCTGGGGGACACTCAGTGGTCTTGACCTCTTCAGTGTCTCCCCAGCACCGACTCTGCCATCCTGGCTGGAGTCGCCCTCCATGGGGGAAGAGCAGGGCTGGACGTGAGGGGACTGAGAAACAGACTGCCAGGGGCCCATTCTCACCTTCAGAGTCCAGAGCCTGGATCTTCAGCTCCAGGGGTGAGTCCTCCAGGTAGAGTTCTCGGGTAGTGGAGACTATCTGAATGCCGTGGATGAGGTCGACGATGGCATCACAGCGCAGGACCTGGCCCGTGGCTGGAGGGATGGGAATGGAAGGGTTGGCACAGAAAGTGGTGCCCTGAGCGCCAAGCCACCTCCACAGTCTCATGGGTCAGGTGCTCTCGCACTTTGGCAAGGATGAGAGCCACCAACAAGACCACCACCATGAAATGGAGCTGGGACAACCACATTGACCTCAGCAGCCAAGCCGCTGACCAGCACACGGGCCTTCTGAAAGTGAGCACAGACCTGTGCGGAGTAAGGGCTTGGGGGTATTTTCATTGCCCCTCTTGTACTTTGGCAAGGTGAGTAGCTGCATTTAAAGCTGCGTGCGAGAAAACTCCTCAGAGAGAATCTGGTTTTGTGACCATTATGTTAAAAGACAAGGATACATTATGATGAATTAGCATCCAGAAAGATAATGCTGTTCTGAATGCTTGTCCCTACGCTGAAATTAGGAATGGCACCCGGAGTTTGTTTGCTTACACTGGTGTTTTTACACAAGACCATCAACTGTACTGTAGAATGAAAGGGTTGTGTGAGCAAGCACACAGACTTTTTTACTAGCTCCATAAATAAGATACATAAATGGCATTACCCAGGGAATTCTCCAGTGTAAAAATAACAGCACGTGACACAAGATCATCCTGCCCATTCTCCAGGCCCCGTAGAAAACCACTTGTGCACCGTTCATGGTCCCTTGTTAGAAAGCATGACATCAAAAGCCTTAAAAATACTCATATGTAAAACTGGGAATCTATCCTTGGTAGAAAATAACTTAACCCAAAATTGTTCTCTGTACAAATATATTTATTTTTCTATATAACACCAAAACAAACATCTGAAAACAATCTAAATGTTCAATAGAAGGGGATCCTTACAGGACAAGCCCCTGTGAGGAATGGTATTCAGCCCTTACAAATAACCCCATAAAAATGAAAACTTCATATCATGTTAAATGGAAGAAAGCATGACGGAAAATGACATTAATTGTCTTCTAAGCAGTTTACCACCATATGTTAAATTAAACGTGGGCAGTAAAAGAATTGCAACAACTTTTTTCATTTTGATTCAATACCCATTGAGGAGTTATTTGGGGAACAAATAATTATTTAGAAATGAAAGGCAGCCTCGACGAGAGGGAAAACAGGACACAGAGCTGGCGGGAGGGGCCCGGGTGGGTCCTGCCTGAGCATCCCCTGACCCAACAAGAGACAGAGCACTGCCTAGCGCACTGGCGGGCTGTGTGGCCACGGTCTCAGTGGGGTGTCTCCCGTCTCTTGTCCCCACCAGGGATTCCCACAGGGCACTCAAAGCTCTTACTGATGTCCTCGGCGAAGATGATGCTGGTCAGGCGGGCAGGCTGGGACAGGCGGGCCTGCACCACGGCCTTCTGGGAGCACTGCGCTTCGTCCGCACCCAGCGGCTCGATACTGGCCACCTCCGGCCGGGTCGATGACCTGTGGCAAGAAGGTCAGAATTTACGCTCTGGAGCTACCCCAAGAGGCACAGCTGGGCCCCGAAGCCAAAGCTGCAGTTCCCCATCCGGGGCTTTGTCCCAGACTCAAACACAGAATAGAGGTGGGCAGTGTCCAGGATCTTCCCACCCGGGGAGAAATGGGGCTTGGCTGACACCCCGCTCATAAGAGCGTGACCCCCTGAGTGCATGGGACCTCCACATGCACGCTCCCACTGAGCAAATTAGCCAGGAGACCAAACACATGGGAATAACCTCCACGTTCAGCAGATGGTCGCCTTACAAGACTAGTCTGTGGAACTAGGAATAATTCTCTCTCAGTGGGAAGACTGCCCCCGGTGTTTGGTTCGGAGGAACTGCCATGGATCTCTGCTGACCTCTGGGCCAGGCCTGGCACATAGCAGGCAAACCTGGAGATCACCAACCGTAAAGATAACAACAATCGTAAAGTCCTGGTGGGCCCGGAGCTGACATTAAGGTAAGGATGGGGAGAAAGGCAGATAATACATAAATAGACCAGTAAAATCTATGAGAAGCCTTCCCATGGAGAGACAGGACTTGACAACAACAGGATGAAGGGAAGGCACGACTGGGGGAGTGACCCAAGGTCAGCGCCATGGTTTCTCACCTATGACACAGGCTGACGACAGTTTCAGGGTCGAGGGGGGATGGGAATGAGTGGGAATGAGCAGAGCGGATACTACGCAGAGAGTGCTGAGTGAGCATGTGCCGTTATAGTTCTCTGCAGACAGGGTGCTCCGGGGAGCTGCTGGGGGAGACCTCTCAGTGCCTACCACACGAAGATCTGGTGTTTTGGGCAAGGCTCTGAGGTGCGAGCAGCCAGCAGTACTCCGAGAACAGGAGGGATAGTGTGATCTGAGGCCTGGGACTCAGGTCGAGGAGATGGACAGGGGCCGAGGTCAAGGAGATGGGAGGCACTGGCCAGAGTCTGTGCTCTTAACCACCACCCCAAGCTGCTGATGGCTTTTCTTGAGAATTTTTCAAAATTTGGAGTCTAATCATCAGGGAAATGTAAATCAAAACCACATCTCACACCTCACACCTGTTAGAGTGGCTATTATCAAAAAGATAAGAGAGAAGTGTTGGCAAGGATATGGGAGAAAGGGAACCCTCCTGCACTGTTGGTGGGAATGCAAATTGGTGCAGCCACTGTGGAAAACAGTACGGAGGTTCCCTCAAAAAAATTAAAAATAGAACTACCATATGATTCATCAATTCCACTTCTGGGAATATATCCAAAGCAAATGAAATCACTAACTTGAAAAGATATCTGCACCCCCATGTTTACTGCAGCATTATTCACAATAGACACACAAAAGACATGGAAACAACCTAAGTGTCCATCGATGGTCAAATGGATAAAGAAAATGTGTAACACACACACACACACACACACACACACACACACACAGATTGGAATATTACTCAGCCATAAAAAAGAAGGAAATCCTGCCATCTGTGACAACATGGATGGACCTTCAGGGTGTTATGCTCAGTGAAATAAATCAGAGGAAGAAAGACAAATACTGTATGATCTCACTTACGTGTGGACTCTAACAGCAACCAAACTCATAGAAATAGAGAAGAGACTGGTGGCTGCCAGAGGTGGGAGATGGAGGAAATGGGCGAAGGGGATCAAAAGGTACAAACTTCTGGTTATAAACTAAATAAATCCTGGTGATGTAAGGTACAGCATGGTTACTATAGTTAACAGTACTGTACTGCATATTTGAACTTGGCTAAGGAAATAGATCTTAAAAGTTGTCAACATAAGAAAAGAACTGTAACTATGTATAGTGATGGACGGTAACTAGACTTACTGTGATCATTTTGCAATATACACATGTATCAACTCATTATGTTGTACACCTTAAACTAATACTATGTTTTATGTCAATTATAGCTCAGCAAAACTGGAAAAACAAGTCCTTAAAGGAGATGGCAGGGCTTGAGGTCAAGGAGATGGCAGGAGCTGAGGTCAGGGAGGCACTGGAGGCCACAAGCAAAGAGCTTAGATTATTCTGAGAACAATGACAAGCCACTGGGGGATCTTAAGCAGGTGCACAACCTAATCCGCTGCACACTCTACAGAGCAGAAAACCAAGTGTTGCCCTCAGGGCGCTTACAGTGTAATCCAGGACCCAGAGAAGGGGTGTCCCCTGTGCAGAGTGTCCAACACTCATTCCTAGGGGCTGCGCCCAGCACAGTGCCCTGAATACAGCAGCCACTACCCATCTTTGCTTCCTTCCCAGACCTTCGCTTAAACTCATTGGAACACCATCGATCTGGGGTATTCAGAAAGAAACTTGTAAAAAAAAAAAAAAAAAAAGCCTGGTGCAAAAAGCAATGGTGTGAAACACAGCCAAAAAGACATCTCCAAGTCTTCTGGCTTGTCACCGAGTGCCCCCCCCCCGGGGCCGGGTGGGCACAGCAGCACGGCCACACACACCTAAGGGTGCCGGCGTGGCACACACATCACAGACCCATGCTGAGCAGCCGGCGGCGTGCCCGGACACGGATCAACACCTCCACTGAAAGGACTCAGAACACAAAGCTCACCCACTGTCAAGGAAGGAACCCCAAGCCCCTGAAGAAATGCACTGTGGTCTCCGCATGGAGGGATTTCTTCTGAGAAAAGAGCCTGTCAGCAACGAAAGAAGGACGACAAAGTGGGCAGGAACACACACCCAGGTAAGGAGGTGAGAGGAGGTGCCCGGGGAAATGAGCCTCGCAGCATGCTGGAAACGCACTCCGTTTAGCTGCTAGCAGCTCTGCGACTCTAAGATAGTTTTCTCTTTTCCTTTTCTTTTTTTTTTAAGATTTTATTTATTTGATAAAGCATGAAAGAGAGAGCACGAGTGGCGGGGGGGGGATGGGCAGATGGAGAAGCAGGTTCCCCACTGAGCCAGGAGCCCGATGCAGAACTTGATCCCAGGACCCTGGGATCATGACCTGAGCTGAAGGCAGTCGCTTAACTGACTGAGCCACACAGGTGCCCCTCTAAGATAGTTTTCAAAGCCTGTTAAACCACACACACACGTATACACACACAGAACTGAGTGTGGAAACAAGAAAATTAGAAAACTCACACAGAGCCTAAGAGACTAAGGAGACAGGACAAAGAAAGGCAATGTGGGATCCTGGGCAGGATCCAGGAGCAGAAAAAGAACCCCCATGGGAAAACTGCCATGAAGTCTAGATGTTGGTGACTATTCACCAGTGTTAATTTCTTCATTTTGACCAACGTTCCTGGTTGTGTAACATGTGAACTTTAGGGGAAGCTGGGTAAAGGGTATAAGGAAATCTCTGTATTATCTTTGCACCTTTTCTGTAAATCTAAAATTATTCCACAATTTAAAATTAAAAAAAAAAAAATGACAAGGGGGAATGGATAAACAGGGAAAGCACAGAGGATTTTTAGAGCATGAAACTATTCTGTATGATATTATGATGGTGACGCAAGTCGTTACATGTTTGTCCAAACCCACAGAATGTATGACACCAAGTATGAGCCATGATGTAAGCTATAGACTTTGGGTGACAATGATGTGTGGATTTGGTTCACTGATTGCAACAAATCTTGACAGTGGGGAATGTGGCAGGGGACACGATATGGGAAATCTCTGTAATTTTGGCTCAATTTCTGTGAAGCTAAAACTGCTCTAAAAAATCTATTTCCCACTTCTCCGTTTGAGAAACAACGTGGTCTATGTCTTGTTCAATGGCCCCTGGTGGCCAGACATCAGGGCTCCCGGTCTGGGCTGAAAATACCTCCCCAGTCTCTGAATCTCAGCCTCCTCAAGAGTGAAATAGGGGCAGCCACCTCTCCTCCTGTTGCCTCACAGCAACGAGTTAATCTGAGAGAAGAACGGAGTTAGCCCAGGTTAAGCCGGAGAGGCCGGAGAGTCCCTCTCCTGCATCCCCCCACACCACTGAGAGGCCCCGCCAGGCTCAGGACCTGGCTGGAGACACACCTCTCACTCCAGGCCAGGTTAAGTCCAGGTGTGGGCCTTAAAGCAGCCCTGTCCAAGAGAAATATGGCAGATCACATTTAGCGGTTTTTAATTGCCTTGTTAACAAAAGGAACAGGTGAAATGAATTTAATAGACTTGTTTAGAGCAGTTTTAGCTTCGCGCAAAATTGAGTGCTAAGTACGGAGAGTTCCCATACTCTCTACTCACCCCCCAAACACACACACTGCCTTCCCCGTTGTCAACATGCCTCACGGGAGGGCACATTTGTGACAACTGGAGAACCCACACTGACATCACTACCGCCCAGAGCCTCCAGTTTACGTGGGGGTTCGTTCTCAGGGTTGTACAGTCTGCGTATGAGGACATGTATCCACCATCTATAACCTCACACTGAACAGCTTCGCTGCCCTAAAAATCCTGTGCTCCACCAATTCATCCCTATTTTTTTTAAGTTCCTATTAAAAAGCCATATTAAAGTAATAGGTGAGGGGCGCCTGGGTGGCTCCGTTGGCTAAGCATCTGCCTTTGGCTCACGTCATGATCCCGGGGTCCTGGGATCGAGCCCCACATCGGGCGTCGGGCTCCCTACTCAGCGGGGAATCTGCTTCTCCCTCTGCCCCTCCCCACCGCTTGTGCTCGCTCTCTAATAAGTAAATTTAAAAAATAAAAATTAAAAAAATAAAGTAATAGGTGAATTAATTTAACTAAGGATGTAACCCAACATATCCCAGATGCCATCACCTCGACACATGGCCCAGCTGCCCCGTGGGCACTCATCACCACATTAGGAGAGTGGTGAAGGCAGAGGACTGGTCTGCAGATGGACAGCCAGGCAGGCAAACACTGCTCCCAACTCACCACTTGTCCTGGGGATATCTTCTAATCCCTGCCAAACACCGGCCTGGGAGCTGGTGGGCGCTGGGAGCTCTTAGCACCTCTTGAGAAAGTTCTCTCCCTCTTCACACTTAGGGCTGATACAAGGGCGCTAGGTACAGCCTCCAGATAAGACAAAGCAGCTGCCTGGAAGGGGGCACCCACTGCATCCTGGGGCCTATGGTGAGCAGGCTGTCCCCAGGGCCCAGCCAGGAGACAGTGGGATCCCATGCAGGGGAGGCAGCCTCCAGTCCCTGCACCTGCTCACCTCGGCTAAGTTGGGGCAATGGGAGCCACACTCCCTCCTCACCGGGCAGCTGGGGGGGCCAGAAAGCACCTCACGAGAAATGCTAAAGTGCCGAGAAACGTCAGCAGGTGTGGCGGGCGCTCAGGATTTGGGCAGACTGTGCCACATCCCCCTCCCACTGATGTCTCCCCCGAATTCTCTCTGGGCTCCAGTATGCCGCATCTGAAGCTGGAAGGGCTCTCTCTTTTCAGTTATCTGATCTTTCTGGCACATCCTGAGGCCTGCCTACTTTGGCCGTACTTTTAAGAGGCACAAAAGAACCACAGAATCCAGCGATTATGTGCCCCTGTCATGGCGACGTTGGAGTGCAATTACGAATGAAAAAGCACATTCGAAAGTGTTTGTCGGGAACTTGTCGGGCAGGTACCCTCGGGACTCCAACTCCAACTAGAGACTGCCACCGGTGGGGGGTGAAAACACGGGGTGGCGGCAACAGACTAGAAACAAGGACAGAAATTGTTGACAATGGCTAATTCTGATGGTAGGGAGTACGGGTATTCATTATTCTTTGTTCTCTTCTGTACTATTTCAACTTCTAAATGCAAACATTTCCCCCTAACAGTGGACATAATTTAGAGAACTACTGCTGTGCCCTCATTGTTCAGGAAAGTAAACTGAGGCTCAGAGAGAAGAGGGGACTGGTTATAGGCCATGCTGAGGGCCGGGGCCAGGACATATGTGATCCAAGGCCAAATTTGGTGTTTTCTGCTATTCAAGTCCCCTCCCGGCTACACAGAAGTGTGGCCTCTGCATCCCACAGCTCTCCAGGTGGGCTCAGAACACCCTACAGATACATGCTCCTGGAGAGTCAGGCTGGCTCCTTCTGGGGCTGGGCATGGAAAGGCTGGCCACACATAGGCAATTCTGGAATGTTTCTGCTTCCAGGATCTGGCAAGAGATGAATCACCTTCTACAGAGAGGGAGGACGGGTAATTCTTGAGACATAGTTGTTAATCACATTGAGCCAGGCAGACAGAGACAGGGAGCACCAGAGGAGATAAGAGAGGGAAGATGGGCAGGAGCACCTCATATCTGGCTAGTGCCGAGACCTCCGGGGACCATTTTTTGATTAAAATAAAAAGTATGGGCACTTGGCTGGTCAATTGGAAGAGCATGTGACTGTTGATCTCGGGGTCGTGAGTTCGAGCCCCATGTTGGGTGTAGAGATTACTTAAGTAAATAAAACTTTAAAAATATATATATGGGGGCACCTGGGTGGCTCAGTTGGTTAAGTATTTGCCTTCAGCTCAGGTCATAATCCTGGGATCCTGGGATCGAGCCCTGCATTGGGCTCCCTGCTTAGTGGGGAGTGTGCTTCTCCCTCTCCCTTCCCCTGCTTGTTCTGTCTCTCTCTCTCAAATAAATAAAATCTTTAAAAAAAAAAAAAATAAATAAATATATATAAGTGTGCTAGGGGAGTATGATAATTAATCTTATGTGTCAGCTTGACTGGGCCAAGAGGTTACTTAGGCAAACATTATTCTGGGTGTTTCTACAAGGGTATTTTTCGATGAGATTCACATTTAAACCTGTAGACTGAGTAAAGCAGATTGTCCTAATGTCGGTGGGCCTCACCCAATCAGTTGAAGGCCTGAATAGAAAAGGCTGACCCTCCTCCAAGTAAGAAAGAATTTCTCTTGCCTGACCACCTTTGAATTGGGACACTGGCTTACTCCTGCCTTCAGACTCAAACTGAAACACCAGTTTTTCCTGGGTCTGCAGCCTGCCAGCCTTTTGGATGGCTCTCCAGGGTCTCTAGCTTGCCAGCTCACCCTGCAGATCTTGGGCCTTCTGAGCCTCCATAATCACATGGGCCAATTCCTTATACTAAATTTCTTTATATATAATAAAATTATATGCTATCGGTCCTGTTTCTCTAGAGAATCCTTACTAATACAGAGAGAGGGTAGAAGATAACAAAGGGAATTGTCCACCATGTGTTAAACCTAGAGCTGAATACTTCTAACCATCAGATTACTTACCCTCCAGCAGGTCTATCTGGGAAAATGAAACTGAGGCTCAGAGAGGTCTGGCAATTTCCCCAAAGCCACACAGCTGTAAGTGGCAGGGCCAGGGATCACAGCAACAGGTCAGGTATTTCTCCCACTACGTGATGTGTTCCCCAGGGTATGACACACACAACACCAGACAGGATACACAGATGAACTATTTTTAATGGGCTCTTTATGTATTTCGATTATTATTATTATTCTTTCATTTTAAAGTGTTGTAGGAAAAACAAACATAGCAAACTTGTGCACTCATAAATGTTAATACTGATGACAACGTCAATATCCAAAAAAGTGAGCCATTTTGTAGGAAATAGTAAATTCCAATATAGGCCCTACATGAAAAAAGGCCCATGCCTGACAGTGGCAGGAAGCGTCTGCAGTTTGGCAGTGGGGGGGCTGTGGGTGCAGGGAGAGTGAGGGACGGAGCCTCACCCCCCGGCCACACCTTCTCTCTGGTGCTACTGTATCCACTGCCATTTTCCAAGGTTTCCAGAAACACAAGGACAGCATAGCCTTACACAGCAGTATCAGCAGCTCTGGACACCAGGGAAGTCCCCTCTCTGGTTGGGTCAGCCCCCTATAAGGGACAGAGGAAAGGGTGAACCGTGCACCACGGGACACAAAGCTAGCAAGCAGCCGAACACAACCCGGGCAACGGCGCATGTGATCCTCAGGAAGGACCGGGGTGGGATGGGGGGGGCGAGGGGACAGGGCTCGGAGACAGACAAGTACTAACTATGCCTGGGAGGCAGGTCCGCGTGCTGGCCTGACAGCTGAGATGCCCAGTGTCACCTGCACCCACGGAAGCCAGGTCCCTGCTACCAGAGCCCAATTCATTTGCATACAAGCATCGTGTTCCACCAAAGAAACAGGTCCTGGCTCGTACAGCTTTTCTGCCGGAGAGCCTTCCTCTGCCCCCCCCCCCCCCCCCAGTTTAAATTAACTGCCACTCTGCAGAAAGAATTCGTGGTGTGGCAACTTGCACATGCGTGGCTCCTCTGTCCATCTCAGCTAGCCGTCAGCAGGTCTGCCCACCCTCCCACATACCAGCACTCACCCCCACCCATAGGACGGGTTCCAAGGGCTTCCTCGGGCCCCTGGTGCAGTCTGGTAAGCAGCACTTAGTGATGGTGACATGCCTCACTCTGTTCTCTCATCTGTGGCTGTCTGCTTGCTGCAAGGGGAAGTCCTAAGATAGTGGGGTGCTGCCACTCACCTGCTGTGTGACCTTAAGCAAATGATTTAACCTCTCTGGGCCTCTGTTTCTTCATCCACACAGTGGAATAAAAATCATTCCTGGCACAAAGGATTGGGGTGGATTAGATGGGACAGAAAATATAAAGCTCTCATCATGGGGCTTGTACATAGTAAGCTCCCAAGTTCAGGAAATAGAAGGAGGTTCCCAAATGAGGGGTCTTCGGTGTGATTCGGACCACAAGGACTTTGCTTTTTAAAGAAAGTTAGACAGGGGCACCTGGCTGGCTCAGTTGGTGGAGTGTGCGGCTCTTGATCTCGGAGTTGTGAGTTTGAGCCCCGTGTTGGGTGTAGAGATTACTTAAAAATGAAATCTTAAAAATAAATGAAGGCAGACAGGCAGGCAGGCAGACAATGCAGGTCCTTCTGTATCGTGATCATTTATGCCTCACCCTGTCCATCCCCTTCCCTGAGTGAAGCCTGATCCTAGTCCCTGTTGTCAGGGCACCCATGGCAGCTTCATCATGGGTCCCCGTCCCCAACCCCAACTGCAGATATCCTCAGAACCACAAGCAAAGATTCAGGCCCAAGACAGGGCTGCTGACCCAAGGCCGCAACGCTGGCAAGATCCCAAGCCACTGGACTTGGAGTCTAACCTCTGCTCGGAAGCCCGCCCCCCCCCCCCCCCCCCCCCCCCTTGCTCCCAGCTCTGGCACCTCCATCCCTTTCCTGCTGTTGTTCGGGCCACTTCACACACCCTTCTCCAAGCTCTCCCGCTGCACGGCCTTCACAGCTCACCGTAAATGGCAACTCTTCCAGGGACCCCTCCCCAAGCCTCCTCCCCCATCTCCTCTCAGCCCCCACAGCCCCAGTGGTCCTCCTTGGGGTCATTCATTCATTCATCGAATCCATATTTACTGGGTCATATGCCATATTCCAGGTACTGGTCTAAGCACCGGGGATACACCAAAGTACAAAATATGCATTAATCCCCACCTTCGTGGAGCTTACATCTCAGTGGGAAACAAGAATAAACAAAACGAGTAAGTGAATATAGGATCTTACACAATAGGGCTATGGACAGACATAAAGCAGGGATGGGAAAGGCAGGATGGTCAGAGGAAGCCTAACAGAGGGGGTGACATATGAACACAGCCTCAGATGTCTCTGAAGGAGAGGCAGATGTTGGCTCTTCCAATATCTGGGAGAAGAGCATTCAAGGCAAAAGGATCAGCAAGCCCAAATGGCTCAAGGCAATGGCTCAGCAATGACCCTCTTCCTTGTCCAACTTCCCTCAGAGACAGTGTGAGGACAGAGCCTGTGGCTTGTTCATTTCTTGCCTCCACTGCCCCTAGCACAAGACTCTGGTACATGCTCCCGTAGATGCCCTTTATCAGGCTATAGATTCTCTTCTATTCCTAGGTGCTACAGATTTTTATCATGAATGGGCACTGAATGCTCTGCACCTATGGAGACAATTAATCATATGGCTTTTCTTTTAATTCTATGGATGTGGTGAATTACATTGCTTGTTAATGTTAAACCAACCTTGCATTCCTGGGATTTACCCCAGTGGGTCATGATGACTCATCACCCTTTTTAATATTTTTCTGGATTTGATTTATTATTTTGTGAAAGAATTTTGTGCTTTTGCCCTGTGGAATTTCTTTTTCTTATAATGTTTTTGTCTGGTTTGCAATCAGTGGAATGCAGGCCTCATAAAAATGACCTAGGAAATAACCACTCCTTGTCTCTTTCCTGAAAGAGTTTATAAAAAAAAACTTGTACTACTCCTTCCTTAATTTTTTCATAGGATTTACAGACAGGCCATCTGGGCTTGGAATTTTCTTTAGGAGAAGGTTTTTAATTATAAACTTAATTTCACCGAATGTCCTAAATGGAACGGGAGGCAAGGAGGATGTCATTCCCGTAGGGGGACCTGTGCTGGATTTTGGCTGCCCAGCCTCCATCCGCCTTCCAGTAACAGCACCCAGCTTTTCCGTGGGCACTGCCGCTCCTCCGCTCGCAGACCATAAGGCTCCAGAGTGCTCACACTCCTCCGCACACTAGGAGGCAGGTGGCTGTGGTCTGGCCAATCGGCTCTGTGCTCACCTGACAGGAGAGGGGTTCAGACCCAGGCATGTGCCCAGGTGAGTCAGCCAGAATGGCTGCTGTGTATAGCCTGGGCCCCACTAGACTTGACTCTGGGGGCTGTATGGCTGGACCTGTGACCTTCCTACCCCAGGAGAGCACCTGGCCAGAGCCGAGACACGAGGACCGAGAACCCAGGTCCTGTTGACAATCGCGTAAACCCCTGCAGGACAGAAGCGGGAAACAAATTCCACCGGGGCTTCCAGTTCCGGAAGCCAATGCAACATTCCTTTGTTTTATTTAAACTATTTTGGCTTGAGTTTCCTGTTGCATATAGTCAGAAGGGTCTAGACAAAAGAAACACCCCTGACTGAATTCTTTAAGGCTTACTGCTTGATTTCATTCAGACTACTGATTTTTTTTTTTTTTAAAGCAAAAAACAGACAAAAAACCCCTTGTATTTATTAGGTGCTTATTCTGTCAGGCACAGAGCAAAATGCACCCCAAATGTTTCATTTGCTCCGAATATCCTATTAAAACCCCCATTTGGGGGCGCCTGGGTGGTGGCTCAGTCAGTTGAATGTCCAACTCTTGATCTCAGCTCAAGTCTTGATCTCAGGGTCATGAGTTCTCAGGGCCCCGCGTTGGGCTCCACATTGGGTGTGGAGCCTACTTAAAAACAAAATAAAACAAAAAACTATCTGATACCTGAGGAGACCTCCACACGGATATTAAGTCATCAGCCCAAGGTCACATTCCTAGAAAAACGGTTCAGTCCAGCCTGGTCCTAGACCCCTGGTCCGGACACTGCCCTACTCCCTTGGGCTGAATGCACAACTATTCAAAACAGGGCCAAAGGCCTCTGGCGCCTATGGGGAGGGCCTGGGCTCCCAGATTTTGGCAGAACATGGCCTCAACCCTCTCCTGAATCACTACCCCACCTATATCTTTCATACTGCTTTTGAAAAGTGTCATGGCTTTTATGAAACCAACCACTGGCTGAGAAGCGCTGGCATGTTTCTGCGTGCACCCCAGAATCAAGCCGGCTCTGGGGTCAGCGCCCTGGTTTTGAATGTGGCTCTTCCAATCACCAGCTCCTGACCCCTGGCTCCCCATTTGTGCAGTGAGTAGTCATTCTTACCAAAAAGGGTTTTGTTTTGTTTTTAGGATTAAGTGGGGAAATAATACAAAGGGATGGGCAAAAAAAACAAAAAACAAAAAACACAACAACAACTGATTCTGCTATTTTGGTTCCCACTGTCACACACCCCTCTGCAATATGTGAAGCCTCTGGGTGTGCATCTCTGGCCCGTGGGGCAGCCGGCAGGACACCTGCTCGTCTGCCCACCTGTCCCCACCTCCAGGCCCCCTTCTGTATGCTGCCCTCCCGGTCCAGTCACAGCCAGGTAAGCCTTGTATCCTTTTCTTATTTTTTCTTTTAAATTGATCCTTCTTTAAAGAAAAAGTACTTTAAAAGGAAACCTTGTATCACTAGCGTAAATGGACAGCCTGTATTATTTGCCATACATCTCAGGTAACCATAAAAACAAACATGAATCAAAACAATGTTGCTAGACTCTGGGGGGAGGGGGACACGGTTGCCTGCAAAGGTTCTGGGCCCATCTGCCTGCTCTCAAGAGACAGGCAAATATTCAAAGGTGTTCAGGAAAGAGAATGGTGGTTTCCAGGGGCTGCGGCGGGGAGGCAGAGGGGGAGTTCCTGTCTGATGGGAACAGAGTCTCAGCTGAGGATTACGGACAAGTCCTGGAGTTAGAGGGTGGTGATGGTGGCACAACGGTGAGAACTTGCTTAATGCTACTGAACTGTGTACCTACAGATGATTAAGATGCTAAATTTTACAATATGTGTATCTTACCACAATTAAAAAAAAACAACAACAAAAAAGGTAAATAGCATATTGGCACCAGAAATAAACTTTTATTTTGAGGAACTCTAAAGGACCGACAGTGGATTTTGAAAGGGTAAATCTTTCCCATTCCCAATGTGACACGGGGCCCGCTCACACACCATGTGTCAGGCGCGTTGGCGCCCCGCTGCCGTGGGGGAGCCATTCCCCACTCCTCAGAACACAGGCAGGGGAGCTGGGCAGGGGAACCCAAGGACGTGGGAGGGTCAGGCCAGAAAGGAGAAGTGAGAGATGTACTAAGAGCAGGGGTGGGTGGGGGCAGAGGAAAGCACAGCCCCCCACCATCTACCTGCAGGCTCTAGCCCCTCTGCGGCAGAGGCAGGGCCTGCAGGGAGGAAGCCACCCAGAGGGGCTGGCAGAGCAGACCGCAAAGGAAGCAAGAAGAAAACAACCCAGTACCAGGTCAACTCAAGTCAACACACACTTCCCGGCACCGCCCTCCACGGCTCGTTGGAAGAGAATTGAGCAAGTCCCCACCAGCCCTGCAGGAACCAGAACTACGGTTAGCCCTTGAGGCGGATGCAGAGCAGAGAGCAAGGCCCTGAGAACCAACTGGTCCCAGGCTACCACGGCCCAAGTCCTGACCCTGGCAAGCCCCTCCCTGTCTCCTAACCACAGCCCACAGGGTTCCACATGGCCCGGCCCCTGCCAACCTCTCTAACCTCACACTTCCCCTCACCAGACATGCCTTCTCTGTGCTCTGCCAGCCAGTGTGGCCCCTCCTCAGGGCCTTTGCACTTGCTGCTCCCTCCGGCTGTACCCACTTAGGTCCCAGGTCAGCTTCAGGGAGGGCACGCTGTTTTATGTCCTTCACAGACTTACCGCCACACGAAATGCAGCCCTTCCTTTCATCTTAGTTGGTTATTTAACTCTCCCAACCAGCTCCAGGCTCCAGGGAAGCAGGCCGCCATCTTCTTCACTATCCCATGACCCAGGACCAGGAACGTGCCTGGATCAGTTCTAAGTCACAAATATTCATCACCTGGTAAGTGGACCCCCAGCCCTCATGGGTGAAATCTGTATTGCTGATCAGTGCTTGCCCCTACCCCCACCCCCACCACGGGTGTTTGGGCAGGATGGTTCTTCACAGTGAGCACTGGTGGGCCTCTGGCCAAATGAAACCCACTTTTTGGGTTAAGCTTTCACACTGTAAATTTTTTATTTTAATGTTAGTGCCTGATTCTCCAGTTTCCCCTGGGTTCTCCTGCCTCCTCACCTGTCCAGCTACCCACATGTGACCAGCAGGTTGAGTGGGAGCTCAGCAGAAGGCAGCCGGGCTGGATGACTTTCCAGCTCAGCTCAGTGTGTAGAGGGGGTTTCGGAAGAGCCAGAGGAAACCCTCTCCCTCACCCTTTCTCTCCCACTTTCCCCAGGCTGCAATGGGACCAGCTGCTTCCTTCCGCGGGGGGCGGGCAGAGAGGCCCCCGAAGGTGCTGCTGGCCTTGGACCTCGCACCACTACAGGTCAGCAAGGACAGAGGGACTGTTGGCTCTTTCATGCCCATGGATTCCCGAGGAGGAGTGGAGGGGCGTGGGACACAACACACACCAAGGACAAGTTCCACTGTGTGGGGACCCATGCAGCCGGAAGGGCTCCCATTTGCCTCCCCAAGAATCCTCATACCCGTGGCTGAGAAGGGCACCCTGCTTCAGGACCAAGCCTGGCAGACACACCAGGCAGCTCCAGAGTGCCCCGGGGGAGACTTTCCGGAACAGGAAAGGGGGAGAATTCTGGGCACAGCGGTTTAGTGGGGGCCACGGGATGCCCTTTACCAGGCTGATGCGCCTCCCCTCAGCAGGGGGCAGCGCGGCAGCTCATGGTGTATGAATAGAACCTTGTCCAGTCAGACACCCCCGGCCAAGAGGCCTGCCTCACCCGGAGGCCCAGGAGGTTGCACAACACCCTCTTCCCCCGGCAGCAGCCAATGGCTGGCTGATCACGGGTGACAGAAAAGCTCAAAAGCTTGCTCTCCTCCTTACCTCAAGGAGGTGGACCTGAGGTGGAATTCAACTCCACAGGGTCCCAAGGGTCACACTGACTTTCTCTGGGACCCCATCCTTGCTCATCTCCTTTCTCTTCCCTATCCCGCCTCCCAGGAGAGCACCCTCTCAAATAAAGCACCCACAACCAAATCCTCACCTCAGGCTGTACCAACCTAAGACACTCACTTTCTCCAAGACAGGGCAGCCCACTGGGGAAACCAGAACACCCTGGGACTTCAACCACAGGGAAAAGCATGAGCACATGATGGAACAGCTACCAAGCAGAATGGTGCTCAGACACCTAAA
Source organism: Phoca vitulina (assembly GCF_004348235.1). Taxonomy (NCBI): domain Eukaryota; kingdom Metazoa; phylum Chordata; class Mammalia; order Carnivora; family Phocidae; genus Phoca; species Phoca vitulina. The sequence continues at coordinate 44,495,540 of NW_022589716.1, read as the reverse complement.
GCTTAGGAAGATAATGAAGCACCAGAGAAAAATATTTGAGTCTTAATGTGAGCTGGTGGTTGGCAGAGGAGGGTACCGAGTGGCCCAAACACCAGGTACAAGCTCCACGGGGGAAAATTAGTGACTAGAAGGAAGCCCAAGTGGTGACTGGCTGTGTTACAGTTGAAGGATTACAGTATATTTCTCTTTTTCTTTACTTTCCCAATTTTCTATATAATGTCATTTTGTATATAAAAGGATACCTTAAAAAAAAGATTTAGGGCACCTGGCTGGCTCAGTTGGTGAAGCATGCAACTCTTGATTTCGCGGTCGTGACTTTAAGCCTCATGTTGATTACTTAAAAATAAAATCTTAAAAAAAAAAAAAAGACCTAATGAAAGATACTTCATGGAACACTTTCAAAAACACAAAATAGTAAGAAAGAATAAGAAACTTAACTCATAACCAGCAATGCAACTGGAAGGATTCAATCAGTGTCCAGCAAATACAACCGAGGCCGCAAGCCCCTGAATGGGGTGGGAATGGGGGCATCCCTGTGGGCTCCCACACAACTCAGAGACTTCGCCACAGATGTTCCTCAACCTATGACGGGGCTAGGCCCCGATAAACCCATCTGAAGTTGAAAATATCGCAAGTCGAAATTGCCTTTAATACACCAAACATACCAAACATCATAGTGTGGCAGCCTGGCCTACACTAACCGTGCTGGGAACAGTGACGTTAGCGTGCAGTTGGGCAGAAGCCTCTAACACAAATCTGTTTGACAACAAAGTGCTGAGTGGATCGTGTAACTTACTGGATACCGTGCTGAAAGTGAAAAGCAGAAGGCTGAGTGAGTACACGGTGGTCGTAAGGGTATCGGCGGCTGACCCTGTGATCACGCGGCTGGCCTGGAGTTGCGGCGGCTGCCACCGCCCGGCGTCACGGGAAGGTGTCCTACTGCATGTCGCCAGTCTGGGCAAAGATCCACACTCAAAGCTCCAAGTTCCGTTCCACTGAATGACTATCACTTTCGCACCATTGTAAAGTTGAAAAACTTAAGTGGAGCCATCGCTAGTCGGGGGCCACCTGTATTTATGCGACATCACACAGAGCCCTTCCTTCCCTGAGGCTCAGAGGACAATGTGGGCAGTTTACACTACATGATCTCTAGGGCTCCTAGGGCCCGAAAACTGTCCCATTATTTGATGCCATAGAATCAAGAAACAGGAAAAGTTAACTTAGAGCCACTGGCTGAGGCATGCAGTGATTTCAGTCAACTTGGAGCCTGGCCCCAAATTCAAAGGATTGAGCAAAAATTCCCCCAAGGTCCAGGAGAGTTTTATTATTTTTTTTTTCTTCATCTCAGACTTAACAATGAACTCCTTGGATGAAGAGGATATTTTCCTCCCAGGTTTAGGTAATTACGGATATACAGCTTGTCTGCATGCCAACTCTTAAAATCTCCAGAGGAGATTCTTCAAAAACTAAAGCAACAGAGGACTCAAGTAGGAACAGCTCTACTAAAAATAAGTATTTTCAATGCTTGATTGATGGAAGATTTTCCTGTGAAGTTAAGGGGAAAATCACAACCACAAAACACCTCTGAGGAGACACTTAAGCTAAGCAGTCACACATTTGCAATAAAAATTATGGATCAGATACAAAACAAGTTATAAGGTACTTAGTACTTCTCTGATACATAAGAGATTAGGAATGTTTTTTTTTTTTCCCTTCCTAAGAAGCTATACAAGTAAATTAAAAACCACCAGAGTCTCTCAGAAAAGAAAATGTACTTAGGAAAAAAAAAAAGTACAGCTATAGAATCTCAAAGGAAGTAGCATCCAAATACACCCAAAGGGATTCATTTGAAGCCAGCTGTTTTTAATAACCTCTTTCTTGCCCATATAGCAAGAACAGACAACTTCAACCAGAGAACAAGCACGTATCTCCTGAAAGCACGGACTAAAAGCTCATCTTCCCACACAAGACAAGGCCCTAGTCAAGGATACAGAAAACCTTAAGCCCGAAGCTCAGCCTCAGATACCAAGCCAGGAACAAGACCCTCCAGGGGCATAATGCACTAAACCCAAAATACAATTGGCTGACATAGCATGACCTTATTTCAGGAGGCTGACTTTCCGAAAATAAATAGCTACAGGTAGTACTATTGAGGAAGAATGTGCCTCTGAGCTCTGGGGACCATCTTTGCATATATGCGCACACTGATACGCAAACAGACTTAAAACATACACACACACATTTGGTTCTCTGTAACAGCGATCACACCTTGGTAAGCTTCAACACTGACCCAGGCATCAAACAGGTAAAGAAAGGGAGAGGCAGAAGTGCCTCCTGGATGCCCAGGGCCCAGAGAGCCTCCTTTCATCTCTAGCAAGGTGGGGCTGTGAGGTGTGGGTGGGGCCTCAGTCACACCCGGGGCTGTCTCCACCCGACAAGAGTAGAAGCTGCATTCTTCTCGGTCCTTCTCGGTCTGCTGGACAGAAGGTCTGGACCACATCACCCTGCCCAGCCACGGGCCTAGCCAGGTCTCTCTGTCTAGGGGGAAAGAGGGGGAGCAGAGGCCTCTAGTTTCATTAGTTTCTGGGGTTTCCAAGATCCCACCCCCCACAATGAATGTAGAATTCTGGAGTTCCCCAGGAAGCCAGGAGGGGAGTTGTCGAAAAAAAGCCTGAGGTTTGAGCACAAAGCCTGACCCCACCCTGGACAACCTGGGGTGAATCACCAACCATTCCTTGCGTTTCATTTTTCATCTGTAAAATGGGTCCCTAGGGTTTCCCCCCGCAAGACCTTTCATCAAAGGTTTATGTTCCTCCCAAAGCGGCTGAACGGATATGATTCCTCCCACACACGCCTTTCAGGCTTCTCCACAAACCCAATTCCCATACCAGTCCGGCGCCGGGGATGAGTCTCCAATCACTAGACAAAATCAAGAAACCTGCGTCTCCAGACTAGGGCTTTGCAGGGCCTTGACCACCCGCTCCCCGGAGCCCTGGACAAGAAGGGGAAGTAAGACCACGTGGACCCCCATCCCTGGCCCAGGCACTCCAGTGCATTCCTCTCCCCACAGGGGAAGTCCTGAAGACCCCCTTCCCTGGAAGGGCCTTCCCGGGGCCCTCCACAGCTTCGGACGCCCTTCCTCAAGTCAGGCCGACTCTTGGGCCCCTCCTGGCGCACAAACCACGAACAGACAGTTAGCTGCCGGCCAGGCCCCGCTCCCTTCCAGCCCGAGCGGCGCGGAGGCCCAGGCGGCGCCATGCGCAGTGGCGGCAACCCGCGCGCACGCCACCGCGTCCGGCGCGGCCAGTAGCTCGGGCCGGCCGTGACCGCCTAGCCGCCGCCCGGGTGCCCGGAGAGCGCGCGCCGGCGCACCTGCTGCGCGCGGGCCTGCTGGGGGCGCGCCCGGCCACCCCGCCGGCACCCCCCTCTCCCCGGCGCCCGCCCCGGCCCGGAAGCCGCGCGTGCCCGCAGGCCCCGCCGGACCAGCCCCGCGAGCCGCGGTCGCGCTCTCCCCGCGCCGGCGCACCTGCAGCGCGCTCCCGCCGGCCTGCCTCCTGGGCCCCAGGGCCCTACCTCCCCCGGCCGTGGGCCGCGCGCCTCACCAGCGGTAGCAGCCCTCCGAGGCCTCCAGCGTGAAGTTCACGCGCGTGGCCCGCGTGAAGGGCAGCAGCACTTTGGGGATGTTGAGCTTGGCCGCCGCGGCGATGGGGCCCAGCGCCAACAGCACCGAGAGCGCGTGCAGCAGCAGCGGCAGTCCCCGGGCCCGCGCCGCCATCCTCGCCGCGCTTCACCTCCGGCGACCCGGCGCCTGGCCGCCCGCGCGCTCCCCCTCGCGCCCTCCTCCCCCGCCCGCGCGCGCCGGGCCAGCAGGTGATAAACGCGGGAGGGAGGAGGCGGAGCGAGGGCCGCGGCCTAGGGCCACTTCCTGGGCCCCGGCAGGGCCCGAGCGCGGGAACTGAGGGGGCCGAGCCCGCGGCGACCCCACCCCCGGCCCGGGCCCGCGCGCCCTCGACCACGCCGGGCGGAGGGAGGGTCTGGAGCGCGCGCGCCCTCGGCCACGCAGTGCGAGCGGGGGAGGGGGTGGGTAATGAGGTGGGGCACGCGACCCGGGCCACGTGGGGGATGGGGCCCGGGCCCGAGCACGAGCACGAGCCACAGTCAGGCGGGGAATGAAGGGCTAGGGCGCGCGCCCACGTGGGGTCAGCCTGAACTCGCGCGCCTACCAGCCACCCCTCGACCTCGCGGGAATCACTGCGCAGTTTTCTGGTCTACACGCTCATACCCGGTGGTTTCAAACTCTGGCTGTTACTGGGCGCCAGTGCGGAGCCTTCCAGCCGTTCGTGCAGTCATTCATTCGGCTCTGTTCAGCGCCTCTGGCGACTGAGCCGGGCCTGGGCGCCGCGCAAACGAGGCCGCTGAGCGACTGTGACCGTGACCGTGAGCTCGGTCGGAGAGACTGACCGTCAACACGCAAAGGGACAGGCACCCCGGAAATCTGCGATGCGGAGTGCCGAGGTGCACTTCGTCCGGGTCGTACTTTCCAGAAGAGGGACCCGGGTTCCGTAATCAGCAGCGACCTGCTGAAGCACTGAAGGCCGGCTGGGTGCTTCCTCCCACTTTAACCTCCATACAGCCTTGCCAGAGAGAAGTTATGATCCCCATTTCTCCAGGAGGAAGCAGATATAGTGGCCCAAAGGTCACCCAACAAGAAGGGCAGCGCTAGGGCTCTCAGATCCCAGAGCCCTATTTTCTGCGCTACACCTCCTGTCTTCTTTAAGTCCTAGGGAGGTTACCCAAGGGGTGGATTTAGAGCACCAACACTGCCGGGGCACACGCTATCCCCTCTCGCCTCTGTTCAGCATCACTGAATTCGTCCGCATGCAGAAATCTTAGCTCTTAAACTCAGCCTACATTCTGTGCTCTGTGGTTTGTAGATGTCTTTGTCATGACTTGCACGAGCTACATGAGCGGTGAGTTCAGAGGACACAAAGTGCACCAGTGCCTCTAAAATGTTCATCTGTTGCGGGGCGGGGGGGGGGGGGGGGACAGTCTAGTGGGAGGTCAGGAAAGGGGTGGGGCGAGGGTGCACCAGCCCAGCTCTTGTAAAAGGTTCAGGAAGTGTGCACTGAATTGTAACCAGAAAGGCACACATTAATGCCACTGCAGGACAAGGAAGGAGACCCTGAATTTCAGTCAGGCTGGGAAGGCTTCTTGGAGGAGGTGGCCCCTGGGCTGGGCATAGATACCTTACTGGGATTCAGAGGCACACATGTGTCTGTGTTTGCCCCCCAGGGGTCATCGGGCTTTTGGATGGTGATGAGGTGTGTTTTGGGGTCAAACCCTTAAGATCCCAGACCAGGGAATGTGTGCATTAGGGGAAATTAGATACCAGAGCTAGAGAGTTTTCCCTGTGTAGAACCAGGTACTCTGGGAGGGGAAATTCCAATAGGTTCTCTTCTCTGAATAAACAGAAAAGTTGGTATGGGAAAAGCAGCACCAGAGCGGGTATCTGTGAGGAAATTTTAGTGTTCTTGTTTTCACATTTTATTCATTTTTGAGTAGGTAATACAGTCAGATGGTTCAAACTAAAAGAGTCAAATGGTTTAAACTAAAAAGGCCCCAAAGGGCTCATACTAACAGTGACTGCTCTCACTGTCCCATAACCGGATACCCTTCCCCATAGGCAACCAGTGTTTTCTGCTTGAGCAGAGAAATTGTAGACATGTATATATATAAAACTCATTGTGTTCCAATTCTGCCCGCTTAAATTTGTAAACCAGGAGCCTCGCCAGGCAGGTAAATAAATAAAAGGGACTAGGCAGGGCATTAGGGGACTGGAGTGCTCTGGCCCATTAGGATCATGAGTTGCTGTGCCCCATCTTTCCAGATATTGTGATTATTGAAGAGAAATCAGGAACATGGATTTTTTTTTCTTCAGGTGAAATATCCTGATTATAAAATATGGCAATTCATTAAAAACAAACATGCACACTCTTGGCCATTTATCCTAGAAAAATGAAAGTTTATGTTCACACAAAAACCTGTACATAAAATGTTCAAAGAAGCCTTATTCAGAGTAACCCCAAAGTGGAAACAGCACAGAGGTCCTTCCGTGGATGACGGTTAAACAGACTGTGGTCCACCCATACCATGCAGTCCTACTCAGCAGTAAAGGAATGAGCAATTGATTCATGGACACCTCAGATGAATCTCCGGGGAATTACAAGTGGAAAAACAGCCAATCCCCAGAGGTTACATACTGTATGATTGCATTCATACAACATCCTTGAAGTGGCAAAATTCTGGAAATGGAGAGCTGCTGGGTGATTGCCAAGGGTGAGGGTCTGGCCAAGTGGGCCTGCGTGTGATGTGACTATAGACGGTCAACGGGGGAAACCCTTGTGGTGATGGAAATGTTCTATATCTTGACTGTATCCATGTCAGTTTTCTGGTTGCAATATTATCCTCCGGTTTTGCAACACATTACCATTGGTGGGCGTCTCCTTCTCCCTCTCACCCTGCCCCCCTCTTGTGAGCCCTCTCTCTCTCTTTCAAATAAATAAAATCTTTAAAAAAAAAAAAAGACTCTGGGTAGACATAGCTTGCTGACCCCCTTGTATGCTTCACTCAAGACAGTCAGGAAATTTCCCCCAGCAGAAAACAACCAATGGGAAACAACAAAATGATGGATAAAACATTTTCCCCTTCGTCCCTCCTCCTTTGTTTTAGTTGATTCTGAACCTAGTAATGGTTGGTGTCTGGGCCCATTCTGGCAGCCAGCCTTCTCTGTGTGATCTGATTCCACTCCTGCCATTGGCCCCCTTCTCTGTGTCAAGTGCTTTATCTGAAATTCAAGGAGACAGTGGGCCTGAGCAGACCATCTTCCTCCAGGCACAGAGACTCTCCGGGATGGAAGGGACCTCAGATTTGTGTTAGATGTGGTAAATAAAGAAATGTTTCCTGTAACTGGTATCAGTGCCTCCCACACTTCTGTCATTTCCCCCCACCCTGAAAAAAATCCTATGATATCTGAGTACCACCTGTACTATTTGTCTTCTTCTTTTTTTTTTAAGTAGGCTCCACACCCAGCACGGAGCCCAATGTAGCGCCCGAATTTATGCTCCTGAGATCAAGACTTGAGCTGGGATCAAGAGTGGGACACAGCCCAATGAGCCACCTAGGCACCCCTGTACTATTTGCCTTTAAATCAGATTGTTTACATACATGTATTTAAGAATAAAACTTTGTCACTTCTGTAAAGAGAAAATCAGTATCAGTTGCAAAATAGAAGTAGCCAAAAAATAAATACAATGAAACAAAGGGATGCCATCAAGTTACAAATAGACACTGTGTCCTGCCAAAGGCCTGCTCTCCCCGTTCAACCGGAATATGATCAAGCACTAGACAATATCGAAGACAGACTGGCCCAATCAAAGGGCCTTGCTCCTTGAGTGGAGAAGGGTGGAGAGATAATTTAAAAGGCAGGTAAGGGGGCACCGGGGTGGCTCAGTCGATTAAGCATCCAACTCGTGATTTCGGCTCAGGTCATGATCTCATAGGTTGTGGGATCCAGCCCCACTTTGGCTCTACACTCAGCAGGGAGTCTGCTTGAGAAGCTCTCTCTCCCTCTGCCCCTTCTCTCTCTCTAAAATAAATCTCTCTTTTTTTTAAAGATTTTATTCATTTATTTGACAGAGAGAGACACAGCGAGAGAGGGAACACAAGCAGGGGGAGTGGGAGAGGGAGAAGCAGGCTTCCCACGGAGCAGGGAGCCCGATGCTGGGCTCGATCCCAGGACGCTGGGATCATGACCTGAGCCGAAGGCAGATGCTTACCGACTGAGCCACCCAGGCGCCCCTAAATAAATAAATAATAAAAATAATAAAATAAAAGGCAGGTAACTTTTTTCCTAGTGGGATGTTGTCATATTAGAGCCTATCCACCATCTTTTCACAAAAATACCTTTTTTCAGTTTTGCAATGGAGAATCTCAAACATTTACAGTAGTAGATAGGGTAGTATAATGAAGCCCATGACCCTTCAGTCCCATGACCACAATCCATTGGCCAATCCTGTGCCTTCTGCAGATAACTCGAAGCTCTGCCCCATGTCGTTTTGAAACAAATCCAAGGGATCTTATCATTTCATCTGTATCTCAGTGTGTGTATCTCTAAAAGATAAGGGGTCTTTTGTATATACACTATAACCACAATACTATTATCACATCTAAAAAATTAATAATTCCTCAGTTATATCCAGTCGGTTCAAATTTCTAACTATCTCATAAATGTCATATTTTTTGTCATAGTTTGTGTTCTAAGAATCAGGATCCAAGTAAGATTCATATATTGCAATTGGTTGAAATAAGCCTTTAATCTATAGGTTCCCCCTTTATCTCAGTTTCTCCCCCGGCGATTTCTGTCTTTCCCGTTTATCATTGGAGTAGAGGTATGTATTTCAGAGCACCCTCCTGCTGAGTCTGCCTGCCCCGTGACACACGTGTGGGCACCTGCCACATCAGCAGTGGCACCCTACTGCACGAGTCTGCAGCTAGGCTTTGGTCATGGAAATTTAGGAATGGGGGACCCAACACGAACCTTCGGGGGTCTCTGAGCTGGACAACCCAGCATTTCGGAAAAATAAAAAAAAATTAGGAAGAGGCTGGGAGCATTGGAATGGCTCCTGCCTTTGCAAAAATGATTTCCAAAACATCATCATGTGTAAGATAATGGCGCTATTTAATTATAGAAATTGCTGTTCTTTATCAGTGTGCAGACAAGCTGCCTGCTCGTGGATCCAATTTCTGTTCGTGCATTTACTCTCACTCGGGAAGGTCTTCTCACACTTGCCACATTCATCCTCCGTCAGAATCCGTGGGCATTTACTTCAGCCAATTAGCTTCTCACGGGCTGCTGGAGCCCTTCATCCTAACCCCCTCGTTGCCTTCATCCCCAAGCACTGGACCGCTGAGTAAGCTGATTGCAGCTCCACACTGTCAGACCCCCTCGGAAGCTCAGGCACATGTGTGTCATCCCAGTCCGTGAAGCCTGACACTGGCAACCCTGGCTGGATACACAAGGGAGTCCTCAGACATCTCCAGGGCACCCAAACTGGAGGAGGGCAGATTCTACCCCTGGCTTCCCCAAACTGCCCCAGCCAGCCACCCAGCTCCACACGGAGGCCAGAACAGTCAACACAGATCACAGGGCACTCCTCACCCAGCTGGCCCCCCAGAGCCTCCCAGATGCCTTTGGAAAAGAATCCAAACTCCTTCCCATGGTCCTCAGGCCCTAAAAGATGTTCCTTCTCAGCACACAGTGTCACCTCTTAGTTCTACCTCCCACACTGCTCTCCCAGCCTGGACACATCTAGATATCTCATATCTCCAGTATCTGACACTCTAGGAAGGATCATTTTTTAAATTTATTTTCAGTAATGAACATTAAATGCAACATAATAATGGCTGGGAAAACTATTTTTTGCTGTTTTATTGAACTTTAAGCGAGCCAGCAAAAAAAATTTTTAATAAAAAATAAAATAAATATTACCCTCAAAAAAGGGAAAGACAGTGGATTGATAATTACATTAATGTATTTTTTAACTTACATTTACATAGTTGCCTGTTGAAATAATGAATAACATTAGAGTGTACTGACCATTAAATAAAAAAATGAAAAAATACATTTCCATTTTAGGCTAATATGCAGATTCAGTAAAATAGTTCAAGTATAAGGTAAGACTTGCACTTATCAAAAATATTATCCCTTGCAGTTGGCACTCTGTTTCACATTTTAAAATTTAAACCAAATAAGGTGCCTGGGTGGCTCAGTCGGTTGAGTGTCTGACTCGGTTTTGGCTCAGGTCATGATCTTGGGGTCCTGGGATCGAGCCCCAAGTCAGGCTCTGTGCTCAGTGCACAATCTGCTTGAGACTCTCTCTCGCTATCCCTCTGCCTCTCTCTCTCGCCAAAGTAAATAAATGGATAAATCTTTAAAAAGATAAAAAATTTAAAATAAAATTTAAACCAAATAAGAATTATAAGTAGTTGCACAGAATGGCTGAATCACAAAGGGTTTTTTTCTTTGTCTTCACAATCACTATACTATCCTTGTTTATTTTGAAATCACTGTGTAAACATAGGAATGTGTATTGCCTTAGGAACTGGAGACAAGAACTATCCCCAAAGCAAATTCAAATGAAGCCAAAAACATTACAAACTTACTCTGGAAACAAACACATAGCTAAATCCATGTGTCTGGGGAGCCAACTGTGTAACTAGGAGTTTTCTGAATTAATATCCATGTATAATACACTGTTTGTTAAAGCGTAGGTTTTGTAAGTGTATTATTTTAGAGCTTATATATTATTAAAATTTGACAGTGCACAGGCACCAAGAGTAAAAATAGATAAATTGGACGACATCAAACTTCAAAACTTCTACATGTCAAAGGATGTGATCAACAGAGTGAAAAGGTGACCTACAGAATGGGAGGAAATATTTACAAAGCATATACTGATAAGGGGTTAACATCCAAAATACATAAAGAATTCCTATAACTCAACAACAAAAACAAAACAAATAACCCAACTTAAAAATGGGCAAATGGGGAGCCTGGGTGGTTTAGTCAGTTAAGCATCTGACTCTTGACCTAAGCTCAGGTCTTGATCTCAAGGTGGTGAGTTCAAGCCCCATGTTGGGCTCCATGCTGGGCATGGAGCCTGCTTAAAAAAAAAAAGAGGGTCAAAAGACTTAAGTTGACACTTCTCCAAAGAAGATCTATAAATGGCCAATACTCATATGAAAAGATTTTCAACATCATTATTCATTAGGGAAATGCAAATGAAAAACTACAAGGAGATATTACTTCATACCCATCAGCTACTATAAAAATAACATGCACACACAAAACAAGTGTTGATGAAGATGTGGGGAAATTGGAACACTCGTGCACTGCTGGTGGGAATGTAAAATGGTGCAGCCAATAAGGAAACAGTCTGGTGTTTCCTCAAAAAGTTAAAAATAGATCTACTATATGATCCAGCAATTCCCCTTTTGGGTATTTACCCAAACACCTGAAAGCAGGGACTCAAATAGATATTTGTACTCTCACGTTCATAGCAGCACTATTCACAGTAACCAGAAGGTGGAAGCACCCTAAATGTTCATCAACAGATGAACAGATAAGTAAAATATAGCAGAAGCATACAGTGGAATATTACTCAGCTTTAAAAAAGGAAGGAAAGTCTAACACATGCTATACCATGGATGAACACTGTAAGGGACATAAACCAGTCACAAAAAAACAAATACTGTGTGGTCTTGCTTACATGAGGTCCCTAGATTAGTCAAGTTCATAGAGACAGAAGTAGGACAGTGGCTGCCAGGGGCTGGGGGAGGAGAATGGAGAGTTGTTTAATGGAGACAGAGTTTCAGTTTTACAAGAAGAAAAAGTCCAGAGATTGGTTACAAAACAATGTGAATATGCTTAAACTGTGCACTTAACCATGGTTAAGATGACAAATTTTATGTTATGTGTATTTACCACACACACAAGAAGAGATTTTTTTAAACCCCTCAACAGTAGCCACAATAATTCCTTAGAACTCAGACCTGCTGGAGTTTTTTCAGGGATTTGTGTGTTTTATCAGTGTGATAAATAATAAATACACACTGGCATTGTATAATAGTGCCTGTGCATGGTGATATTAAAAAGCAGAGGACCTTCAGTCCATTTTTATTACTGTTTTTAAATTCCCTGTAGATGATGCATCCTCTTACTACCTGCAACAACAGCCCACTCCCACTGTCCACCTTTGGATAATGCTTACTTTGATGCCCTTGCACTTGCTGGCCAGATCCTGGCTCTGCTACCTATCACTGTGTGGCCCTGAGAAAGCTACTTAGTTATATTTTCAGCTATCTATAACATGGAGATCTTCACAGTATCTCCCTCACAGAGTTAGGACAAGCATTCGATTAATAATACATGTAGAGTGCTCAGGACAGTGCGTAGAACAGTATTCAAATGTTTACTCTGCTAGGAGTCCTCTACTCCCTTTCAACAACTGACAAAAACACCTATCCAGATTTCTTTAATTTGAATTGTTTGCCAACATTTAAAAATCAGAGTATCTGATATAAAGTCTGGATTTATAATCTCTGTTGAAAAATCAGAAGCTCGGGGTGCCTGGGTGGCTCAGTTGTTAAGCATCTGCCTTTGGCTCAGGTCATGATCTCAGGGTCCTGGGATCGAGCCCCGCATCAGGCTCCCTGCTCGGTGGGGAGCCGGCTTCTCCCTCTCCCACTCCCCCTGCTTATGTTCCCTCTCTTGCTGTGTCTCTCTCTGTCAAATAAATAAATAAAATCTTAAAAAAGAAAAGAAAAGAAAAGAAAAATCAGAAGCTCTGGCAACCTTGGGCCTACCTATATTCCCACATGGCAATGGTATGCTGGAAATCAGTGGCAGCCACCTTCTAAAAGAAGGATTTGTGACCTCTCTGGTTTGCCACACTCCCCACCACTCCCTACTACATCCATGTCAGCTTTAATTGTTTCCATTACCTACCAATCCTGTAGACCTTTGAGTATGTGGCCCTTGTTCAAGACCCATCTATTACTTATCCCCTTGCCCTAGTCCCCAAACCTGCCCCTTAGGTGAATTAAATAGAAACCACTTCCTCTCCTGGAGCCTGAGTTTTCTGGAATGACAAATGGGACCAAAAATGTCCACCTCAAGGGAGTATTAAAAATATCAGGGGTGCCTGCCTGGCTGGCTCAGTCGGTAGAGCATGCGATTCTTGATCTCGGGGTTGTGCTTGAGCCCCACGTTGGGTGTAGAGATTGCTTAAAAATAAAATGTTAAAAAAATATATCAAAGAATATATTTAATATAAAAGCATTTGGTAGGGATGCCTGAGTGGCTCAGTTGGTTAAGCATCAGACTCTTGATTTCAGCTCAGGTCATGATCTCAGGGTCATGAGATAGAGCCCCGAGTGGGGCTCCTGGCTCAGCATGGAGTCTGCTTGGGATTCTCTTTCTCTCCCTCTCCCTCTGCCCCTCCCCTCCTCAAATAAATTTTTTAAAAAAGCATTTGGTAACAGCAAAGGACGCTTTAAGTGTAAATAATTTTTTATTCTGATTAAGATGCATCCAGAATATTGTACTCATTATGTTCTTCTGAGTGTAGTCCTTTCATCCACAATGAGTGACTGCATGTAAATCATAAATAAAAATTCACACCCAGGCAACAAAATATGTTAGGAAACTCATTTCACCCCCAGCCTCACCAACACAATGATCAAGAGGAACTTCAGGTTTTCCATAATTTTCCATCGTGTTCACTGAAGGAGGCAGCCACAGGTTTAGCTCTGTCAACCTCGCAGCATTTGGACTGGTCATTCGCCCTCCACCTGAGACTTCCTGTCAGTGGGCAGGCGATTTCCCGTCAGTGGGAGGGCAACTTCCGGTGAGAAGCTCCAGTCTCCCTCCCTGCCCATGGAGGAAGTTGCTTAAGTTAATCATTTAAGTGACCAGCCAGGTATATTTAGCTCAACTGTTGACATTATCTCAACATTGACATCGCAAAGGTACACATCAGACTGTTGCAAACTGGAGGGTCCTTAAGTCATAACCTGGCTTGCCTGAATAATTTAGGTTTTGCATCCACTAGAAATTTGAACGAGTTCAAAATTTAATTAGTTGGGGGGAGGGGCAGAAAAATCTTTTGCTGCCATTTTTACACTATGGGCCCTGAACACTTCTTGTATTGAGAAAGGCAGAAATCATCCTTATTCGCAATTTCTTAGTTTCTCGTATACATTTATTATCTCAGGGGGAAAAAAAAAACATAAGTTTGTCAGAATAAATCCAACTTCTCCAACAGCTGAAAATCACAATTATTTGAATATGGTGTTGGAGTCCATTTGTGGAGAGCCAAAGAAATCATAACTGAAAAGACAGATAGACATGTGAGCGGACAATTCGCAGTAGAGGAAACCCAAATGGCCAGTAGACGTAAGAAAATCTGTTCATCCTTTTCAATAACCAGGGAAATGCAAATTAAAACAGCCCGAGCTGTCTTTTCTCACTATCAGATAGGCAAAACTTTTAAGGTCTGACTCTATCAAGTCTGGACAGAGATGGGGGAACATGCTGCTGGAAGAAGTGTAAATTGGTTCAGCCAATTTGGAGAGCTTTTTGGTACATATGTCTGCAAGCTCTTATTGGAAATCTTTGCAATCAGATGTGTTTTGGAATTTTTTTTTTTTTTTTTTTACTTTGAAAGTAAAAGGTACAGATACCATTTTTACATTACCATTCCTAATGAGTTCAGGAGCAGCATCCAATGTCAACACATTGATTTGTCTGCAGTGAAACATGAATATTCAGATTAAATGGGATAAGTATAAACTTTAAATAGCCTTAGCTCATTTGAGGTCACTTTTCACTGCCACAGGACTTTGTTGCAAAGTTATAGGAAAAGGGGTTTCTAGAATTTTTTGGCCTTCAGAATTGGAGAAGGGGAACTGGGATCCATACTTAGTAAACTTGAACATGGGTATACTCTATGACCTAGCAAGTCATTGCCTAAGGAGACACCTTAAAATAACGGGATTTGAACTTTTTTGAATGCAATCCACAATAAGAAATACAATTCACATATACATTTGTATGACTAAAACCAAAGTTTCATGAAACATATCCACCTTTCCTACAGGTGATCGCCCTGATGTTATGTATTCTAGATTTTGTGTTTTCAGTGCACAGTTTAAAACATGCCTGCCCAGCTCTAAGCATTTTTCTACATCTCAATTTTTAAAAAATTGTTGGATTACAACTCAATGATAAAAAGATAAATAAGTCAATTAAAAAATGGACAAAGTGCCTGAATAGTCATTTTTCTGAAGGAGACATACAAATAGCCAATAAGCACATGGAAAGATGTCCTATATCATTACCCATCAGGGAAATGTGACTTGAAATCACAATAAGATACCACTTCACACCTAGTAGGATGGCTATAATAAAAAAATTAGACAATAACGAGTGTCGGTGAGGATATGGGGAAATTGGAACTGTTGGGGAGGAAAACCTTTTCTCTACTCTCTTAGCTTCAGTTCTTGGAGCCCTGTAAATTAGCTAACAAGATGCAGATTAGCAAGAGAAAAGAACTTTTATTGACATATTATGTGGAGTTCACAGAAAATCATGACTCTCTAAACAGTGTAGGATGAGAGTTTATATACCTAACTTAATAGGGGAGAGGGACTGGGAAGAAAAGGCTCCTATGAGAAGAGTAAATGAGGTTCTAGGGGAACAAACAGGACATAAAGTTTGTGACAATATTTGTTTATGTAGATACGAGTGATCTTCTTTGCCTTCTTTCTGGCCAGTAAAATTCCTGTGGAGAGGAGATTTATGGCAACCTCACTTCCAGAAGTTTCTGCTTTTAATCAGATAAGGGAAGCTCCAAAAAGGCTCTTTCTGCATTTGTTGAATTTCAAATCTGTTTAGTTTAAAATAATCTTCAGATTATTTTATGAAAAATAAAACAAGGGTAGGGGGTTCAGGTGGGTCATCACAGAACCCTCCACATAGCATTGATGGGAATGTAGAATGATGCAGCTCCTCAAAAGTTAAACATCTAGGGGCACCTGGGTGGCTCAGTCGTTAAGCGTCTGCCTTCGGCTCAGGTCATGATCCCAGGGTCCTGGGATCGAGCCCCGCATCGGGCTCCCTGCTCCACGGGAAGCCTGCTTCTCCCTCTCCCACTCCCCCTTCTTGTGTTCCCTCTCTCGCTGTCTCTCTCTCTGCCAAATAAATAAATAAACTCTTTAAAAAAAAAAAGTTAAACATCTAGAATTCTCATATGATCCAGTAATTCCACTCCCAGGAGAAATGAAAACAGACCTGCGCACATTCATCATAGCCAGTGGAAACAGCTTATCCATCAACCAATGAATGGATAAACAAATGTGGTACATCCACACAATGGAATATTATTTGACAATAAAAAGGAAGGAAGTACCAATACATTCTACAACATGGAAGAAACTTGAAAACATTATGCTAAGTGAAAGAAGCCAGACACATAAGACCACATATTGTCTGATTCCATTTATGTGAAATGTCCAGAATAGGCAAATCCGTAGGAGCAGAAAATAAACTGGTGCGTGCCTGGGGCTGGGGAGGGCTGTGTGCTGGGGAGCAGAAATGAGAAGTGACTGTTAACGGTCATGAGGTTTGTTTTGGGGGCTTTGAGAATATTCTAAAATTAGATTATGGTGATGATTTTATAACTCTGAAATACTAAAAATCAGTGGGTTTTATGATATGTGAAATGTATCTTACTAAAACTGTAAAAAAAATTGATTAAAACCTTTACATTGATTTGTCAACCCACTAATAGGTTACAACCCCAGTTTGACAAAATGACTACAAGGAGATGTAAGGAAGGATATCTACTGCAAGATTTTTTTGTGAATGTGAACCAACTGGAAGCATCTCTAATTTCACTAAGTCCAAGAATGGATAAGTAAACCATATTCATGAAATAAAAAAGATGAACTAAAGCTACAGATTGACATGGGGTTAGGTCACAAATTCACTGTGTTAAACGGAAACAGCAAGTTTTAAGGATTGTGTATTTCTGATGCCATTAGTGTTCCGTTTCTTAGCCTGAGTGGTGGTTTTGAGTGTTTGCTTTGCAAACTTTTGTTAAATTGAACACTTTTCTGTATCTTTATAATTTATAGCTAACTTAATTTTTTTAAAAGGAAATGCAGAATATTATATGCAGCATGATGCTGTTTATGTAAATTTTAGGAACATGCCAATCAATAGCACTGTGTCCATTCATGCCTGGTCAGGAAAACAGAAGTCATTTTACTGATTTCAAGCAGAAAGATATTTAATGCAAATAACTGATTTCAAATATGTTGAAAAGGATGGAGAATAACAGGAAAAAGGCTACAGTACTCAGGCGTCAGGAGGCTGCCCCTATCCGTGGACTGAAGCTCAGAGTCCACACTTTGTGCTGATCTGCCAGAGGTCCTGCCCTTGACCTTGACTGCAGAAGCCTACACTCTTGCTGTGGCTACAGCTGCTGCTGCTGAAAGAACCACCACCCTACCAGAGATGGTGCCACAAATAAGAGTAGTTCATTTCTTCCTCTGGCTTTACACCTCCCACCAGTGATGCCCCAAAACCAGTGCTGAAGGGAGAGGGGTGGGTGGTTTGGAAGCTTCTCGCCCCATATGATAAAGCAGAGAGCAGGGAAAGGCAGAAATAGAGCTGATAGACAGAATCTATCTGTTGTTTATATAGGAAGGAGTCCCACCCAAGTCATGATAGTGATTAGTCAACTTTATAATAGTCTATGTCTTTAATTTAGAAAGTCAAAGTGAATATAATATTAATGGTTGTTAATTCTAAGTTTGGGGACTATAGGTGTATTATTCTTATGTATAGTTTCTATTATCTTCTTCAATTCTAAAAATCTAATAAATTCTAAAAATCTAAAAATAGATTCTAAAATTCAATCAAAAAAGAACTTACCGAAAAGAAAATATAACAAAATACAAATATTTTTGGTGTTAGGGTGGCAAAGCTAGGACACTTCTTTTGTTTTAAATTTTCTGAATATTCATTGACACTTGTATTAAATTTACAGTAAAATTTCATAATAGGGGTGCTCTTTGGGTTTTTTATTTATTTTTATTTTTTTGCCTAATTTTACATGAATGCTATAATTTGGAAGAAATACCACGTTATTGAACACAAGACAACAGGCGCAAAGTAGAGTCACTTATGCTAAGCCCCACGTCACCAAACTGAGACTTAATTACAGTGTTGGGTCTCCGAGAAATGGAATCTTAAACCTTGTCACCTGATTGGCACTACTGAGGTCATCTGCCTGATAGAACCTGCGTCTCCTACAGGAAAGTAACCTTGCAATAACCAACCTAATTTTTTGCATAGTGTAACTTCCTTATTCCCTCCACCTATAAAAATCTTTCATTTTGTACAGCTCCTTTCTATCTGCTAGGTGGGATGTTGCCTGATTCCTGAATCATCAAATGAAGCCAGTAAGATCTTTAACATTTCCTTAGTCGAATTTTTTAAACAATGTCAAGAAAATGATTTTAAGCTCTTGTAACTATATGAAAGATTAGCTTTAGACATCTCCTTAAAGCATGCTTAAAAAAAAAAAAGAAAAGGGGCGCCTGGGTGGCTCAGTTGGTTAAGCGACTGCCTTCGGCTCAGGTCATGATCCTGGAGTCCCTGGATTGAGTCCCGCATCGGGCTCCCTGCTCAGCAGGGAGCCTGCTTCTCCCTCTGACCCTCCCCCCTCTCATGTGCTCTCTCTCTCTCATTCTCTCTGTCTCAAATAAATAAATAAAATCTTAAAAAAAAAAAAAAAAGAAAAGAATGACGTCGATGGAGCACTTATTCATCTAGTAGATATTTGTTGAGTGCCCTGGTACCTACTCCACCAACGGATGAATTGGGAAATACAAAGAAGGATAAAATGGTGTCTCAGGTTGTTCAGAGTGTGAGATATTATAATTTACAGGAAATACATATTTTATCTTTCAGACGATCAATATATTTTTCTCATATGTATTTGGTCTACATCCATGTTTCCTGGCTCACAGCTCCTCAAACCCTTGAAATCTCCTGAGCAATAAGCAACTTTTGTTATAATATTTGGTCTCTCGTCCTCAGTTCCCAAAATTGCTTCAGAGCCCTTATGGTGAAATGAGTGTCTTGTTATTCATAACAAGCCCCTTTCCACCAGAACTGGGTTTGTGTTAATGAAGTAACTTTTGGAAAGCACCTAAGGATGGGGACTGGTTGCCAGGGGAACCAACCAGGAATTGAGGGTTGGAACTTTGAATCCCACCTCCTGACCTCCAGGGAGGGAAGAAGGGCTGGAGGTTGAATCAGTCACCACCGGTCAATGATTTAATCAATCAGGTCTACGTAATGAAGCCTCCATTAAAAAAAAAAAAAGGGAAGGGGTTCAGAGCATCTAGGCTGGGGACCAGAACACTTCCATATACCACTGTGGCCCAAACTCTGTGAGGACAGAAGTTTCTTTGTCTTCATTTGACTGTTAATTTGTTTCTTTTAATATCCTTTGTAATAAATCCACAATCTAGTGAGTAAGCAGGTTTCCTGAAATCTGTGAGCGGATCTAGCAAATTAATGGAAACTCAGGGAGTGGGTTGTGGGAATCTCTAATATATAGCCCATTGATCAGAAGCACAGGTAACAACCTGGACTTTCGATTGGCATCTGAAATGGAGGGCAGTCTTGTGGGACTGAGCCCTTGATCTGGTGCTATCCCTGGGTAGGGAGTGTCAGAATTGAGTTGAATTGTAGGACACTGAGTGGGCATTGGAGCATTGCTGGGTGGCATAGGGGGACTTCCTGCCCCATATCTGAACTGGTAACCAGAACTTTTAACAGTCTAGTGGGGAAGGCTGACAACCAAGGTTTTCATTTGGGACACAAAACAGCTTTTGTTTCTGCCTATGTATTTTCCTAGAGTTTGGATTTTTGCAAGAACATGTCTAATGGCTGTAAACAAAAATAAATTAAGGTTTAAAGTAATAGAATGCAAGCTACCCTAGAACACTGGAAAAAAGAGGACGTTCTGGGAACCCATTAGACACCCCCCAACCCAGTGTCGAGTAGGGGTGGGGGTGGGGAAGGTGTCCCAATGGATCCTTCTGAAGCAAGAAGCGTGGACCTTTTCTGCTGGGTGCTGAACTCTTTACAGGGTTAGAGCTGTTTTCCTAATGTAATTTCCTCCTCACGGCTTAGCAGGTGTGTAGACAGAGCACTCCCATGTTTCCACTTCACTCTCACACAGCTACCACACTTCCCTTCTGATGCCAGATGTGTGAATTTTCCACACATCAAGTAATTCTACACCATCCGGGTGTCCTACCATCCAGTTCACTCCTGACACCATTGACCTGGACATAGGTTAGGGCTCAGTCCCATGAGGCTGTCCCCACTTCAGACCCCAGTCACGAGTTCAGCTTGTTACCTAAACATCGGACTGACCAGGTCTAACCTGAGGGTCCCATGATCCCCTCCTCGGGTTTGATAAATCTGTTAGAAGGGCTCATAGAACTCAGGGAAACAATTACTTACACTTACTGGTTTAGTATAAAGGATATGGATGAACGGTCAGATGAAGAGGTACGTGGGGCAAAGTCAGGAAGAGTCCCAAGCACAGGAGCTTCTATCTCTGTGAAATTGCAGTGTGTTATTCTCCTGGCACGTGGGTGTGTTCAGCAGCCTGGAAGCTCTCTGAACACCCCAGTTTGGGGTTTTTATGCAGGCTTCATCATGCAGGCGTGAGAGAGCATTAATTCGATCTCCAGCTCCTCTCCCCTCCCTGGAGGATTGGGAGTTGGGGGGAGCTGAAAGTTCCAAGCTTCTGACCATGGCTTGGTCTTTCTGGGGACCAGCCTCCAGCCTGAAGCTATCCAGGAGCCCACCAAGAGTCACCTCACTAGAACACACTCCTCCATCATTCAGGCAATGCCAAGAGACTTAGGAGGTCTGTTTCAGGAATCAGAGTCAAAGACTAAATATTAGAACAAAAGATGTTCCTAGTGCTCTTATGACATAGGAAATTACGAAGGTTTTAGGAACTCTGTGCCAGAGTTCAATACATATATTTTTTCTGTTATGTCACAGTAGGTAAGTAAGACCAACCCCCTTTACAGGTTTGGAACTGAGCAGGATAAGTGGCTTCTGAAGGGTTGCAGGACCACTCGGTTGGAAGACAAAGAATTAATTAATTAATTAATTAAAATTGTATTTAAATTCAATTAATTAACATATAGTGTATTATTAGTTTCAGAGGTAGAGGTCAGTGATTCATCGGTCTTATATAACACCCGGTGCTCATTACATCACATGCCCTCCTTAATGTCCATCACCCAGTTACCCCATTCCCCAACCCCCCTCCCCTCCAGGAACCCTCAGTTTGTTTCCTATAGTTAAGAGTCTCTTATGATTTCGGTAGGCTAAGAATTAAAACCCAGTTCTCCTGACATCCAGGACACTGCCAAGGATATTCCCAATGGCATATTTTTTAAAAATTAGAATTCTTTTCTGGTTTTTATTCTCTGAGTTTAAGATGTCCATGAAAACAGGAACTGGACCCATCTGTATTATCTCCACACTAATTAGTCTCAGTTTTATGTTGCTAGGGTCAGCTCAGGGACAAACCGACCCAACGATATTAGTCATTAAAAAAAAAAAAGAGAGAGAGAGAGAAAGAAAGAAAGAAAAGTAAAAAGCTTGTCCAGGAGCTGCCATGAAACATTTTGTTGTTCTCAAATGCCAATCTCTGATCCCTGAGGTGGGACAATGTTTGCCTGTCACAGAACTAAATGTGTCTTTAGGCAAAAATGGGCTGCATTTGGATGCTAAAGAGATGATGTCCTGGGTTTCTTTCCTTCCCAGGCAGGAGAAAATTACACCTCTGTGTGCACTCAGCTTTTAAATTTTCAGGTGCTGTTTTCATATGTGATCTTTTTATCCTCACTGAAAATCAAAGCACAGGACACAGCAATTGGGAAAGTAGTTTAAGAGACCCAGCAAACGCACACTTCTGTTATTATACCCATCTTACAGATGAGCACATTGAGACCAAGAGTGGTGGAGTACCATGCCTGTGATCCCACAGAGCCTGACCCAGAACTTGGGCCCAATGTATTTGAGGGCTTAGATTGGGGTGAAGTCAGAATGCCCTCTCCATACTCCTGAGGACAAGACAATTTTATTTGTTTAAGCATTTCTGTTCAGACAAGGGAAATGGACCATGTTCCTATTTAAAATATCTTCATGGTCTTTAGACCAAGAACCAGAAAATTATGGCTTGTAAAAAATAATCCTAAAAAAAAAACCAGGATAAATTAGGCAGAACATGATAGCTTTTTGAAGAGTGTCCATTAAATCCTGGTTTGAACATCAATTATTGTTTGACTGAGTAGAGACAAGTTACTGTCTGACTTTGCTCTTGAATACCTCCAGGGACAAAGAATTCACTGCCATTTCACCCAGCCTGTCATGCATTCTATGTCAATCCCAAGTCTGCCTTGCTAGCTAGAACTGCTCTCCATCCACTGGTCCAAATTCTGCCTCGGGAGCACCACATTAGCCTGACCACCATCTTCTCCCTGACTGCTGTCCTCT
The DNA here is from genome assembly GCF_004348235.1 of Phoca vitulina. Taxonomy (NCBI): domain Eukaryota; kingdom Metazoa; phylum Chordata; class Mammalia; order Carnivora; family Phocidae; genus Phoca; species Phoca vitulina. The sequence continues at coordinate 44,473,315 of NW_022589716.1, read as the reverse complement.
GCAAGCTTGACACAAGCCAATGGGAGGTACGTAAGCCAAGATGCAGCCTGGGGGTTAAGCCCTGGACTCTGGAGCCTGGCTGTCTGCATTCACCTGGCTCTTCCACATACTGACTGCAGACCTGCCTGTCCTTAGAGAGTTGATTCTGTAGTTTATTAAAAGTTTATTCTTCTCTGATATAACTGTTTAGAGCTGTATTAGCAGGGCTCTCCAGACAAACAGAACCAATAGGATATGCGTGTATGTATGCATGTGTATGCAAGTGTGAAGAGATTCATTATAAGGAATGACTCACATGATTATGGAGGCTTGTAAATCCTAAGATCTGTGGTCAGCAAGCTAGATACCCAAGAGAGACATTGGTGTAGGTGCAGTCCAAGTCTGAAGGTCTGAGACCAGAAGAGCCCATGGGTGTAAGTTCTAGTCTGAGGACAGGGGGCCGATGTCTCAGCTCAAATAGCCAGGCAACGGAAATTCCCTCTTACTCAGCTTTTTGTTTTCTTCAGGTATTCAACTGATCGGACCCACTCTGGAGAGGGCAATCCCCTTTACTCAGGTACTGATTCAGATGTTCCTTTCACCCACAAACACGCTCACAGACACACCTAGAATGCTGTTCAACCCAATGTCTGTGTACCCCCCGTGGCCCCAATTCAGCCGAGACACAAAAATGAACCATCCTAAGAGCTGCCAATTTCCTCTAATCACTGCTTTCCTGGCTTCTCACAAATTCAAGATGCTCTGTTTTTGCTTTCAGTTCAAAATATTTCCAAATTCCCTTGTGACTTTTTCATTCATCACTATCTAAAAGTGGATTGTTTAATAGTCAAGTATTTTTGAGATTTTGCAGATTGCTTTTTAATTTTATTTGTAATTGCAGTAAACATAACAGAAAAACCACCTTCTTCACCATTTTTAAGTGCCCAGTTCAGTGGCACTACGTACATTCACAGTTGTGTGCAACCATCCCCACCATCTGTCTCCAGAACTCTTTCATCTTGCATAATTGAAACTTTGTCCCCATTAAACAACACCTCCCACTGTCCTCTCCCCTGAGCCCTTGACAAATACCATTCTACTTTGTGTCTCCATGAATTTGACTCTAGGGACTTTTTTTTTTTTTAAGATTTTATTTATTGATTTATTTAGAGAGAGGGAGAGAGAGAGAGCAAGCAAGCAGGGGGAGAGGCAGAGGGAGAGGGAGCGAGAATCTCAAGCAGACTCCCCACTGAGCATGGAGCCCGACAAGGGGCTCAATCTCATAACCCTGGGATCATGACCTGAGCCAAAACCAAGAGTCGGGCGCTCAACCGACGGAGCCACCCAGGCGCCCCATCTCTAGGAACTTTATATGAAAGGAATCATACAGGATTTGTCTTTTTTGTGACTGGCTATTTCAGGTAGTGCAATGTCCTCAAGGTTCGTCCATGTTGTAGCATGTGTTAGGATTCCCTTCTTTTTTAAAGCTGAAGACATTCCATCATATGTATAGATCCTGTTTGTTTAGCCATTCATCGGCGGATGGACTCTTGGCTTGCTTCCACCTCTTGGCTCTTGGCTACTGTGAATAGCACCACTATTAGAAATGGGGGTGTGCAAATAGCTCTTTGAGACCCTGCTTTCAATTGTTTTGGGTATCTACCCAAAAGTGGAATTGCCGGATCATATGATTCTATTTTTACTTTTTTGACGAACTGCTGTAGTGTTTTGAAATTGGAACCCTAATGCACTAACTGCTGTAGTGTTTTGAAATTGGAACCCTTATGCACTAATGTAACATGGTGCGTGCACCATGTTACATTAGTGCATAAGGGTTCCAATTTCTCTACATCCTCCCCAACAGTTGTTAGCTTCTGTTTTTCTCTTTATAGTATCCATCCTAACACGTATGAAGAACAGCTTATTTTCATTAATATCTAATTTAATACAATTTTTGAGATGTATTTTATGGACCAGCATGTGGTACATATGCAGTGAATATTCCATGACCACTTGAAAAAAAATGTGTATCCTGTAAGTGTTCAGCAAAATATTCTATACCTACCAATTCAGACAAGTTTGTTGATAGTGTTATTTAAATATTCCATATCTTCACTGATGTCTCATTAAACTTTCTTGTCCACTGAAAGGAGGCGTCAAAGTCTTCAATATCATGAACAGCTTATGCTGATAAATTTGGCAACCTCGATGAAATTAATAAATTCCTTGAAAAACACAACTTACCAAAACAAAAAGAAATTAAAAATCTGAATGACCCTTGACTGCTAAAAAAAAATTAAATTTGCAATAAAAAACTTTCCCACAAAGAACATTCCAAGATAAGATGGTTTATGGAAGAAGTAATTCTAACTTACACAATCTCTCCCAGAACAGAAGAGGTGGGAATGCTTCCCTACTCTTTTTAGTGGGCTAACATAATCCTGATACCAAACAGTATAAGAAACGAAAATTACAGTTCAATATCTCTCATAACTAGAAACACAAAAATCCTTAACAAAATATTAGGAAATAGAATCCAGCGGCTTATCCCAGGAATGCAAGTTTGGTTTAACATTCAAAACTCAAACAATATACATCATCCTATTAGCAAGATAAAAGGGGAAGATAACAGGACCATCTCCTCAAGGCAGAAAAAAGCATTTGAGAACATTCAATACCCATTTGTGTGGTTTTTTTAAAGGATTTTATCTATTTGACAGAGAGAGAGAGAGAGAGAGCGCAAGCAGGGGGAGTGGCAGGCAGAGGCAGAGGGAGAAGCAGTCTCCCTGCTGAGCCGAGAGCCGATGCGGGACTCGATCCCAGGACCCTGGGATTATGACCTGAGCCAAAGGCAGACACCACATGACTGAGCCACCCAGGCTCCCTCAATACCGATTTGTGATAACTTTCAGCAAAGTAGGAAGAGAAGGGAACATCTTGAGGTTAATAAGGTGCATGTATGAAATACATGTAGTTAACAACATGCTTAGTGTTAGTAAAATAGTGAAACATGAAGGCTTTCCTCCACATCAGCAACAAGGCAAGGATGTTTAATCTCATCACTTCTACTCAACATCGATCCAGAAATTCTAGCCAGTGCAGCAAGGTAACAACAAAACACATATTGGAAGGAAGAAATAAAACTGTTTCTACTCACAGGCAACATGATCTTGTATACAGAAAACCTAAAGAATCTTAAAAAAACAAAAACAAAAACAAAAACAAAAAAAGCCTTAGAAAAATTAAGTGAATTTAGCAAGGCCGCAGAATACAAGCTCTATCTACAAAACTTGTGTTTATATGTATTAGCAACAAGCAAGTAGAAAAGGATGTAAAAGGACACCATTTGTAATAGCAAGAAAAACGAAATATTTAGAAATGAATTTAATGAAAGAAGTACACGATCTCTACACTGGAATCTAAGAACAACAGTGAGAGAAATTAAAGATTTAAATTAATGGGCAGATACAGTATGTTCATGCATTAGAGGACTGGAAAATTTAAAGATGTCCATTTTTTCCAAATTCACCTAAAATTTCAATGCAAATCCAAGAAACAAACAAAACCAGCAAAGCTGTTTAGTAGATATAGACAAGCTGATCCTAAAATGTATATGAAAAGGGGTCTAGACTAGCCAAAACAATTCTGAAGAACAGATTCAGAGGACTTAAACTTTTGAAAGATTCACTATAAAGCTAGTAATCAAGCATTTATGATATTGACATAAGAATAGACAATAGATCTATAGAACCAGGACAGTCCAGAAATAGACCCTGCCATATATAACCAATTGACTTACAAAGATGATAAGGTAATTCAAGTAAGAAATGACAACTTTTTAATGATTGATACTGTAACAACTGGGTAATCAAATCCATACATAAAATATAATGTGAGATCTATCGTAGTTGGAACCATAAACCTTCTAGAGGAAAATACAGGAGAATACCTTTGTGACCTGGGGGCAGGCAGAGATTCCTAAATAACAAAACCAAACAAGAAAAAAATGGAATCAGAATATAAAATCTCTGCTCTTTGAAGACTCTGGTAGGAGAATGAAAAGACAATCCACAGACCAGGAGAAGATATTTGCAAATCATACATCTGATAAAGGACTATGTATTCAGAATACATAAAGAACCCTCCACACTTAATAAGAAAATAAGCAATCGGATAAGAAAATACACAAAAGATTAGAACAGACACTTCACCAAAGATAAACGGGTGGCACATAAGTACATGGAAAGACACTCAACCTTATTAGTCATTAAAGAAATGCACATCAAAACCACAATGAGCTACCAGTACATACGGACTGCAATGGCTAGGATGATGAGGCTGCAGTGGATTTGGAATCCTATGCTGGTGGGAATGTAAATTTGGAAATCAGTTTGGCAGTTTCTAAAAAGTCAAACATATTCCTACTACATGGTCGGGCATTCTCATTGCTAGATATTTACCCAGAAAAATGGAAGTATTTTTCACAAAGACTTGTATGCAAATGTTCACAGTGGCTTTGGTTGATACAGCCCGAAACTAAAAACAGTCCAAAGGTCCATCACCAGATGAGTGGATAAACAAAGTGCAGTATATCCATACAACGGAACACATCTCAGCAATAAAAATGAATGAGGTATTGACACAACGTGGATGAATTTTAGAATAATTTTGCTGAGTGAAAGAAGCCAGATAAAAAAGAGTAATACTGTACGATTCCATTTATACAAATCTAGACAATGCAAACTCATTTATAGTAACAGAAAGTAGATAAATGGGTGTCTGGGGATGGGTGACAGGCGGTGGGGGGGCGGGTACAGGAGGGGAGAATCACAGAGGGGCACCAGGAAACTTTGGGGGGTGATAGATATGGGTGGTGTCCTGATTATGATGATGGTTTTCACAGTGTTTATATATTTATATATAGTTTATTTATTTATATATGGTTTCACAGTGTTCCTATATATATATTTGACATATATATGTCAAAATGTATCAGTCTATACACTTTATTTTTTTTTTATTTTTTTAAAGATTTTATTTATTTATTTGACAGAGAGAGACACAGCGAGAGAGGGAACACAAGCAGGGGGAGTGGGAGAGGGAGAAGCAGGCCTCCTGCGGAGCAGGGAGCCCGATGCGGGGCTCGATCCCAGGACCCTGAGATCATGACCTGAGCTGAAGGCAGACGCTTAACGACTGAGCCACCCAGGCGCCCCATCAGTCTATACACTTTAAATACGTGCAGTTTATCCCACCTGCCAGACCAGCTGAAACAAATAAGAGCGACAACCCCAAGTGTTCCCGAGGCCGAGGAACAACTGGAACACTCCTTCCTTGCCAGTGGGAGTATGGAATGGGACAACTGCTCTGGAGGACTGTTTGGCAGTTATTTATACAATCAGACCCGCTCTATGACCCAACAATTCCACCGCTAGGGTTTACCCAAGTAAAATGATATGTCCGCAAAACCCACCGGGTACACAATTGTTCACAGGAGCCTTACTCATAATAGCTCCAGGCTGGGCCCACCTGTCCATCAACAGGAGGATGCATAAATAGTGGTGTATGCAAAAAATGGAGTAGCAGTCAGTAATAAATGTGAAGACACAAATCCCAAAGGCATAATGTTGAATGAAAGTAGCCGGACACAAAAACAGTGCAAACTGTGTGATTCCATTCCCTTGAAGTCCAAGAACAGACAAAAAGCAATCTGTCCTTTTAGAAATCGGAGCAGTGGTGGCCTCTAGTGGGGAGGGAAATTAATTGGGAAAGGACAACTCATTTCTGAAGGCATGGACAGGTTCCCTGCCTTGATTTGGCGAATTAGTACGTGCGTATATATTTAAGATCTGTGCATTGTACCTGAATTAAAAATTTCAATTTTATTTTAATAACTAATCAAGAAAACACACGTGGACACCCAGGGCCCGTCCATGTATTGTCTCTGGTATGCTGCCATCATTGAAACCTCACAACACCTGGTGAAGCAGGTGCTATTGTCATTCCCACTTTATAGATGAGAAAACACAACTGCAGAACAGCTGGGCCACCTGCCCAAGGTTTGCAAGGTGGGGATGCAGGTAAGGGCGTTGAACCCTGGGAGTCTGATGGGCGTGGGCTGTGCTCTTTGTCACCACACTAGCTGTTCTAGGTCCTGTGCTAGCTGCTGGGAGCCCTTGGTGAGCCTCGGGGCTAGTGGATGAGACAGAGGAGTGCACCAGACTTAGTTGTTCTCTTCCCTAACTTTCATTCATCATTTGGGCAAGGGGCGCACAGAAGTCGGCATGGACGTCAGTCACGCTTGGTTAATGACTGCCTGCCTTTTGGGAAGACAGGAAGGTAAGCACGTGATGGGTGTCAGAGGGTCCCCAGGCCCACATGAGGATTGGACCAACGGCATCCCATTAAGAGCCGTAATTAAGACTGGGATTTCAGAGAGCCCAGAAATAAACCCAAGAATATTCAGTCAACTAATATTTGAAGGGACAAGGGAGCCAAGAATATTCAATGGAGAAAAGATAATCTCTTCAATAAATGGTGCTAGAAAAATTGGATATTCACATGTAAAAGCATGAAACTAAACCCTTAGCTTATACCACTCACAAAAATTAACTCAAAATGGATTAAAGACTTAAATACGAGACCTGAAATCATGTAGCTACTAGAAGAAAATATAGGAAAAAAGCTCCTTGACATGGGTCTTGGCAATGACTTTTTGGATATGACACCTAAAGTGCAAGCAACATTATTAAAAACAAACAGGAGGGCCTACATCAAACTAAAAAGTTTCTGCACAACAAAAGAAACCATCAACAAAGTGAAAAGACAAACTACAGACTGGGGAAAAAAATATCTGCAAACCATATATTGGATAAGGGGTTAATATCCAAAGACTATAAAGAACTCATACAACTTGATAGCAAAAAAAAAAAAAAAAAAAAAAAATCCAATTAAAAAAGGAGAAAATGGGGTGCTTGGCTGGCTCAGTCAGTGAAGCATAGGACTCTTGATGTTGGGGTCATGAGTTCAAGCCCCACGCTGGGCATAGAGCTTACTTTAAAAAAAAAAGGAGCAAAGAACCTAAATAGACATTTTTCCAAAGAAGATACATGAACGGCCAACAGACACATGAAAAGAGGCTCAGCACTGTTAGCTATCAGGGAAATGCGAATCAAAACCAGGAGGGATATCACTTCATGCCTGTTAGAATAGCCATCACCAAAAAGACAAGAGATAACAAATACTGGCAAAGATGTGAAAAAAAGGGACTCTTGTGTACTCTTGGTAAGAGATGTAAATTAATGCAGCCACTATGGAAAACAGGGAAAGTTCCTCAAAAAATTAAAAATAGAACCACCATATGATCCAGCAATTGTACTTCTGGGAATATATCCAAAGGAAATGAAATCACTAACTTAAAAAGATATCTGCACATTCACTGCCGCATTATTCACAATAGCCAAGACATGGAAACAACTTAAGTGTCCATCAGTGGATGACTGGGTAAAGGAGTTGTGGCGCGTGCGTGTGTGTGCGCGCGCGCGCGCACACACACACACACACACACACACACAGTGGAATATTGCTCAGCCACAAAAATGCAAGGAAAACCTGCTAATTGTGACAATGTGGCTGGACCTCGAGGGCATTATGCTCTGTGAAATGAGTCAGAGAATGACAAATACTACATGATGTCTGTGATATGTGGAATCCTAAAACAACAACAAAAAATCTTATAGAAAAAGATGCATGGTTACCAGAGGCAGAGGGTAGGGAGGGGGGATTGGAGGAAGGTGATCAAAAAGTACAAACTTCCAGGTGGAAGATAAATAAATCTGAGGGATGTGATGTACAACGTGGTGACTATAGTTACCACCATTGTTTGACATCTATGAAAGTTGGTATGAACTAATTCTCATCACAAGGCGAAATTCTTTTTTTTTCCCCATTTCTTTGTATTGTATCTATATGAGGTGATGGATGTTAACTACACTTATTGCAGTGATCATTTCAAAATATATGTAAGTCAAACCTTTATACTGCACCCCTGAAACTGATATGGTGATGTGTGTCAATTGCGTCTCAATAAACCTGGGGGTGGGGGGAAGATTGGGGTTCCAAAAGAGTCCTTCCACCTCTGTGTCCTAGATGCCAGAGAAAGAGTTGGTCTGCTTTCTTCCAGGAATTAGGTGAAAGTTTCACCTGTCCTAAATCAGGAGCGTCCATGGAATGCGGAGAATAAAACCCTGGGGCGTGAGCTGGGACACTGATGTATCAGTAAGCAATTGTTACATAACAAGCCATTCCCAAACTTAAAAAAATACAGTCTTAAAAAAATACAGTCACTTAAAAAAATAGTCACTTAAAAAAAAAAAATCACTGAATTGTGCAAGACTTTTGAATCTCAGATCTGTACCTCTGAAACAAATAATGCAATATATGTTAAGAAAAAAAAAAAGAAGATAGCAGGAGGGGAAGAATGAAGGGGGGAACATCGGAGGGGGAGACGAACCATGAGAGACGATGGACTCTGAAAAACAAACTGAGGGTTCTAGAGGGGAGGTGGGTGGGAGGATGGGTTAGCCTGGTGATGGGTATTAAAGGGGGCACGTTCTGCATGGAGCACTGGGTGTTATGCACAAACAATGAATCATGGAACACTACATCTAAAACTAATGATGTAATGTATGGTGATTAACATAACAATAAAAAAAGATTTAAAAAAAAAAATCACTTACTGAAGACTCACCCATGACGCTATGGGTCAGCTGGGTGGTTCTGAGCTGAGCCAGGCTTGGCTGATCCTAGCTGCAGTCACACGGCAGCTCGGCTGGGCTGGCGGGTCTAGCATGGCCACGTGTCCATGCCTGACAGCTGACCAGCTATTGGCTTGGGCGACGGGACTAACTGGGCCATGGGTCTCTCATCCTCCAGCGGGCTAGCCTGGGCTTGTTCACATAGTAGTTGGGTTTCAATGAGCGGAGATGCGCGTCGGGCCTCTTTTGGCCTAGGCTGGCAACGGCAGCGGCATCCTAACCACCAAAGGCAGGCATAAACCAGCACAGACGCCACCTCTTGATGGGAGGGTGTGCCCCATCACACTGCAAAAGGCAAAGAGCCACCAAGCACCCCTATCCTTCCTGGTTTTGATTTGTATTTCCCTGACAGCTAACAGTGTTGAGCACCTGTTGGCCATTTGTATATCTTCTTTGGAAAAATGTCTGTTCAGGTTCTTTGCTCCTGTTTTCACCCTGTCCCTGATCCCTCTGGATAAAGTGCCCCCGCTTCACTCAGTTTTCACATTATCCTATTTCATCTTTTCCAGGGCAGTAATGGTTTAGTTACTTACTTGCTTAGTGTCTTTTGTGTGTTTCTCTCATATGGAGAGTTCTATATATAGAACAGATACTCCTGGGGGGCAGGAAGCAGTCTGGGTTTTGTGTTGCTGCCCATTTCTGTAACTGCAGTAGCTACAAGATGCTCACAAAGTATTTGTGGAATGAAGGAATTTGACCCTCAAAGCCCTGCGAGATAGGGATCATCAGCTTCATTTAAGAGATGAGAAAATTGAGGCTCAAAGACGTCAAGTAACTTACTGGAATCACATAGCAGGTAAATGAAGACTCTGGGGCTGAAAGGCAGAACATGTGCTACAGTATGTCACAGCTAGTGTGGTGGAGAAATCTCAACTTGATTTTTTGTGGCGAGGAGATACATTACCAATGAACCAGTCTCACAAATTCAGATGAGCATGAAGTGTGTGATTCACTTGGAGCAAGAGCAGGGTGAGCATTGCGTAGTAACATGCCCTGACTCTGAGAGACCTGTGTGGCTCCTTCTTGTTTCCCCCTCCTGCGCTGTGTTACACCCAGTAAGTCACTTTCCCTCTCTGGGCCTCAGTTCCTCTACCTGTACAATGAGGAGCCAAGAGAAGGAGGGGACAGTGTCTGGTCTGTTTTGGAAGCCCCATTTTCCTTTGCTTTAACCAGTTACCTGCTTCCTCCTTATCTGTGAGTGAGCAATACCTGAGGGGCAAACCACTTCCTGTCTGGAAGCTCATCTCCCTGACTCCAGGGCAAGGCTGCATTCCATGGCTCCCTGGGCCTCACAAAGTAGGAGCAAGATGTGCCCTGATGATCTTGGACAAACTCTACCCTAAAGGGGACTGGTGCCTCACTACTCACTTTTGTAAAGTCTAAAGGAGAGAGTTAGCGGTTTGATTACCCTGACTAGGGGCAGCACAAGAAACTGGTCTTGTGGGGTGTGTGGGGGCGAGGTCTGCCCTTGCTGGGACTAGTAAGGCAAAGTGTGCTCCCCACGGACCAGACGCAGATCCCCGGGAAGAGGTGAGACCATAAGCTGTTGTTAGAAAGCCCCCACCCAAGAGTTTCCTTCTGAGGGAGGGCAACCTCAGTAGGAAGGCCTGGAGGGGCATGTGATTATCAGATAGGGCATAGTCTGGAATTTTTAAATCCAGAAAGTGACCAAAAACTATTAAAAAAGATCTGTCTGAAGGATGGGGAGACACAAGTCCCCAGAGCTGGTTGGAAAAGGGCATTTGTGAGAAAGAATAAAGCTGATTCCTGCTTATATCCCACCTACTGGGCCCCACAATGTGTTCCCAATGTGTGTCAGTCACACCCTGACATTCTTCTGCCAACCCACCTTAGAGGTGCACTGGATTAGAGGCTTTTGGGTTGCAAAGACCAAATACCGACTCTGGCTGACTTAATCCCAAAGGAGCTCCCCGAGGTCTGGGAGCCTGGAGGAACAGGCTTGCAAAATGGACCAGAACCCAGGGTACACGTGGTAGGGGATGGGGCAGTGGGATCTTTAGCAGAGGTCCTGCTGCAGGAGTGGGCCACCCTGCCTGTCCCCATGCTGGGACAGTCAGTATAGCCTCCAGCTGTCCGTAATCGCCGCTTCCTGCTGAAGGATCCAGTCCTGGGTGACAGCACTGGGTTAGCCAAACCTAATTCCATGCCCTTCTATGCTCCCCTGGCTGGGCTGGTGGGAAACGGAGGGGCATGTAATGGATGCTGTAGCTCCAGAGCTTCCTCCACCACCTGCTCCCCAATCCTGGCATCCCTTGAGGGTTTTTTGGGTTTTTTTTGGCAACTGTATGGCAGCCATTTCTCACAACACCCAATGCTGCTTCCTTCAATCCCTGATGCCCTCCCGGGCGTTGCTCCCCAAGGCACTCCCGAATAAACCTGCACACAAATAGAGATTATTTCCCTGGAAATCCAACCTGCAACAGAGAATGTGGCTCTTCATCTTCATCAGGGGGTGGCTCCATGTACTCTCATCAAAAATCCACTCCCCAGGGGTGGTGGGGAGGGCCCTTCATTCCCCAAGATCCTTCTACTCTTCCTGCCTTGGTTGCAGCATCCAGGTATTTCAGCCCCGCTGGCTGGTACCCAGCTAAACACATTTCACAGAATCGCTTGCAGCTGTGGCCATGTGATTAAGTTCTGGGCAATAATGTGTAAGCAGAGTCATGTGAGCCACTCCTGGCCAATAGTATACCAGTAGTCTGTGAGCCACTTCTGGGCTGTGCGTTTTTCTGTTTCCACAGTGGGGAGGGAAGGCACGCTGAGGGAAGCGGGAGCACCTATTTTAGACCCAAAGAGCCATGCATAGAGGATGGTGGAGCAACAATTAGAGCCTGGATTATCCCTGAGCTGGGTTACCTCTTCTGGACCCCCACCCCCACCCCCATAGAGATTTTTATGAGAGAGGGAAATAAAATTCTAGCTAGTTTAAGCTTACTGCTACTTCTGGTGTCTCTGTTATAGAGGCCAATTTTTTAATACTAATCAATTCAGAGGATTCAGCAAAAGGAAGATTGGGTATTGAAGGGTCAGTAAATAAAAGGGAGTGTTCTGATACCCGAAACAACACGGACACAGCCTTTTGAGGAAGTCACCTCTCTGCCAGCCCCCAATCTCGAGTCTCCCTCATCCTGCATGAAGTTCCAACACAACCAAGTCTTCCTGGGAAACTGAACCGTGATTAAAGGGAATTCAGATGTACTGACAAAGTGATCAACTTGACAGTCCTGGATGGATGCTGAGGCTGGGGGTGGGGGGAATTGGAATTAATTACCTTAGATGCGTGCCTGGCCTAGTTTACTGTTTCCATTTCATGTGGGAGGTAATTAAGCCATATCCCAACAATCAAACACATGATTTTGCAGTCACAGCTGTAGACCTAGGAGCAAACAAGAAAAGGAAAAGAGAAACCTCATGTAGGGACTATGACTAAGAGGGGGGGATATCATTGCAAAGACAATTTAACAACAAAATTAAGGGTAATTTGTGCTTAATACAGCAGTTTGGGAGTACAAATGAGGTTCACCTCTAATTTTTCACATTAAAACAGACTTGAGTCTGCATACACTAGGTAAGTTGTTTCTCTTCCTGAATTGTTGGAAAACTTTGAGGAATTACTCAGTCTAGCAATTCAAAGGAACTTCCCCCTCTAGACCCCCCTCAAAGGAACTCTTGAGAAGAGAGCTGGACCAAGCCTGTAGCAGGGCCGTTTTTAGCTGGGATGATTTCTGCCCCTGCCACAGGGTGTTTCTGTGGAACATTGGTTCGGTGCAGCCTGATGCCGTGCTGATGTTCTCACTGGTCAGGATCCTTGAACTGGCCACAGCACTGTCCCACACTGTTCAAGGCTGTGGCGTATACTCCCATGGTCAGCCATTATCCTCAAATCATGCTCACCATGCCAGGGTTTCTAGTTTTGGTACAATACAGGGCTTCCCTCCACCCACACAAAACAGACCTGGCATTGAGCATGAGTCACTATTCCCCATGGTGATTTCTTCCTGTTCATTCTTGCAAGGGGTCTTTAGTCAGAACACCCCACTCTGCCAGACAGGTTTACTATAGTGGACTCTCTAAAGAGAATGGGCTAGGATCTTGACTACTATGTGCCCAAGAGGTAATTTGGCTCTAGTGCAAAATTTCCCAACTTTTCCCCAGCCATGAGCTTTGATGAGCTAGTGGGTCCCATTGTAATCTCCTCCCAAGGCAATTGGTACCCTCCACACTTGCTTTTTAGGTAAGCTAACTTAGGGAGTTAGGTTAACTAAGAGGAGTCACTTCATTCTTCTGAAAATAAGTTGGACTAGGAAGTGAAGTACAACTTCTAAAAAGCAATTTGTCTTACTTCAAAACAAAACCAAAACTCTAAGATCATCAGCAACACAAAGTTAATGACCAGCTATTATCACGGCAGCCCATCACAACTTATAAATGATGTCTGTGTGTTCCCTCCTTGTCCCTGACCACCATGTGCAGCCTTATCTTTACAGAGCCATTCAGGCATCTGGGCCAGGAGAGAGAGACTCACCAAGGCAGAAAACGAGCTTTCCCCAGACTTTGCAGGGCGGGCTGGTGTTCTGCCATAACACCTAAACCAGCAACTCAGGCAATGAAGCTATAGATGGGACTTGCCAGTGGGTCCTCCCTTTGCCTGGTGTTCACCGCCACGACTGAGGACTTTGGACTAGCCCCCAGTGCCCTAGATCCAATGGTGAGGTGGAGGCGGCGGCTGGAGGACATAAAGGAACTTTGCTTTAAGTGACGGTTAGGTTCTAAAGCCCGCACGTAAGACTCAAAATGCATCGTAGTCAATTTACCCTTGAAAATTCTTGAAATTAACAGAATTTGGGGCCCTCAGAAGTTCCAATCTAATCCTTACATTTTTTTTCTTTTCATTGTGGCCATGGCCTTATTTTCCTTGGGACAGTGAAGACCGAGGCCTAATTTGAATGGGTGGGGACTAGGGAAGTGGTAAGGAGTTAATAAGAGCTCTCTCTTTCTCTCATGTTTGATTTATTGCAAGTAAAAGTGCACATGGTGTAACTCAAGCATGTAAATGGTAATGTATGGTGGGCTATAGTAGTCATGGAGGGCTTGTGTTAATTTCACAATAACTAGATGAGGTACATAGTATTATTTCCCATGCACCCTTCATAGATGTGGGAACTAAAGCTCAGAGAGCGCCCATATGTAGCCTCCAGTCTCGAAAATGGCCACTTGGTGTCTCTTCCTTAGCCCTTTTGGCTTATCAGTTGTGCCTGGACCCCTCTGAACCCAGGGCAAGCTCAGCATAGGCTCAGACTGGGGCTCTGATACTCGAGATATCACAGAATGCTCTTTGCTCCAGGTTCAGAGCAGGGGCTCTTGGAGGCTCTCAAGCTGGGATAAGTGCCAGTTAGGGGGACAGAAATCAGGGACATATCTCTGAGGGGGTGGCAATGTGCTGTGTTTCTGCAGATACTCAACAAGTGAAAGATGGGGATGAACAGGGCAGAAAGGCACACCAGGCAGAAGGACTAGGAAGAGGAAAAGCGTAGAGGCTGGGAAGCAGAGCCTGTTTCCTGGGCGTTAGAGTGTGGCTGAAGTCAAATGGGCGGGGAAATGTTCCGGGCTAGAGAGCTAGGAGGGGGCCAAATGAGGGTTCGCCTTGGGTGCCACCATGAGGGGTGAGCTTGGGGGAGAGGGCATGGGATACAGCTCACATTCCTGAAGTCCTGCTCAGGTTGCCCAGAGTGTGGCTGTTGGACTCCAAACACTGACGAGAATTGTCTGTCTTGAGGTTTGCCTGTTTAAGGCATCAGGGGGAGCAGGCACTCAATGTGTAGGAATTGTGTGTGAATCCGTCAGAAACGGCGGGCTGAGGCACTGGAGGCTTTTGTCTTCATTTGAAGCCTGTCTCTGCATGTCTTAGCAGACTGGAGCAACGCATCCATCAGTGGCAGGTGACAGAAAATCTAGCTCAGACCAGCACAAAGGGAGTTTACAGACTGGGAGAACTGACTGCAGGCATTGAACCGGCTTCAGGCATGGCTCGAACAATCCGGGGTCTTGTCTCCCTGTCTCTGCACTTGGCTTCCTGATGAGTTGGTCTCACTCTCGGCTAGACTCTTCACAAGGCAGCAAAGCGATCACCAGCAGCTCCCGATGTACATTCCTTATCCATTGACTTAGCAGCCTCCATGAAGAAGCTGCCTTTTCCAAGAGCTCCAGCAACGGTCCCAGGAAGGGTTCTCATTGGTCCAGCTCAAGTCACACACCTGTGCCTGCCCAATCATGGGCTGTGTGGGAATTAAATGCCCACCCCTGGAGAACCTCCTGGACTGAGGGAGAGATTGGAGGGGGGGGGTTGTTCCCCAAAGAGAAGAGATGGGGTCTTTTTAACCTATTTGGGCTGCTTCCTTACCCCTCATTTTATTGTATTGTGGTAAAATACACATATCATAAAAGTTGCCATTTAACCATTTTTAGGTATACACTTCAGTGGCATTCCTTACCTTCACGTTATTGTGCAGCCATCCCCACCATCCACCTCCAGAACTTTTCACCTTCCCATTCTGAAACTCTGTCCCCATTAAACACTGACTCCCCATTCCCCCTTTCCAAGCCCCTGGTAGCCACCATCCTACTTTCTGTCTCTGTACATTTGACTCCTCTAGGGACATCATATAAGTGCAATTGTACAATATTTGTCCTTTGTATCTGGCTTATTTCACTTCGTACAAAGTCTGCAAGTTTCATCATTGTTGTAACAGGTGTCAGAATTTCCTTCCCTGTTAATACCGACGGATACAGGGCACCTGGGTGGCTCAGTTGGTTAAACAGCCGACTCGATTTTGGCTTGGGTCATGATCTCAGGGTCCCGGGATCTGGCTCTCCGCTCAGCAAGGAGTCTGCTTGAGATTCTCTCTCCCTGTCTCTCTGTCCCTCCTCCTGCTCGAGTGCTCTCTCTCTAAAATAAATAAAATCCTTAAAAAAAGAAAGACTGAATAATACTTCATTGTATGGATATATCACATTTTGTTTATCAGTTCATCTGTCAATGGACATTTGGGTTGTTTCTACCTTTTGGCCATTGTGCATAACGGTATGAACATGAGTGTACAGTCATCTCTTCAAGACCTTGCTTTCAACTGTTTTGGGTACATAGCCACGGGTGGAATTGCTGGATCATATAGTAGTCTTGTATTTAATTTTTTGAGGAACGGCCCTACTGTTTTCCATAGAGGCTGCACCCTTTTACATTCCCACCAGCAGTGCATGAGGTTCCAAGATCACCACATTCTCACCAACATCTGTCATTTTCTGGCTTGCTGTTGTTTTAGTTATAGCCCTCCTAATGGGTGTGAGGTGGTATTTCACTGTAGTTTGATTTGTATTTCCCAAATGAGTAGTGGTGTGGACCATCTTCTCATGTGTTTAGTGACCATCTGTATATCTTCCATGGAGAAATAGCTATTCAAATCCTTTCCCCATTTTGAATTTGTTTTTTGAGTTGTAGGAGTTCCTTATATATTCTGGAAACAAATCCGTTATCAATATATGATTTGCAAATATTTTCTCCCATACTCTGGGTGGCTGGGATAGGTTCTTTTAATAAGAGGCTTTGCTGGGCAGGCAATTCCACGGACATCCACCCCACCAGTCGAGGCTTCTAGAAGGTGGGAGTCAAATGCAGCTAGCAGAGGCATATCCAAAGCCCAAAGGCAAGATGGGAAAGATTCCATCCAAACTGATACATGCGATCACCCTGGATTAGTCAGGTCCCCTCCCAAGTGGGAATCTGAAAGCCCAGCTTGTCCAAAGCAGCACTCCAGCTCTTTCTGGAATCAAGCCCAGACATGATGACTCTTTCCCAGCACTTCACAGATTTTTTTCCCTAAAGCATCTAATTCCTTATCAGTTCTTGGCAGGCTGAATTGAGATTCCACATGAAATTTCACTTTATGGAAGAATTCTGAAAAAGAGGCAGTCTTGGGCATGTTGTTTCTTACACAAATGTCTTCCCAATTGCACTGCCATCACTATTTCTCGTATTTGGTGGCATGTGTCACATCCAGTAGGTTCTTAATAAATGTTCGACTTTGTAGCACATTTTGCAGCCTATAAGGGGATTCTAATGATGTCTTCATTTGTGCTCACCTAGTCTTGAGAGGAAACCAATCAGGGATTAACGCATCCATTTTATCATTTAGGAAACTGAGGCTCAGAGAGGGGAAGTGACTTATCCAGGATCACAAAGGCAGATCAGGGATTCACACCCGGGTCTGCCTTACCCTCAACCTCTGCTCTGAGTGCTGCCTCTGGCTGCTTCTGTAGATAAAGCAGAATGGAATAGAACTGTCCATTTGGGGTAGAGTTGTCAGACAAAATATAAGATGCCCGGTTAAATTTGAATTTCAGTAAAACAACAACAAAAGACTTTAGGATAAGTATGTCCCATATCACACGAATATACTTATACTAAAAAATTATTTGTTTACTGAAATTCAAATGTAAGTGAGCATTTTGTTTTTATTTGCTACACCTGGTAACCTTAATGTGGAGGAGACTTTTAGTGGTCACTGAGGCTCAGAGAGGGACTGAGATTTACCCAAGATCACACAGGAAGCTAGTGGTAAACCTTGCATTGAGTCCAATCTGCCTGTTCCCCAGTCTTGAGCCTCGCGGGGAGGTTCGGAAGTGTTGGGAAGTCCCTGGAGCAGGGGGTGCTGGTGAGAACAGCTGTGCTCTCTCTGAAGGCAGAGGCAGCTTGCAAGCCCCGTCCCCTCCCCAGGCGTTCTGCTGGGCAAAACCATGAAGCAAATCCCTGTGTGGAGGACATGAGAAGAGCGAGGTCACACCAATTTAGAGATGATGATGTTGACTGAGATTTCCAAACAGGGAGCACAGCCTGCTCAGGAAGCAGCTAATTAAGCAGGAGACTCCAATTAAGAAGCAATTTGAGTGTTTGCGGCAAACCCCAGCAGCAGCCCAGCGTAGCAGAGAGAAGCCCAGGCACGGCTTCTCACCTCCTGCGTGATTAGCTCACTGTGAAATCTCGGACGAGTTATTTAACCTCTCTGGGCTTCTGTTTCCTGGGCTATGAAATGAGGGGATGATGCTGGTTGATAATGTAAGGATCCTGCTGGCCCCCAAACTGGCAATTCCAAGGGAGTAGGCGGCTTCTGTCCTTCCAACACTGCACACTAGCACTCTAGTCTTTTACTGCCCTCTCTCCATTCCACCCAAGGCCAATTCTTTTCTCATCTCTTGTGGATTTGAATGCTAGTCTCTAAACTCAGGTGGGTGAGAATTGTACTTTTCTTTATTTTTCGTATCCAAACTTAATTTTTCTTTCCAGATCTCATTCCTCTAGGGTGGTATTCAAGCATTCCCCTCTTCCTATTCCCATGATGTACCTACATTCCAGGAGGATTAAATGCGATGTTGAGTATGTGTTGGGGGCAGGTCAGCAGCCTCCACTGAGATACTGTCTTGGTACCTTCTGGGCCTCAGGAGTGGTCCTTGCTGGCTGCTATGGAGATCACATTCCCATCTGCCAAGGATGCAGCTTGTGGTAGATCGATTGTAATAAGGGCCCCAATTTTTCTTGCTTCCTGATATTCGCATCCTTTGGTAGAGCCATCCCACGCTGGCCATAGGCTTCACCACATGTCTTGCTTTGGCAAATGGAATAGAGGGAGACTTAGTACAAGCAGAAGCTTGACAAAGCCCTTGATCACCGTGGCTTTGTCTCTTGGAATCCTGCCACTGCCATGAGGACATACCCGGGCTAGCTGGTTGGAAGGATGTAAGAGATACACTTCATGAGTTCATAGCAGACTAACTCAGAAGGTTGAGTCATCCCAGCCAAGGCATCCTAGCTGAACTCAGCCAAGATCAGCAAAGCTCAAACCAAATTAGCAGAACCACCAAAGTGATCCATAGGCTCACAAGAGATAATGAATATTTGTTGTTTTAAGCTTTTAAGTTTTGGGGTGATTGTAATGCAACAATAGCTATTGGATGCATGGCTTTCCCCTATACTTCTATGCCTGCACCCAGGAAATGAGCCCTTTTTCCCCAGACCCACTGGGATTGTTGGCATTTTATGTCATGTATAGGAGCAGTTCTCTCATCAGTTAAGGACCTTATAATCCAAAGCACAGGTGGTCCCATCCTGTAGTGGTAGGCAAGGTCCTCTTGTGAGGTTCTGGGGAGTTTAAATAGGTTCAGTATTTATAGAATGTAATTTTATCAAGTATACCAAGAACCTTTAAATTGTCCACACCTTTGGTTCAATTTAGCTAAAGAAGTAATCTGAAATTTAGGGGGGGAACCCTATATACAAACATATTTTAATTATAGTGTTATACTAGCAAAAAAACCCCATCTAAATGTCCAACAATATATTACATTCAGGTGATGATATATTATGGATAGCCATTCAAAACCATGTTTACAAGGAATTCATAACAACATGGAGAAATTGTGTGCTATGTTGTTAGCTAAAAAAGCAGATTATAAAATTATATAGGATACAGTATCACATATTCAAGAAACATGGGGAATGGTAATAGTGTTAAAATTTAAGGAGAAGGATTATGGATGATTTTTATTTTATTTCTATAGGGTTCTGGATTTTCCATATTTTGAACAATGAACACAGACCATTTTTATGATCTGAAAAAAAAATTATTTTTCTCCATCAGTGTAGGTATCAGCCTAGGTATAGCCAGGAAAATACAAACCACCCAGAGGGAATTGGTTCCTCAGGTGATGGAGGAGTTGGAAGCGAAATAGATGACAGTGAGGTATCCCATTGGTTAGCCCAGAAGGAAGCCAGTATCATTCCTCTGGATAATGAGAGGCATCAGTGTTCTGGGTTACCCAGGAGCTGGGATTGTCTGGCAGGAGCTAGAATCATGGGAGGAGCCTTCCTGATAGGAGCTAGGGCCACAAAAAGTCCAGGGAATGTCGGGGGGGGAGGGATGAAAAGGGAGAAGCCACAGAGGAGAACCATCTCCCACATTGCCCGAGATGTCCCAGGGCGTGGAGAAAAGGAGAAATACTTTGGCTTCTTTTTTCTTCCTACCTTCAGTGTTCTTCCACGGCTGACCATTGGCCACATGGGACCCCAGAGGGCAAGAGAAGGGTAAAAATGGATGTGAGCACACATGGCAAGCTGACCAACACGGTATAAATGGCTTATATGATGTCAGTGTTTATTTATAAATGGGTTCCACATAGTTTTGGTTAAGATACACATTTCTATATCTCCCCAGGGGCATCAGGGAACGTATTTCCCTTAACTGCAAAGGATCTCACTCATTGGCTTAACTGTTTCCCTATTGTTTGGTATTTGGGCATGTTCCAGTTTTGTGGCTTCTACAGAAAGCAGCACCTTTATATATAATGATTTAAAATTTCATTTATATTCTTTCTTTCAGTTCAGTTCTTCCAAGATGGATCATTGTATGTGTCACATGATCATATCAGCAATTTAAAAAATAATCATAGAGGAAAACTTCAGTGTAGTGGCACGAGTTCTACAATTAGAATCATACTCGTGATGTGAAGATACCACTAAGCTTCACTCTTCTCATCTGCAAAAAGAGCATCCCTCCTGTTCTGCCTGCCCAGTAGCCTTTGGGAAGATCGAGGTAACGTGTGCTGCCTGAGTGATGCACACCTGTGTGTGTGAGCTGCTGGTGACATTGTTGATGATGATGGGGATGATGAAGATTTGGCAGTTGTTGGGGCGCCTGGGTGGCTCAGTCGTTAAGCATCTGCCTCATGGTCCCAGGGTCCTGGGATTGAGCCCTGCATCGGGCTCCCTGATCCACGGGAAGCCTGCTTCTCCCTCTCCCACTCCCCCTGCCTGTGTTCCCTCTCTCGCTGTCTCTCTCTCTGTCAAATAAATAAATAAAATCTTTACCAAAAAAAAAAAAAAAAAAAAGATTTGGCAGTTGTTGAATGAACGTTCCTAAGATGAGGACCAATGGGCATCATCACTGGTACTGGGGAAGGGCCATTTCCCACCAAAGATTTCCCAGCCCTGTGACCCAATGTGCGAACCTCAATTTTCCTGAAGCCCACATACTTCATGGCCATGCAGAGCATGTTTTAATGACAAAAACTCAGACACTAAAATGGATGAAAGACCTAGGCGTAAGACCTAAAACCATAAAAGTCCTAGAATAAAAGATAGGAGGAATTCTTCATGACACTGGATTTGGCAATGATTTTTTGGATATGACCCAAAAGCACCAGCAGCATAAGCAAAAATAGATAAACAGGACCACAGCAAACTTAAAAACTTCTGCACATCAAAGGACACAATCAACAGAGTAAAAAGGCAGCCTACAGAATGGGAAAAAATATTTTCAAATTGTATAGCCGATAAGGGGCTAATATCCAGAATATATAAAGAACTCCTACAACTCAACAACAACCAGTTAAAAAAATGGGCAAAGGACATGATTGACATTTCTCCAAAGACATATACAGATGGCCAACAAGCACATGACAAGATGCTTAACATCACTCATCATTAGAGAAATGTAAATCGAAACCACAATGAGATACCACTTTGTGTCCATTAGGATGGCCACTATCAAAAACACACAAACTGGCAAATAACAAGTGTTAGCGAGGATGTAGAGAAATTAGAACAATTGTGCACTCTTTTGGGGAATGTAAAATGCTGCAGCCCTTATGGAACTTCCTCAAAATATTAAGCATAGAATTACCATATGACCCAGCAAATTTCACTTCTGGGTATATATCCAAAAGAACTGAAAGCAGGATGTAAAAGAAGTATTTTCATAACAGCATTATTTGCAATACCCAAGAGGTGAGCACGACCCAAATGTCCATCAGTGGAAGAATGAATAAAGAAAATAGGGCATATACATAGAATGGAATATTATTGGACTTTTAAAAAGAAGGAAATCCTGGGGCGCCTGGGTGGCTCAGTCAGTTGGGCGGCTGCCTTCGGCTCGGGTCATGATCCTGGAGTCCCAGGATTGAGCCCCCCATCAGGCTCCCTGCTCGGCGGGGAGCCGGCTTCTCCCTCTGCTCCTCACCTTGCTCACTCTCTCTCGCTCGCTCTCTCGCACTCTCTCAAATAAATAAATAAAATCTTAAAAAAAAAAAGGAAATCCTATCACATGTTACAACATGGATGAGCCTTGAAGACATTATGCTCAGTGAAATAAGCCAGTCACAAAAGGACAAATACCATATTATTCCATTTCCGTGAGTGATCAAATTCATACACACAGAAAGTAGAATGGTGGTTTATCAGGGATATGGGGAGAGGGGGGACGGGAAGTTGTTTTTTGATGGGTAGAGAGTTTTGGATTTGTAAGATAAAAAGTTCTGGAGTTCTGTTGTATGACA
This sequence comes from Phoca vitulina, assembly GCF_004348235.1. NCBI lineage: Eukaryota > Metazoa > Chordata > Mammalia > Carnivora > Phocidae > Phoca > Phoca vitulina. The sequence goes on along the minus strand of NW_022589716.1, from coordinate 44,451,119 downwards.
ATGTGAATATATTTAACACTACTGAACTGTAAACTTCAAAATAGTTATGATTAATTTTGTTATTTTTTTAACCACAATTAAAAGAAAAACTGAGCTGCTGGTGGCCAAACCTTGTTAAATTTTAGAATGCTTCCCCTCCCCTCCTCTGTTGCCATGTCATTCCTACGTTTTTATTGAATTTGCCATGTCAAGGCATGGACATGGATGGGTTATTTCACCAAGTCTCTGGTGTAGGTTGTATCAGTTAAGAATGCTTTTCAGGCAGAAATAACAAAAAGTCCACTTCTTGACGGCTTAAAGACAAGGGTTTATTTTCTTCCTGCTACTAGAGATAAGCAGTTGCTGGCAATGAGTCAGCTCTTCTTATCTTTGAAAGCCACTTAATCCTCAGTAATCCTGCAGACTTCAGCGTAGACCTCCTTGGCCAGAACTGTGTGCAGTAGAGCCTGGGGAAAGGAAGGGGTCACCTAGGCAAGGCTCATTGCTGCCCTGAACAAAGCTCCCCGGGGTGTTGTCAGCAAGGGGCAAGAGAAGGGAATGTTGAGTAGACCACTGTGAGGTCTGCCTCATAGGACCAGAGATATCATATAGGCTAGAGATGACATTTGACCCCACTCACATATTTATTGTCAGTCCCTCCCAATAGTGGGTTAGGTCTTGGAAGGCAGATTCTTATCTGTCTTGTTCACTCCTGTATCCCCCAGTGCCTGGCATGTAGTAGATGCTCAATAAATATTTGTTGGCTGAAAATAAGATCAGTGTGGCCTAAATTTGAATAACAGGCTTTCTCTCTCTCTCTTTTTTTTTGGAAATGACAAAATGATAATAAAGTTCATCTGGAAAAATATGTATGTGAAAAATAGCCAAGATCATTCTGAAAAAGAAGAGTAATGATGGGGTGAACTATGTTAAACCAGGGTTTGGGAGAAAATAAGAAATAGCTGGAGAAGTCAGTGGAGTGCTGTAGAGTGGTAGTTCCTGGGCCTGGCTCCACATTAGGACCCCCTAAAGTGCTTCTAAAAAAAAGCAGATGAATAAAACAAAGCGATACTTGGGCCCTACTTCCCTAGAGATTCTGATCCAATGGTTGGGATCTGGATATTGGTGTTTTCTTAAATGCCTCCTGATGATTCCAGTGTGCAAAGAGGATTGAGAACCACAGTGCTGGAGGGTCCCGAAGCAGGTTCGAAGACATTAGAACATGAAAGTTATGGTAAAGTGGTAAGAGGTGAATTTATGGTAAAGAAATTTCAAATGGGTGGTGTCAAGACAGGTTCTTCAATTAAAGATGTTGAGATGATTACTTGACCATCTAGAAAGAACACTGGATCTTTATTCCTGGCACCAGAATAAGCCCCACAAGGATCCAAGTTTCAAACGTTACAAAACAAGAGGGAGGAAGAGCGAAAACCATGAAGTTATGGATAACTTTATAATTGTGGTGGGAAAGCTGGTTATAAGCTTAAAAAGAAAAGGTTAGTAACTTTGAAAACAAAAAAATTTGATGTCTGAATGTCATAAAATACCATAAATGAAGTCAAAAGACAAGTGACAAACTGGAAAAAATGTTTACAACACGCGTGCCAGACAACGGACTACATTTTCCTAACAAATCAATAGTATGATTCTGACACCAGTTCTAATTCTGTTCATCAGTTACAAAATGTGGGTGTTTTCCCCACACCACTAAGCAATTCTGAGACACCAGCTGCGGGTCCTACAATTCAACTCAATTCTGACACCCTTTACCCAGAGAGAGCCTCAGATCCCACAGATGAAAGGCTCAGTCCCACAAGACTGCCCCCTCTTCAGATGCCAATTCCAAGTTGAGGCTGTCACCTGTCTTCTGATAGACCGGCTAGAAATCAGAGGTTCCCATGACCCCTCCTTGTGTTTGATTGATTTGCTAGAGCAGCTCACAGAACTCAGGAAAAGTTTCCTTACGAGGTTACTTGGTTATTCTAAGAGGACATAACTCAGGAACAACCAGATGGAAGAGATGCACAGGGCAAGGGATGGGGAAGGGGTGAGGAGCTTCCATATCCTCCTCCCCAGGTGCCACTCTCCCCAAATTTCCATGTGTTCACGTGCCCAGAAACCCTACAAACCTCATCCTTTTGGGCTTTTATGGAGGCTTCATTACCTAGGCATGACTGATTAAATCTGTCCATCGGTGACTGAACACAATCTCTGGCCCCTTTTTCCTCCTTAGAGGTCAGGGGTGGGCCTAAAAGTTCCAACCCTCTAATCACCTAGATCCCTTGGCAACCAGCTCCCACTCATAGGTGCTTTCCAAAAGTACCCTCATTAACATAACAAAAGACATCTTTTATGGTTCTCATTGCTTAGAAATTCCAAGGGTTTCAGGAGCTTGGTGCCAGGAAAGGGATGAAGACCAAATATATATTTTGTATTATAAATCACAACATCACAAATAGAAAACGTTCAAACAACCTAACAGTAAAATAGGCGATGGATTTGAACAGGCAACTCTTGGAAGATGTTCAACCTCACTTGAAATGAAAAGAAACTCCTGTTAAAACAACAGAGTCCTAGGTATGTGTCCAAGAGAAGTGAAATCGTACATGCTCACAGAAACGTGTACACTCATGTTCACAGCAGCATTATTCCCAAGAGCTAAAAAGTGGAAATGACCCCAGTGTCCATCCTCTGATGACGAATGGATAAACAAAATGGGGTCTATCCCAATGGTAGAATATTCTGCCATAAAAAGGAATGAAGTGCTCACAGAGGCTACAACATGGAAAACCCTTGCAAACATTATGCTAAGTGAAGTCAGTCAGACACAGAAGACCATATAGGATATGATTTCATTTTTATGAAATGTCCCCAATAGGTAAATCTATTGACGCAGAGAGTGGATTGGTGGTTGCTAGGGGCTGGGGGAGGGAGGAAATGGGACAGTGACTATTCATGGGGTTTCTTTCTGGAATGATGAAAATGCTCTCAAATTGATTATGCTGATGGTTGCTTAACCCTAAATACACTAAAAACTATTCAAGTGTACACTTTAAGTGGGTGAATTGTAGAGCATGGGAATTATATTTCAATAAAGCTGTTGAAAAACACTGAGATAGGACTTTTCACTCCTCCGTTTGACAAAATTAGTAACAGTGTAGGTGGACAGAACTTTCATATATTGTTGATACACGTGTAAATTAATGCCATCCTTTTGAAGAGCATTTTGGCAATTTCTACCAGAATTAAAAACGCATATATCCTTTGACCACATGCTTCCATGTTAAGTGGCCCTACGGAGATATTTATAGTGCATCCAGGTACACCAAGGAGCTGCTGGGGCACGGTAGGAACAAAGAAACTAGAAATTGATATACATCAACAGAGAACACACTCAGACAATGCAAAGAAGCACGGCCATTAAAAAGAAGGCAGTAGCTTAGGCCCTGTTGATGTGGAAAGATCTGCAGAGATGTGTTTTAGGTGGGAAACTGGCAAGGCATGAAAACAGTGGGCAGAGTGATTCTCTTTTTATCAGTCAAAGCCAGTCTACCAAAGTATTCAGGAAAGAAATGCAAAGCATGATCATGTCCAGGGAGAGGGACTGAGATAGAAAAGGAGGTTTTAGTTTTCATTTTGTAATCTTTTGGGACTGTTTGAATTTTCTAAATGTGGGCCTGCATTAACTTTATTTTTGAAACGCCACCGGGATTATCTGTGTGGCCGTATTTTGAGTCATTTTCATTTTCTTTATGCTTTACTGTGTTGAAAATCTTTTATAATCTTCGGCATTCCAGAAATGTGTGTGATGGGTGTGTGCGTGTGTGTGTGTGTGTGACACACTGCTGTTCCCCCAAGAGGACCCGCACAGAGCTCACGACCTCCCTCTCCAGGCCTTGGGTTCCCATCCTCAGGGAAAGGCAGTAGGACAGGCTGGGGAGGCATGGCGGGGAGGGGGCACTTCACTGAGCATTGGCCAAGCCTCTCTCCACAGACAGCTCCCACCTCCTCTTCATCCTGCCCCTGTGGTATGAAGCCAGCTCACAGTGGGTGGGGAGGCTCAGGTGAGGAGGCAGGGACAGAGAATAGAGTCCACTCCTCTGAAACAGCAAAGTGCACGCAGGGGAATGGGTCCAACAGGATGCTCAGTTGATGTGGAAGGAGCCGGGCCAGAGCCTAAATTCTAAATGAGGGCAGCAGGGGCCTCTGAAGGCTGGTGTCCAGAGGGCCCAGCCCCTGAGAGCCACCGAGGCCTAGAGCCGCACTTGCGTGTGTAGGCATGTGCCTACGTGTCTGGGAGGGACGGGTTCTGGGGTCTGTGCTCCTACATGCGTTAGTGGGCTTACCCATCTGCGTTTCATGCATGTGGCAGAAGCAGCCTTACTGTGCAGCTCCGGGGCCCTCCTTACACAGGCCCCCTCCAAGGCTCTGTCTCTAATTTGTATTTAGAGTTTTGGTCTTCCTTTTTTGAAAACCAGTTCCCCTCCCACACTGTATAAACATCGGGCCCAACAAAACATGGATCTGCCCTGGCATATTTATATCGTACTGTCCCATGTTTATCATGACTATGTCTCTGTCTCCCTTCCTTTGTCCCCCCTCCTTCCTGCTTTCCCTCTCTCCTTTCTTCCTTCAATATTTGTGTTCTAGGAACTTGCCCTTTTGGGACAGAGGGACAGCGATGAAGGAGACAATCCATTCCAGAGAGGTTCAGGGGTCCGTGGGAGCATATTGTGGGCCATCTTCCTCCTGGGACCATCAGGAAAATGGAGAGTGGAAGAATGGAAGAAATAGCAGGGTGGCCAGACACGGGCTGGGGCGTGGTGGAAGGCACTGTGAGTCCATGTCTTTCTGTGATCAACTGTGTCTTGACCTGCGTGTGCATTTGTGTGTGATGCCATGGGTGTGTGCCTGTGGCTGTGGGCGGTGTGTCCCTCCATGTGTGCAGCTGAGGGAGAACCTGGGTGCTTGCGTGCTGTTTGTTGTTGGCCTCACGTGCCTTCGAGGGACAGAATCCAGGCGGCACTATGGGCTAATGAGTTTTCACGGCTATGGAACTCCCTCAGGGCCAGTCCTCCCTGGCAGAGCAAACCACTCTTAGAAGCCCAGAGATGGGAGTAATGACTTTATCCTTCCCCGGGGTGTCCAAACATCCCTGCCGGTCTCGAGTGGCCCCGCCAACCTGACCTGGCTGAGCCCGAGGCCAGGGGCTCTAACAGATGCAATGATTTTTCAACCTTTGGGCATCACCTGGTCACCTGGTTGGACCAGCTCCTTGACTTGTGGTTTGAATGGTAGGCACAGGTGGCCAAGCCTGAGTATCAGGTTTCCATGGTGACAGTCCCTATAAAGTGCTCAAGATCAACAAGATGCTTGGGGGCAGTACTGGCAAGAAGGGCACTTTTTAAGTCCAGCCCATTTCTGTTTCAGAGTTGGCTCAGAGAGGGCTGGAGAAATCTTTAAGGTCACCTAGAACACCTGTGGTTATTCTCTGCCTAGCCTCCACCTCCCAGATCTGTTAGCTGCGGTTTTCACCTGCTCTGTGTCCCCCCAACAATGCTGATCCCCGTGGATGCCATCACGTGAGCTTCCTTGGTCTTTGGCTCCCAGTTGGGTTCGGCCAATGGGAGGCACTGATGGGCATCAGAGGGTGGGAGGAGAGAAAAGTTGGGGTATTTCCCCAACCTACTCCCAGTTTTGGCAGTGACTGTGTCTCTCTAGCCACAGCTTTTCTCAGGGGACCCCCTCACCCATCACTGAGGCTCTTGCTGCTTCCAGGAAACCTCTCCTCTCCAGTCACTTCATGTAGGGGGTAACCAGCCCAGGTACTGCACCATCCCACTGATGTCCTTACAATACCGCCCTGGCCCCCACCACACACCTGGGGTAAATTACCCCTTTGCTAAACTCTTTTCATTAAACCCTATTGAATGGGTCCTCTCTTTCCCGTTGGGACCCTGACTGGTACACAGTTTCCCATTGTGGTAGGAATAAAACATATACTACCTTCTCCTGCTCCATCTGGCCTCCAGTCTTTGCACTTGCTGTTTCCTCTGCTCATTTAAGAATCACCTCTTCATCAATAAAACAAAAAAATAACAAAACACATTGCATATGTTTAGCACGCTTGGCACTCTTAAGGGTTTAAAAAAAACACTAACCAGTATCATTTTTATTGTTGCCAGGTACTGGAATGCAAATAGAGGTGCTTACTTGTTAAAGGGCCTGGTTTTAATACTGTTGTCAATTTAATATGAACTAATATTGAAATATTGGATCTGTGCCATTTATTATTCATCTTTGGTGCATTTCTACAGTTAATGTAGTCATTGTATGCCTGTATTTTTAAAAAGGAGTGTTAATGTTTTGAGTGTTTCTCATTCATTTGAAGATGAAACATATTCTAAGATTGCACAAAAGGGGGGAAATCATAAGTATATAATGTTCAATAAATCAGTGTCTTGTTATATCACAATGACATTTTAAAATAAGATTTACAGGGGGCACCTGGGTGGCTCAGTCGTTAAGCGTCTGCCTTCGGCTCAGGTCATGATCCCAGGGTCCTGGGATCGAGCCCCGCATCGGGCTCCCTGCTCTGCGGGAAGCCTGCTTCTCCCTCTCCCATTTCCCCTGCTTGTGTTCCCTCTCTCGCTGTGTCTCTCTCTGTCAATAAATAAAATCTTTAAAAAAAAAAAAAAAAGATTTATAGGATTGAAAAGTGGAAAACAACAATCTCTTCCAAGGTGCCTTCATGACCACTGTCTAAATCAGGGGGGCACCATCACTCTCTCCCACCTCTCAGCCTGTGCCTTTCACAACACTTATATTTTGCAATTTATGATTGCTTCCTACTTTGAGATTTGTCTCTCTCACTTCACTGTGAGCTTTACCAAGGCTCTCAGATCTTGCCTGCTGGGTTCACTCCTGTGTCCCAGTGCAGTGTCTTGGTGAGCGGACATGCTAGGATGCTTTAACAGAGGCCTCCAAACAGTATGAATAACCTAGTTTATTTCTCCCACAGGTGATGGTGGGGGTCAGCGGCCCAGGCTGGCACGGTGGTTTGAAGGTGTTCCCAAGCCCCGGGGCTCCTCAGACCACCTCGCTCCTCAGTCACACAGGGGATAACTTAAAAAACCCTCTTACCCAGAGCAATCCTACTGTCTTTGGTTGTGGCTTCCCTAGTCCAGCCTGCCCAAGAACCTTGTTCTCCCAACAACAGGCTTATCTTCGTGGCTTTCCAAACCACAGAGCAAGTTCCCTGACATGAACTTCTCACAATGAAACAGGGTTACTGCACACACGTTCTTGCCTGTTTTATTAAATATTACTTTTTTCTTCTGTGGCTGTCCACATCCTTGACCTTTGGGCGAGTTATTTCACCATTCTGTGCCTCAGTTTCTTCATCTGTAAAATGGGGATAACCATTGTTCACCTCCTAGGGTTGTTACAAGGATTAAATGATCATAAAGCTCTTAGAATTGAACCCAACAGACAGGAGGTGCTCTTTAAATAATAATCAACATTACTAACTCTTTTGAAGATCTTAACTTCCCCATGAAGTAGGTGAGAAGGCATCACCTCATTTTCAGATGCATAAATGAAGGACTAAAGAGCTAAAGCAACTTGCCCAAGGCCATGGTGCTGACAGGTGGCCTAGTCTAGGTTTAATCCAGACCTGCACCTCAGCTCACCTCATGAAAAAACTGGGGTGATGACAGCAACTCCTCCTAGGATTTGGTTGCGAGAATCCAATGCCATCATGCAATCAAGTGACAGGCACTTGGAGGGCACTGTTCAAACGTCTGTGCCCTTCCCCTTCACGGTGGCCCACTCTGTCACGCGCACGGGCGCTCTCACGGAGCCACCAGGGATCCCAGCTACCCTGCTCCTGGCAGCCCTCGGGGTCAGCTGCTTGTTTGGCTGCAGGGGACAGCTGGGCCAACAGAGGGGCCCATTGTCTCTGTATTCTGGGGCTCTATTGTTGGAGCTTAGTCCCAGGGTCCAGCCCCAAGGCACTCCCAGCTGTCGCTAGGGCGTGTCTTGATCGGGGTGGGAGGGACAGGGAGCGAGCACGGATACCCGGCTGTACCCCTAAGATTGGATCTCCAGCCCCGCTCTACTGACGAGGAAACTGAGGCTCAGAGAGCCCAAATGACGTGTGGGGAGTTTGTCTCACCTTGGGGTCGCCAAAGATGGGGCGGGGAGGGCACGCGTGTGGCCTCAAGTCGGAGAGGTCACAGATTGCAGGGCCAGAGCACCCCCATCCCATTTTACTCGTGGAAACGGAGGACCCAGAGCGGGGACGCTTGCCCAAAGTCACACAGCGCGTCTGCCGCAGAGTCCGCCGGGAACCCAGGCATCCCTAAGTCCCAGCCTTGGGAGAGAGCAGGAGCGCAGGTCGACTGGGGGCGGGGCGATTCCGCACGTTCCAAACCTCTGTGGCGCGCCTTGATAAAAACTCGCGCGGCCCTCCCCTTAGGGGGCGTGGCTTTCCGAGCCAGGGGATTCCACTGGGCATTTGTCTGCGGAAGGCGGGACTTCGTGCTTGATGGCCGTTGGAGGCGTGGCCTCCTAACCGCGGGCGCGCTCACTGCGGGACTTCATCCCTCTGTGACGCAGGCGCGGGCGCGGGCGGGGCGGAGTCGAGACTGCCGGAGCTCCGCCCCCAGCGGAGGCGGCCTAGGCCGGGGGCGTGTCCTGGGCGGGGCCGTGCCCCGCCCCGCCCGGTCGCGGAGCAGTGGCCAGCGCAGGGAGGGCCCGGCCCCGGGATGTGAGTGAGGCAGGGGTGGGGGCGCGGGGTGGGGCGCCAATTCAAGCCCCCGGGGTTCCCAGGGGTCCCCGTGGGCGGGAGCACTAGTGCGCGGGCTACCCGGCGGGCTCGTCAGGTGCGTGCCCAGGTACCGCGGGCAGGGGCCGCTCAGGCCGAGTGAGCCCAGGCCGGCCCCGCGCCACTTCTCTGCGGTCCGAGGTGCGGTCCACGGGGCTCCGACCTGGGCGAGGGCCGGCGACGTGCGCGGGTCTGACGTCTGTCTTATCCCGGGCTCCACCAGCTGTGCGGAGGCCCCTCACAGTGGCAGCCGCTGGAGCCAGGTTTCTGGTCCCGATGCGGCGGCGGCTGCAGAGGTGTAATGGGGTGGGGAGGGGGCTCAGCTGCGCGGCAAGGCTGAGGTGATCTCCATCCCTGGCTGAGGGTTGGGCCACAGCCTGCCTGAACCCCGACCTGCTGTTTCTGGGAACCGTCACCCCCACCCCCAGCTCTCAGGGATAGGGAGCTTTCTGTGCTCAGCTGTTTGGACGCATTATCTCAAGATAGCCACATATTTTACAGTTAAGGAAACATACAGCTGTTTAGCGTGATTGTTATAATGTGGAAGTGAGATGCTGAGGCCTTGCAGCCAGATGCACCTTGGTGAACATCGGGTGCTGCACAGATCTGCAGTGTGACCTTGGGCAGGCCTGGTTCCCTCTCCAAGCCTCTGTTGGGATGGTGGTGCCTACTTCCAGGGCTCCGGTGAGGTTTGGGTTGGATAGTGCAGGGAAAGAGCCAATGCTAGTAAGGAGCTGCTTTCACGACTGTTGTTACTGATATTAAGTGGCCCTTTTCCTGCGGCTGAGGGAGCTAGTGGTACTGGGTCGGGGTTGTGTGGTCGGTCCCAGCGGGGTGGTAGGGAGGAGGAGGCTGCTTTCCACACTGAGACTGCCCCTCCCTGTGTGTCTGTCCCTGGGCACACGGAAGGCCACACGCAACTCAACTGTACCAGCATGTGCCGGAGACACGCTGGCCCATCGTGTATTCACCACGCTACAACATAACCTTCATGGGCCTGGAGAAACTGCACCCCTTTGACGCGGGAAAATGGGGCAAAGTGATCAGCTTCCTAAAAGGTATGGAAGGCCCTATGAGACCCTACATCTGTTTCTTCCAACCCACCTCCCCGACCCCAGCCCCCAGCCCCTGCCCGTGTCTTCCCTGACACAAGCCACAGTCTCCTACCTCCAGGCTCAGCCCTCAGACTGCCTTCCACCATGCTGGCAAAGGGGCTTTGCAACACAGATTTCTGAGCATGCTATGTCCCTGTCTCAAACCTTCAGTGCTCCCCTTCGCTGTGGGCTTAAGTCCTGTCTCTGTCCGTGGAGGCCAGTAGAAGGGGAGCTCATTAAGGATGGAGACAGGGAAGCTGAAGTTTAGAGGAATCCAGTGTCCGTCCCCCATAAACTCAGAGAGTCCAAGAGGTAGAGAGCCTTTGCTCCAACCCTACTGATTACAGATGGAGGAAATTGGAGCCCAGAAAGGTTAGGGAATATGCTCAAAGTCACACAGCTACTAAGGGGCAGAGTGGGGTCTGGAACTCAGAGCTCTAGGCTCCCACCTTTCACAGCTGTTCCGCTGAGAACAGTGGTGCTCTGGAGTGTGGTTTCAACTTTGGCTTGTGATCCAGGGGTCTGGTTTAGGTGGGAAATTCAGGCATCACAGTAGGCTAGTGGGAGAATATTCTCCCTTTCCCCTGCATTAGGGGTTCTTTAATTGACAGAAGTAGGGAATGTTACCTGGCATAGGATGAAGCATGGTGTATCTTTAAATCACACAATCCTGATCACGCCATGGAGAAAGTTTCACTATGGGGCTAGCCTGTCTTTAATACCGAAGCCCATCTCCCCTTTTCACAAATCTAGAGCAAGCTGCAGGCTCTGCATGTTGCAGAAAATAGAATCAAATTACAGATTAATAACAGTTTGTTTCTATCATATATGTTTTCTATTTTTGGTTAACTTCTATTTGTGGCAACCAATACTGATTTTCCATTTACAATTGTGACCAGAGTGAGTATTGAAAACTATTAAGTAGAAAGGAGTCCAAGCGGGGTGCCAGGACGGTGAGAAACCCAGCGAGGTGGGTGGGGCCAGCCTGCTGCTCACCTTGCAGGTCTCTTGCCTTCTTGACTATGGTCCTTCATGCTCTGTTTCCAGCAGACCTGGCCTGAGTCACTCCCCCCGTTGCCCTTTCTTGGGATCCTGTGTTACCCAGCAGCTCAACATAGGGTTCCTTGTCTCCCTCATCTCTGAGCTGACAGTCTTCCTGAGTTCTCTCCTTTCTCCTCTGAGGATGTGGGTGGAAAGGAGGCAGGGGCCACTTGGTGAAGGGCCTTGGGTGCTGCCAAGAAAAGAGCTGGCCCTTTGCCCGAAGGCAGTGGGGAGCCATGGAATGTTATTAGGGGGAAAGGGGAGAGTAGAGAGTGCCTTCTGTATGTGGAGCTGTATGTGGGAAATGTATGGGACTTATTGGCTTCTATGGGTTACACATTAACAGTTTTCCTTAGATTCTGACCTTGTCGCTTTGATTTCCCTAGAGCCCAGAGCATGATGGTCCTGTTCTCACTGTGCCCTAGAGCACTTCCTGCTCTTGGCTTCAGTGTCTTTTTTTGCAAAACAGAGCAAATCTTGTCTGGTGGATGTGAGGGCTGATAAAATACTGCAGTGTTTCCCAAACATCAATTATTTGCAAACTGCTCTTGGGACCTTGCCATACCACCTGCTCCGTTATTTACTTCATATATATTTTTTAAATTGACTTAGCCTCTGCTTTAAAAAAAAAAACTTAAATAAACTTGTTTTAAAAGGAAACATTATATCATCTAAATGGGAAAAGCCAGTTTCACTTGCCACAAATAGAAGGTCATGGTTAAAAAAATAAATGCAGGAAAACTTAATTCACTTCAGGCTGCTTACTGTTGCCTGGAAGTCTGCGAGACTGCTGCTTTTTGGGTTAAAAAAGGGAGATGAGCAAGGGTTTAGGCAGGCCTTAAAGAGAGGCCACACCACACTGAGCCTCCCATGATGTCACCAGAAGGTGCAGGGAGAACCCAGAAGAGCTTTTCTCACTTGAGTCAACATTATTGATCCGTGTGCCACCTGCCTCTGAAAGCCGTCCCGTCACACCTGAGCTCACCTCTCGGCTGTCAGTGGTTTGGGAAACACAAGGATCACTGCGTGCCCAATGTCTGACGCCCTCGGGCCCTGGGGCCTGGCATTGTCCACCCTGGCCCAGGAGGCGACCTGTTCTCAGAAGCCAGCGGTTGCCGGTCTCCTCCTGGGGCAGGGCTAGCAGAGGCTAAGTCTGCAGCCTACTGGAGGAGGGGTCTGGAGCTGGGTCTGCCTTTGGGTCATCAGGGAAGCAGGGTGCCCACTTTGTGGTTTCAGAAGAGAAGCTGCTATCAGATGGCATGCTGGTGGAGGCGCGGGAGGCTTCGGATGAGGACCTGCTGGTGGTGCACACAAGACGCTATCTCAACGAGCTGAAGGTACAGGGCCTGGGGCCTGGGGGGCTGCTGCCAGGAGGGGTGGCCAGAGCAGGGGCAGCTCCGCCTGAGGAAACACAGCCTCAAGGGGCTCCATTCCTGCCCCTCGTGCGGCGGGGGGGGGGGGGGGCATGAGAGTCTGTGGTCCCCAACAGAAGGAGACAGGTGTCATAAAAAGGCAGATACCAGGGATGGGCTAGGCTGCTCCAGGGGCTAGTGAGCTCCCTGTCCCTGGGTGTATGGAAGCAGGGATGTCCATTTGGTGGGGTTTGAACCTTTCTAGGTGTTTTGGGCCTCTACCTTAGTGCCTTTCAATCTGTGTTCTTTATTTTTATTTTTTTTTAAAAGATTTTATTTATTTATTTGACAGAGAGGAAGAGAGAGAGAGAGAGGCAGGCAGAGGGAGAGGGAGAAGAAGACTCCCCACTGAGCAGGGAGCCCGATGCAGGACTCGATCCCAGGACCCCGGGATCATGACCCGAGCCAAAGGCAGACACTTAACCGACTAAGCCACCCAAGTGCCCCTCAATATGTGTTCTATGAACAAGCCTCAGAGACCCTTGCTGACATGCTGGGTGACGGCCCCCCAGCCCCTTGTCCTATCCAACCAAAGCTATCCCATTTAGGTCTATTTTTATATTTGGCTGAAGTTTAAGATTCTGTATTAAGAACTTCTGCTGCTAAAGACGTTTTGAAAACTGTTGGGCCAAAACTACTTTGAAACTCCCCAGGGCCAAGCAAAGAACATAAACAAGTTGTCAGACAGGTGGTGGTGATGTATGGGGGCCAACTGGGGAGCTTCTGCCCCTTCCCAAGTGGGTGGCTTGCTACTCAGCTCCACCGTGGGCCCAGTGTGGCCAGGGGCCTGGCTTTCAAAGAGCAGTCTGAAATTCAGATTAGTAAGTGGCAGTCCCTGGTTTCTTAAAGTGGCAACTCATTTCAAGATTTTCAATCCCACCTGCAGACCAAAGCAGGCCTATAGGCCGCCTGCTTGTGACTTCTTTCTGGAAGAGCTCACAAACTCTCATCTGTGCTTGAGGGTCCGAGGCCCCTCTGTGGGTTGCTCCCCTAGAGGGGAAGCTAGGCTGGGGGGGTTGCATCAGAACCTGGTGCTGCCAGCCCACCCTGGTGGGGGCACGGTCATGGATGCCATAGGTTCTCTGCCAACAGTGTGGGAGCCCAGACTGCTGACCCCCAGCTCATCTTAGACTCAGTGCCATGGCAGATGCCAGAGGTCACCAAACCCTCCCCCACCCACTCACCTGTATAGGTGGAAAAGCCTAGGCCCAGAAAGAGGCTGCACCTGCTCAAGGTCACCCAGGAAATCCAACAGCCCTCAGGGAGACCCCAGGCTGGGCATCCAGTCAGTCTTCCCGGTTCCTGGTCACAGCTGCTACCCGCCCTCCTCCCCGACTCTGGCCCGAGCTGTGAGAATTCTAGATGGAGTTGTGGCGTTGTCAGCTCATGAAAGATTACCAGGAAGAGGTTGAAACCTGGTTCCTGGGAGAGAGAGGTGTGCGAGGCCTTGGCAGGAAGCCCAGTCCTTGGCTGCCCTGGTTTCCTGGGGCAGACATGCGTGGTCACAGTCCACAGCCCAGGAGCTGGGCCAGGAAGACATGCCTGCCAGAGTCCAGAGGGTGAGGGTGGGGAGCAGGGACAGATGGCAGTGGGGCAGGGCAGGGAGAGACCAGAACAGAGGGAGGCCAGGGTGGATTGCATGTGAATGTGCCAGGATAAGGCTGGGGGTAGGGTGGAATAGGCTCCAGGACCCCACCTATTTGAGGAGCCTTCAGGAGAACCATGCAGGGCTCACTCTGTGCTTGGCCTTGGGCCCCCAAAAGCCTAAAGGCAGCTTACTGTGTGATAAATAATAATAATAAAAAGTGTTAACAGGTAGAGACCCAAGTAGAAAATTGAGGTCAAGGGCAGGAGGAGAATTCAGATATGCCAACTGAGAGGATTAACCAAGATGCTATGATTGAGCTCATGTATTTGGCTTGGAGCTCCCTGGCAGCAAGAGCAAAAGGAGAAACATGATGATTTCCATAGCACCTACTAAGGTGAAGTACTCAGTCATTCAATACATCTATATCAAATACTGACTGTGTACTGGGTACAAAATGAAAAATAAGCAAGTTTCCCTGCTCGCATGGATTTGCATTTTGTTGTGGAAGACTGACAATAAAGAAGTAACCACACAAGAGCATTTCACAGAGCACAAAGGGCTGTGAAGGAAAGAAAACAGAGGGTAGCTGAGTGAAGGGTGGAGGGTGGCTGGGGGGTCTGGGAGGGCCTCAGAGAGGTGAGGTTTGAGCTGAGACAAAAGAATGAGGAGTAGGTGACACTCTTGTGGAGCTTTGAAGGAAGAATGTTCCAGAACCACATGCCAGGAGGGGTTGGGGACTTAGCCTCCTAAAGGGGAGAAGGGTGCTTGAGGTGGCATGATGTGGTCAGGGAGGCTAGCAGCACTGGCCACACTGGGTCTTGCAAGCTGTGGGAGGAGTTTGGATTTTGTACCAGGTACCATGGGAGAGTGTCATGGTGTGAGGTGCCCTTGATGATCACGTGGGACCCATGCCCATTTCAGGCATTTTGACATTTAGGGGCTGTGGCTCAGGAACATCCCCCTTGCCCGCACTCATCCCCTGCTCTCTCGCCTCCCCCCCGCATCTGCAATGTTCCTTTTCTTTTCTCTCTCTGTTGCGGGCACCTGGAACAGTGCCCTGGAGAGTCCCTGCAGGTTTCCTTGGCTGTTCTGTGTGTGCTGTGAGATGTCACCCTCTCCCCTGCCCCGCCTCACTCTGTCCCCCACCCATGTTCCAGGGCTCATGCGTGGCCCTGTCCTGGGGCGGCCTTTGATGCTTAATCATTCAAGCATTGACCGAGATGCAGTAGCCTGATGTTTGCCAGGTGATGTCTGTTCAGGGAAAGAAATTTTTATTGAGCACCTACTGTGTGCAAGGCCCAGAGTTGGCCCCATTGAGGGTGGTGGTTGGATTGGGCCAGTGCCAGGTTTGTGCCTTCTTTTTTTTTTTTTAAGATTTTATTTATTTATTTGACAGAGAGAGAATGAGAGAGAAAGCACATGAGAGGGGGGAGGGTCAGAGGGAGAAGCAGACTCCCTGCCGAGCAGGGAGCCCGATGTGGGACTCGATCCAGGGACTCCAGGATCATGACCTGAGCCGAAGGCAGTCGCTTAACCAACTGAGCCACCCAGGCGCCCAGGTTTGTGCCTTCTGCTAATCCCAGTGATAGTTTGCCTGGGGTGTGGGGTAGCGTGATGCCGATCTGACATCTTGACCTTGTGCAGTGCCTGGGATACGTTTATCCAGCAGGCATTTTTTTTTAATCCAGTAAGTATTTAATGAACACTGTGCTGTGTTCCAGGGAAGACAGGCTAGAACAAAAGAGATGGAGTCCCTCTCCTTAGGGAGCTGGTATTTAGGTCGGGGGAGTCAGCCAATAGACATGATAATCCAGTCAATGATATGCTGTGTTACGAGGCACTCAGTGCTGTGGGCAAAAGTACAGGAGGAAAGGGGGTGGTGGGGACTGCGGTTTGAAATAGGGAGGTTAAGGAGGGGCTTACTGACATGTGATCATGGACTGAGGGTAGTGAGGGAGTGAGCTATGTGGGCATGTGGAGGGAGGGCATTCCAAGTAGAAGGATCAGCAAGTGCAAAGGCCCTGGGGCAGGAGTATCTCCAGTGTATTCTGAAACAGTATTTGCCACTGGATCGGAGGAAATGGGGGTGGGGAGGAGACTGGCAAGAGATGGGGTCAGAAGACGATCAGGGGCCAGACCACACAAGGCCCTTTGTACCGCTGTGGCCTTGCTCTGAGGGAGGTGGGAGCCAAGGAATGTTTTAGGCAGAGGGAGATGATCTGATCTAGGTTTTAGCAGGGTTGCTTGGCAGCTGTAATGAGATGAGGCTGTCAAGACAAAAGCAGGGAGATCAGTGAGGAAGGAGGTTGCTACAGTAATCTGGTGAGAGGCCCTGGGCTCTCAGACTAGGCTAGAAGCAGCGGCTATGGATTTTGGTAGGATTTGCAGTTTGTTATGAAGTTGAAACAATAGAATTTTCTGTTGTTCACATTGGGTATGAGGCATGCAAGAGAAAGCAAAGCCAAGGACGCCTGAGCCTCAGAAAGTCTGAGCACCTCTTGGGCCTAGTCACTGACCTCACAGCACTCAGAGTTACACTGGGGAGGGAGACAGACCTTTGGGCTGGGGGTGGAGTCTCAGAGAGTTTCTGAGGAAAAGGCCCCCACACCCACCCCCTGCTGCCTCTCATTTTTCTCTTCTTCCCTGAGGGGACTCTTGTCTCCTTTTTTTCTTGTTTATGGTAAAATTCAGATAGCATAACCAGTAACCATTTTAAAGTGTAAAATTCAGTGGCATTTAGTACATTTACAATGTGGCGCAAACATCACCTCTATTTAGTTCCAAAACATTTTCCTCACTCCAAAAGGAAACCCTGAACCCACGAAACAGTTGCTCTCCATTCCGCCCTCTCCTCTGCCCCGGTGACCAACCACCCGCCTGTGTTCTAACTCTATGGACTTGCCTTTTCTGTGTGTCTCCTATGCATGGAAACATACAGTATGTGACCTTTGGCTTGTGGCTTCTTTCACCAAGCCCAAGCGTGGAGTTTTCAAGAATCATCCATCCTGTGGCATGTATCTGCACTTTATTCCTTATTATGGCTGAATAATATTCCAGGGTGTGGATAGACAACATTTTATTTATTCATTCATCAGTTAATGGGCATTTAAGTTGCTTCTGGCTTTTAGCTTTTGTGTGTAGTGTTGCTATGAATGTGCATATATGAATATTTGTCTGAGTACCTGTTTTCAGTTATTTTGCTTATATATCTAGGCCTGGAATGGCTGGTCATAGGGTAATTCCGGTTAACTTTTTGAGGAAACACTAAAATGATTCCCATAGCAACTGCACATTATATATCCCTAACAACTGTGCGAAAGTTCCAATTTCTCTACATTCTCTCCTACACTTGTTGTTTTCTGGTTTGTTTTTGTTTTTGATCATGGCTAACTTAGTGGGTGTGAAATGGTATCTCACTGTGGTTGTAACTTGCATTTTCCCTAATGGTTAATAACACTGAGCATCTTTCCATCTGCTTATTGGCCATCTTTATATCCTCTTTGACAAGGTATCTGCTCAAGTCACTGGCCCTTGTTAAAAATTTGGGTTGTTTATCTTTTTGTTGTGGAGTTTTAAGAGTTCTTCGTATGTTCTCAGTATTATATGATTTGCAAATAATATCTTTTCCCATTCTGTAGATTGTGTTTTCTTTCTCTTGATACTGTCCTTGGATGCACAAAATTTTTAAATTTTGCTAGACTTCAGTTTATCTATTTCATCTTTTGTTGCTTGTGCTTTTGGTGTCACATGTAAGACTCAATTGCCAAATCCAAGGTCATGAAGATTGACCCATATGTTTTCTTCTAAGAGTTTCAGTTTGTGTTTAGGTCTTCTGTCCATTTGGAGTTAATTCTTGTATATGGTGTGAGGTAAGGGCTCAACTTCAGTCTTTTGCATGTGGCTCTCCAGTTTTCCTAGCACCATTTGTTAAAGATACTGTACTTTCCCCACTGACTCGTCTTTGTAACCTTGTAGAAAATCAACTGACCATAGATGTATGGGTTTATTTCTGGACTCTCTATCCTATTCAGTTGATGCATATGTCTGTCCTATGCCATTGCCACATTGTTTTGATGACCAAAGATTTGTAGTAACTTTTGAATTGGGAATTGCAAGTCCTCCAACTTTGTTCTTCTTCAAGTTTTTTTTTTTTAGGTCCCTTGAGATTCCCTATGAATTATAGGATCAGCTTCTCTATTTCTGCAAAAAAGGCCATTGGGATTTTGATAGGGATTGTGTTGGATCTGTAGATGAGTTTAGAGAGTATTGCCATCTTTATAATATTAGGTCTTGCAACTCATGAACATGGATATTTTTTCATTTATTTAGATCTTTAAGTTCTTTTAGCAGTGTTTTGTAGTTTTAGGGTAACTGCACCTCCTTAAATTTAAAGTTAAATTTATTCCCAAGTATTTTGTTATTTTCGATGTTATTGTAAATGGAATTACTTTTTAAAAAATATTTTATTTATTTATTTGAGAGGGAGATTGAGCACGAGCAGGGGGAAGGGCAGAGGGACAAGCAGACTCCCTGCTGAGTGGGGAACATGAAGTGGGGCTTGATCCCAGGACCACAGATCATGACCTGAGCTGAAGTCAGATCCTTAACCAACTGACCCATCCAGGTACCCCTAAATGGAATTACTTTTTAAATTTCATTTTTGGATTATTTATTGCTAAGGTATTGAAATACAACTGATTTTTGTGTGTTGATCTTGTATCCTGCCACTTGGCTGAATTCACTTCTTCAGTTTAGTAGGTGTGTGTGTGTCGTCTTTAGGATCTTCTGTAGCTAACATCATGTCATCTGTGAATAGAGATAGTTTTACTTCTTGCTTTCCAATTTTTCTTTCCTAATTGCTCTGGCTGGAACTTCTAGTGTGAGATTGAATAGAAGTGGCAAAAACAGGCATCCCTGTCTTGTTCCTGATCGTAGGTGGAAGGTTTTCCATTTTTTAGTACTGTGTATCTTGTTAGCTTTGAGATTGTGTGTGTGTGTGTGTGTGCATGTGTGTATGATAAATGCCCTCTACCAGGTTGAGGGAGTCCTTTTCTATTCCTAGTTTGTTGATTGACTTTTCATGAAAGGGTGTTGGATTTTGGCAAAGGCTTCTTCTTCAACAACTGAAATGATCATGTGGATTTTTTCCCTCTTCTCCTTTTGCTCCCACTTTCACTGATGGAAAGTTCTGACCCAAACCAAGCAGTTGGGGCTCCAAATGGGGTAGCAACCATCTCTTCCCCTGAGAGCAATTCTTGGTTTGGATTTCTGAGGGTAGAGGGTCCACCTGAGAAAATCAGGCAGCTAGAGAATAGAGTCTTGCAGAGCTGAGAGTATGGGGCGGGAGTGGGTCCCAGAGGTGTTGCCAACCTCAGGTATGTCCTGCTATCTGTGGGGTCCCCAAAAGGCTGGCTGGGCATGGAGGCCCTGATACCGGGCCAGGCTCTGAGATGGGGAAGCTTGCAGGCCATGCCTTTTGGTGGGAAATGGGCATTAGGCTGGGACAAACCTCCCTTGTTCATGTCATTCATTCATTCATTCATTCGTTCATCACTTCAGGGGTCAAGTTCTCTAGAGCAGTGGTTCTGAAACTTGCTTAAGCATTGGAATCCACTGGAGGGCTTGTCATAACATGGATCACTGGGCCCGCTCCCAGAGTTTCTGATTCAGGTCTGGGGAGGAGCCTGAGAATCTACATTTTTTTTTAAGATTTTATTTATTATTTATTTTAGAGAGAGAAAGTGTGCGCAAGCGGGGGGGAGTGGCAGAGGGAGAGAGAGAATCTCAAGCAGACTCCCCGCTAAGCATGGAGTCTGACATGGGGCTCGATCTCATGACCCTGAGATCATGACCCGAGCTGAAATCTGGAGTCAAACACTTAACCGACTGAGCCACCCAGGCGCCCTGAGAATCTACATTCCTGACAAGTTCTTAAGTGCTGGTGCTGCTGGTTTAGGAACTACACTGGGAGACACACCCCCTAGAAGCTGAGCCCGCTGGGGATGGGGATGCAAGGGATTCCCGGAGGGCAAGCTTTGGGGTGAAACCTGTAAGAGAGGGTGGGATGAAGAGAGGACGGGGGAAAAAGCTGGGCACTCATGAGGGTTCAGCAGGAGCTTGGCCTCGCCTGACCCCAGGAGGGGCCCTACACTTGTGCTGTCTCAGGAACAGAGGGCTGGGCTGTTCTAGCCCCTTATGGGCCAGTCACTGTTTGGGGCTCTGTTGGGTGGCACAGGTGAGGTGGCCTCCTCCGGGGACTGTGCAGGTAGGGATCTGGGAGAGGATGGACAGCATGTGCTGTGAGCACCTACCATGTGCCAGGCGTCGCTCTCAGCATTGTCTGTATGGCAGGGATGAGCGTGGGCCTACCCTCCTAGCTCTGGCATCCTTCTGGAAGAGACTGATAACAACAGAGACATACTGTAATGTCAGGTAGAGACGGGTGCTGTGCAGAAAGATGAGGCAAGGGTGGGGGTCAGAGGGGGGACCCAGGTGGGGGTACTTCAGATGGGAAGGCGAGGACAGGCCTGGTGGATGGGTCTAAGTCCTCATTTTAGGTCTGGTGGGGAAGACCTCCCGTTTCGTGGATGAGGAGACAGGAGGGAAGTAAAGGGCCCTGCCCAAATTCACCCAGCAGTGGCAGAACCCCGAGTTGGACCAGTTTGACTCTGAGGAGGATTGCTGAGCCCTGTCCCCACCCTACTGGCATCTAGCCCATCCCTCAACGCCCTTGCCTGGGACCAGACTCTCTGAGGGCCTGAGCTGCCGGCAGATCTGGGCGCTCTCATCTCAGCCTGCTGGGCCGCATGTCCCAGATAAAGTATCTGCCCTCCCTCTGTAGCCCTTCCCCACCCACCCCATCCTCCAGGGCCCAGCCACCAGCCTGCCCCGCCCCCTCGTTTGTTTTTCACCCTGGTCGCTGGTGGTTTTTCTAGAGCAGCACTGTCTAGTAGAACTTTCTGACATGCCAGAAATGTTCTAGAAGGGCTCTGTCCAGTAGCCACTAGCTACATGTGGCTATTAAGCACTTGAACTCTGGCTGGCGAGACTGAGAAACAAAATTCTAATTTTTTATTGAAGTATGGTTGATTTTTTTTAATCGAATTAACAAAATTCTCATTAAACATTTTTAAAATCAATTTAAAGGTATGCCCAAGTAGCCACATGTGGCTGGTGGCCATTGGACTGAATGGCATGAGCCTAGATCCTCAGGAGGCGGCCCTGCTGCCCTGCACAGAAATCACTGCTGGGCCAGGAGAAGTCTAGTACCATCTCTCTAGGCCGGAAGTGGAGACACATTGGCGGACATTGCACCTTCTCCCAGGGGAACTGATCCCCTTGGCCAAATCCCAGACGTGCTTCTGGTGACTTTATGCCTGGCCCATGTAAAATTTACCCTCTGGCCTACGAGGTTCCCGGTGTGTCCCGGATAACTGCTGCTCTTTGAAGGTCCGTACGGGTTCTATAAAAAGTCAAGCCAGCCGACGGAGGTTTGTGGCCAGAAAGTTTGGGAAACGGGGTGAAGCAAAGTTAAACAGGATTCTTCACTGCACAATTTAGAGCTTTTAACATGCCAGAGTGTGTTGTGAATTTCCAAGGGGTGGACAATAGAAGCAATGTTTCCCAAACTTACTCGACGTGGAACCCTTTCCTGATGGGAGTGCTGAGCTGGACAGGTGCTGTGGAACGTAGTTTAAAAAATGCCCTTCTTATGGTTTAGTGTCTCTAGGGGACCCCTCAGGAGGCCAGGATAAGGTTTCGTTTTCTTTCCATCCTTATTCCCCGCTAGCTTGCTGAGGGCGAGAGAGGGAGGCAGGGATTTAACGTGTCCCCTCAGTGGCTCATTTGTTTTTATAATGTTTATTCATAGAAAACAGTGGCCCCGTGCCTCCCGTGCATCAGGCCTGTGCCGGCCAGTGGGATTGGCACGCTCAGCAGGCAGAGCCGGCCACCCTCTGCTCTCTGGGTCTGCCCCCCACCACACACACACACACACATACACACACACGCACAAGCACACGCACATACACACGTACATGGAGGGGTCTTGGAGCTTTCCAACCTTCCTGCTCTCAGCTCTAGCACCCCCCCCTCTCCCAGGCCCTGAGGTGCCTCCATGTTGCAGCCAGAGGCTTGGGGCTTCAGGAAGGCTGGCCGGGCAGCTCTCCTTTCAGACCGCAAGTGGTCTGGGTTCCATGGGCCATGCTCACCAGCTCCTTCACTTGAGCGAGGCAGCAGAGCGAGCTTCCCCGGCCTTCAACTGTCCTCAGCCTTGGTGGCCTGGGAGGGGTGCCCACACAGCTGGTCAGTGCAGTTCAAGGCAGCCTGGGTGCCCAGCACACCTGGACTCTGACAAAACGTCTTCCCTGTTGGCCGGGGTGGCTGCAGTGGCCCCTATGGTGGTTGACATGTGTCCTTTCCTGCCCTGACCTCGAGGGGCACCCTCTGGCTAAGGGGCCTGCCAGGACCTTCCCAGGCATGTGCCCTTTCTGTCTCACCCCATCCTTGGCCTCTCCTTTTCCCTCTTTGCTGACTCCTCCCCATCACTGAACATGCTCAGGCATCTCCTGCCCTAAATCTCCTCTCCTGGTGGGAGAACCCAGTGGCCATGCTCCCTGTTCTCAACACCTCTCTTTGCTTATTCTTTCCTGAAACTTCTCTGCCTGGCTTCCTGAGCGCCATACCTCTGCCCACCCCCCAACCTGTCCCAGGACAGCCCTCGATTGACCGAGTGGACTATACTTCTGGGCCTGGCCCTTCAGGGTTGGAGTCTTGGGGTTCCAACCTTGCATCCTTGACCCCCCCCCCGTCTGCCCATCCCCCTTGTGCTATCTGCTAACTGTTCCCCTCTCCCGGACCTCATTGTTTCTCGCTTCCTCCCTGGGGCAGCTGCTGCTTCTATTCAAGTTCCCCTAATTGGTCCTCCTGCTGCAGCCAGAACGGCTTGAGAAAGCATCATCTGATGACTCCCCGCTGCTCTGACGAGGCTGTCTGAGAACATTCTCTGGCAGCCCAGGCCCTACTCGACAGGCACAGCTCTGTCACAGCCGCACCCAACCTCTCAGGAGCCTGGACTCACTTTCCGTCTGCCAAGCAGTTGTCTTTTCACCTTTACCCTGACATCTGGGCAACTCCTGTTCATCTGCAGTCTCAGCTTCAAGGTCACTGCTTCCAGAAAGCCTCTCTGTTCCCACCTAGGCACAGACCATGTTCTCCTTTGAAGGCTTTGTCACATATAAGCGCCTCCCCCCTAGGCTGTGCATCCCGTCAGGAGAACAGGACTAGCCCCCAGCTTGGAGCCTGCTGCCCAGCAGGCACTTAGTAAATCTTTACAGAGTGCCCTGGGCCCCTCTGAGGCTCTGCCTGGGGTCAGTGGAGGGCAGGGAGTATGGATCCAGGTATATTCTCAGCCAGGCAGGAGATGGTTCAGGATCTGGGTGCATGGACGTTTGCCCAGGGGCCAGGGGAGGGTCATAGGGAAGGCTGTGTCCTGATCTTGGTGCAAATGCCTTTTGGGTACCCTTAGACCCTCCTGCCTCAGTAGCTGAGCTGAGGGCCTGATACCCCTTTTGAAGGTAGGTCTGATTCCCAGTGCAGGAAGAGGTCATGCTGGGCCAGGGGAGCAGGAGACCTGGGCTTCCTGTCCTGGCTCTGCCAGTGACTCACTGTGTGACCTTGGAAAGAAAGATCTTCCCAGGTCAGGGCCTCAGTGTCCCCCCTTTAGTGCAGTGGTTGGGCTGGGCCTGTGCTGGGTCTGCAGCCGGTCACTGGTAATCCTCTGCAGCTCTTGTTCTGGGCACAAGAGGGCAGCCAAGGGCTTTGGAGCACTGAGGAATGTGGGCCAACCGCTTTAAGGAAACTGCTCTTTACTGAGCCCAACGCTGGGGGGGCGGGGGAGGGGGGCTCTCATTTCTAACCAAAGGAACTGCGCTAGGCTGGAAGCTCACCCAGGGCACCTTGAAACTGGCATTACAAGGAATCTGATTTCCCAACTGCCGCCTCCGAGCTCTGGGCACGGCAGTGGGAGGCCAATGGCCTGCGTCTCTTTCCACAGTGGTCCTTTGCTGTTGCGACTATCACAGAGATCCCCCCTGTCATCTTCCTCCCCAACTTCCTTGTGCAGAGGAAGGTGCTGAAGCCCCTCCGGACCCAGACGGGAGGAACCATCATGGTAGGTGGGGAGGCAGGCGGAAGCAACTGCTGGGCTCCGTACCCCCGCGCCTCTGGGCTTTTGCTCACCCTGGGCTCTCCATCTGGAATACACTCCGCCCACTTTGTAGTTGAACAAAATCCTGAATATTCCTCAAGGCACAGCAACAAAGACTCTTTCTCCCGAAGGCTTTCCCACGTGCTCCAGGACATTGAATTCCTTGTTCCTCCCCGCCATTGACCTCCTATTAGAGTTACCGTATTTGCTGGTATATAAGATATATCCCCATTCCCCAGAGAGTATATCCTCAAACTATGGCTTCAGTGTACTCAATTCAAAATGGAAAACTAAACCACCATGACTTCAGTGATGGGCGATGCTCCCCTCACCCTGCATCATGGGTGGGGCAGTAAAGAACACTTGCAGCAAAATTAGGTTTCATATCCCATATGTAGTTGTCTTTAAAATTAGCCACAGGCTGCCGAGTTAATTGGAGGTAGAGGAACATTGCAGTTTTAAATGTAGGATGATTTAATCCAGAGCTGGATCAAGACCTGATGATCCCGATAGTTTTCTTTTTAGCTCTGCAAATTTGTACCTTGTTTTGTTTGTTTGTTTATTGGAATATGACTGCCCACCCCCAAACAATGATTTCCTACAGGATTTTGGTATTCAGTCTGCCATACTTCCATGGGCAAAAAACTGTCTATTTTCCCTTTGAAAGCCCCATTAAGATCATTGTCAGCTCACCTGTGATCATAACTACTTAACTCTGATTTCTTCCAGTTTCTTGGCAAAATTGCAAAGGGGCTTATGCACCGCACATCTCATATGCCAGCCAATCTGGTACTTGCTTCCAAGACTGAGTCTGAGTTTGCTGGAGGATGGGTGCCTCCTGAACCCTACCTCATAGGTCAGCCCTACCTCAGAGCTGGCTGGACATAGTGTTTATGGAATGAATGAGTGAAGCTGTGAATGAGTGAGTGAGGGAATCGGTTGCCTGTGCCTCTCACCCTGTGCTTGTCTCCAAAGGCAGGGAAGCTGGCCATGGAGCGAGGCTGGGCCATCAATGTGGGTGAGTGCCCTGGCCAGCCTGGCCTGCTGGGTCCTGGGGGCTGGGAGGGCCAGGAGGAACCTGAGGGCAACCTGAAGAGTTGAGAGGCTCTTGGTGCCTTATTAAGTGGGATGGGCGAGGGTATGCAGCCATCTGGTGTCTGGGAGGGACCAACCCGTGCCTCCATCTGGGGTGGGATCCTTATCTAAAGGAGTTCCCCAGTTGGCTCTCCAGCTCTGCCTTTGCATACTTCCAGTGACAAGGAGCTCACTCCCTCTGCAAAAGCCTTCACCATCCCCTGGGCAGCCCTGGGTGGGGCTAAAACCTGCAGCATTTCAGAGTCTTTCCTGAAAAACTCCATCAGCCTCCTGGGGCCCAGGACAGTCTACAGGGCCTTGGTCACGTGATGGATAGACAGGCCCAGGGTCAATACCACGGCCTTCTCAGGGGCCTGAGGGCCAGCACTCTGCAGTCCCCTGGACTCTCCTGCAAGACTGGCTCATGGGAGGGCTGCACACATCTTCCTTGTCTCGCCCTCATCTGTCCCTCTTTGAGGTGCAGCACTTCACAGTTAGCAAAGCTCTTTACGGTCTGGCCTCTCATTTGAGCTGGGCATTGTTGTTGTCGGTCCCATTGTATCGATGAAGAAATAAGTGTGGGGAGAGGCCTGGTGGCTTGCTCAGAGTCCCAGAGCAGAGAACCCCTACCTTTGGCTGTGAGCTCTGCAAGGCTAGGGGCTGGGGCTCTTCCATCTTGGTATCGCCAGGTAGCCAGCATTAGGTCTGGCATAACCGTGATGTTATGCTATACTGCTAAATGGATGATTGAAGGAGACATGCCCTGTGTGTCTACAGCAGGGTCCTCACAAAGACCCAGGGAGGCCCTTCCCACATGGAAGATGTTATGACCTGGTAGAGGTTAAGAGCCCAGGTCCTGATCCAGCCTGGGTTTGAATCTTGGTTCTGCATGGCAGTCAGCTGTGTGATCCCAGGCAAGGTGCTGGTTTTCTGTGTGCCTCAGTTTCTTCATTTGTAAAATGGAGGTGATGATAACAGTGTCCCCATTTGGGGCTGTAGGGAGGTTTCAGTGAGCTCTGTGCCCAGTTAGGAGTTCATGATTGGCTATTATCTCATTGTTAAGATCCATTGACAGCCTGTTGGCATGAAAAGAGGCAAGTCCTTTGTAGCCGTGGGCCCTGGATTCGACCTGCTGGGTGAGGCCCTGAAACTCAGGTCCTTGTAGGGGTTGCAGGGCAGTCGGCTCTCAGAGTGGGGGAGAGGTGGGAGCCAGACCCTGGTGTCCAGGGCCTCCCATTGCCACGGGTGGCCATGACCAGCAGAAGGTGCCCTTCCTGACCATTCCTTTCTACCACCTGCAGAATGTGGGTGGTCCTAGCATAAACGGGTCCCCCACAGCCCCACCACCCCTTCCTGGCATGGGAAGTCACATGGAGGCAGGCCTGGGCCCTATAGAGGCAAGGAACAACTTTTTGCCTTGGGAAAGATGAGCTCCTGGCCCCTGGGGGTTGTGATGGGCACTGGGGGCTGACTCGTCAGGACAGCCCGAGAGGTTTCTTGCTCCGGACAGGAATGGCGGTGATGGCAAAGCTGTCTCCTGACTCGGGGATGGCGACGTGCTCAGGTGCTCGGTTCACTTTGCCAACCTGGAGTTCCAGGAGCCTGTCCTTGGGAGCTGAGCAGGCGCAGGGTGTGGGCAGGAGGGGGGGGTGACCACACCGCGTCTGCCCTTCCACAGGGGGTGGCTTCCACCACTGCTCCAGTGACCGGGGCGGCGGCTTCTGCGCCTATGCGGACATCACACTGGCCATCAAGGTGCGCCGCGAGCACGTGGGTCCTCACTCCGGGAGCCCTCCCTGGAACACCCCCGCCACCCCCAATTGGGTGTTCTCCACATTACAGAAAAGGGAACTGGATCCCAGGAGGGGAGGAAGCTGGCAGGTCGCCCAGCCAGGCTGGGACTCCAACCCAGACCTGACACTTCCTCTTCTGCATTGTCTGTGCTGCAGGGAGACAGTGTGGCCTCAACAATGGTGGGGACTGGAGAGGGGCAGCCCATTTGTCCACAATATAGGGAGTGCATCGCTCTACCGGAGTGAGGAGGAGATAGGCATAATGATGGGGATGGCTGGTTCCGGCAGGTCCAGCCCTGCGCCAGCCTCCATTTGCCCTCCTCACCTCATTTACTCCTCCCCTGTACAGAGGAGGAGACCCCGGCCCAGAGAGGCGAGGGGCAGGGCGGGCACTGGCCTACACCTCTGCTGGGTTGCAGAGTTCCCTTTAAGCACCCTGTGCCTGGCCTGGTTCTGGGCATCAGGGATGGGCTGGCATGGTCCCTGTTCTCACAGAGCACACAGACTAAATGGGGGGAGCAGGGCAAGCAGGGCAGCAGACCCTGGCCATTCAGAGAGGGGGACACATGGGAGACCTTCCGAGAGGGTGGGGGAGGGGAAGGAAGGCTTCCCAGAGGAGACTTGAGAACTTGGCCTTGTAGGATAAGGCAGAGAATGCAGGATGAAGTTCCAGGCACAGCCTTGAGGGGAGGTTCCCTCTTTCAACCCCTATATATTCCCCTAGGAATCCTGGGCTGTCTCTGAGGGCTAGCCCTACTACCCTGCTCCTGACCTCCAGCCTGCCAGGGTACAGCACATGCTGCCTCCTCCAGGGAGCCTTCCCTGACCGTGCACACATGCTTCTCTCGAGCTGCACGGGCTTCTCCTGGGTGTGGGAATTCTTTGCCCGGTGGCCTGATTGCCCACAAGTGTGTCCAGCCTCCCACCTGACCCCTCACCAACTAGGAATCCCCCAGGGGCTATGTCCCCTGGCCTGTGTGGATCCTCACTGCCCCCTCCCTCCCCTGGCAGTTTCTGTTTGAGCGAGTGGAAGGCATCTCCAGAGCCACCATCGTTGATCTTGATGCCCATCAGGTGAGTACCCTGTGGGGGCTGTGGTCTCATGGCCCTGCCTCCCCAGGCCCCCATCAGCTCTGTCACACGGCCCCCCACTGGGGAGCTCCCTTCCCCCTGGGAACATTGCCAAGCGCCAGGCTGGGCCTCTGCCACCCCCACCCTGATCTGCTTCTCTCCTTGCTGCCCATCTTCTGCACCTCGGGCTGGAAGTGGAGGGTCTGTCTTTGTCCCTCTGCCCCGCTCAGCCCATCCTGGGCACTGAGTCCTCCTCATTGCTTCTGTCAAACCCAAGGGTGCTTCCTCCCTTCTGACTGCCCAACACACCAGGCTGAAGACTCTTCCTAAAGCCCAGTCTGGCCATGCCACTCTCATGTTCTAAAGCCTGCTGTGGCTCCCCAGTGCTTCCTAGTCAGGTTGGGGTGCCAGCCCCTGCAGATAGCTGAGAACTATTGTGGACCTGCCCCTCAGACAAATGCTCGCACGCATGATTTCAGGGTTGCTGGGGCCCGAGGCCACTACTTAAGAACTCACTGCCTGGGGGTGAAGCAGCAGAATGCAGGGCTTCCTCCTCAGGACTCCAAATATAGGGCTGGCTCCTCTGGTCAGACAGGGCAGGACATGAAGTGGGCTCCCGAGGACCCCTCCCACACCCCTGCTGTTGTGCCTTTGTGCTAGTGGGTGCCTTGCTTGGGGGGGGGTTCCTGTGACACTGAACTCTGGTACCAAGTCACACCTGCACAGCCCTTTCCAGTTTACCTTTCCCATTCCTGACCCCCGCGGATCCTGCCACAGACCAGAGAGGGTGGCAGGGCTAGAATTCCTTTTTCAGTCCGTGGAGAAGACACTCAGAGGGCTGGGGCTCACTCAAGGTCACACCAGAAGACCATGGGGCTGGGATTTGAGGTTGAATTCCAGCTCTGCCACTTAACAGCCAAGAGACCCTCTGCCTCCAAGGGCCAACTGAGCTGCCCAGGCACGTGGGCCATTTCCTGGGGTGTGTGCGGGGGTCCTGTCCTTGCTGAGGGTGCCTGTGTGCAAGCAGCTTTCATGTCCTCCCCACAGGGCAATGGGCACGAACGGGACTTCATGGGTGACAAGCGCGTGTACATCATGGACGTCTACAACCGCCACATCTACCCCGGCGACCGCTTTGCCAAGCGTAAGCTGCCCCCTCTTCCTCAGCCTTAAGTGCACTCATACTTGGATGGAGCTCTCTCTCCTGAGTGTTCCCTACATGCTGGGTTCTGCAGAAGTCACTTCAGTTATCCTCAGCATCCCTGGGAGGTGGGGATTGCTCCCATTTTATAGACATGCAAACTGAGAATTAACTCACTTGACCCATCCAAGATCACATAAACCTGTCCAATAAACAACACGTGTGGGTCCTTACATTAGGGAAATCACCAGAAGAAGAAAAATAGAACCCCTCCTGCGTATGCATTTGTCTGGTAGAAAACAGGGAATGACAAAAAAGAAATGAGAGGAAAAATAGGATAAAGAGAAAATTCAAAATAAGATGGCAGAAACCAAGCCAAATATAATGGTTGTTAAAATAAATGCAAGTGGCTTAAACTTACCAATCAAAAGGCAGAGACTCCCAGATGAATTTTGAAAACACAGCACCCTGGCCACTTTGCAAATAGGGGACATTTATGCAGTAAGGGGACATTTATGCCAATGGATCTACTGAGGGTAATTCAGCCCCAGGTGTGGCCCAGGGGCCCGGTTTCTGAATGGAGACTAGAAGGTGCTGGATTTGGGCCTGAGGGCACAGCAGGGTGTCCACATTTCCAGGTGGAGGCTAAAGGAGGCAGTGAGATCAGATGTCACCCACATGGGTCTCTAAATCCCTAGGGCAGAGTGTTTTAGTTGCAGTCCTTCCTCTCCCTTGGTCCCCCTTGCAGTTCTTGGTGCTCTTTAGCTTCATTTTGGGTGGAATGAGGCAGACTGGTGCTGGCATCAGACTGTTTCCAGTCCTGCCTGGGGCACTGACAGGGACCCAGGCAACCTTGACCTTCCTGAGCCTATTTCCCTTCTTTGCACGTCGGGACTCTTCCTGTCTCCCCCTCAGAGGCCATCAGGCGGAAGGTGGAGCTGGAGTGGGGCACGGAGGACGATGAGTACCTGGATAAAGTGGGGCGGAACCTCCAGAAGGCCCTCCAGGAGCACCCACCCGACGTGGTGGTGTACAACGCAGGGACCGACATCCTGGAAGGGGACCGCCTTGGGGGGCTGTCCATCAGCCCACAGGTGCGTCCGGCCCCTGGGGGGGTGTGGGGTCCGCGGGCAAGGCAGGCGGCACAGGTGCTTCTCCTGGTGTGGGGGAGGGGCCGGCCCAGACTTCCGAAGCCACAAGGACCCCGGCCCTCCCCCATCCCTCTACAGGGCATCGTGAAGCGGGACGAACTGGTGTTTCGGGTGGTCCGTGGCCGCCAGGTGCCCATCCTCATGGTGACCTCGGGCGGATACCAGAAGCGCACGGCCCGCATCATTGCCGACTCCATCCTTAATTTGTACAGCCTCGGGCTCATCGGGTCCGAGTGCCCCAGCGTCTCGGCACAGAACTCGGACACACCTCTGCTGCCGCCTGAGGTGTCCTGACCACGCCACTGCCCTTCTGCGCTTCTGCGCGGCCCCCCCGCCTGCCTCGGCCCCGCCCGCCCCTCACTGCTTCTCCTTTTCTAACCACGGGGGCGGCGGGGGGCGCAGCTGCCAGGAGGCACTGAGGGGCAGGGGCCTGTCCCTGACTGGGCCGGCCTTGGGGGCAGCCCCTCCGCTCTCCCCATTGGGTGTCAGGGGGTCTCCAGGCCCCTCTGTGGGTGGGGGCGGAAGGCAGGGCCTGAGTCCCAGAAGACCTCATGTGGGGTCACCGTCTGACCAGGCCCTGCAGAGGCAGGCAGTTTCGCAAGGAGGAAGGATGGCAGGTGAGGCTTTGGGGGCGCAAGTCATGGGATTTGTTCCACCCTCTCCTCCTGACATCAGGGAGGGCCCGAGGGGCCATGGGTGCCCGTGTGGGTGGGGCTGAGAGCTGGGTGCTGCAGGTAAGCCTCTGCGGGGGTGGGCTCTGGATTCCCAGCCAGCAGGCAGGAGCCCTGGTCCTGGATGTGAGGGGTGGCAGGGAAGGGGTGCGAGTGGGTTTTCCCATCTGGTATTCCCCTTCAATAAAGCAAGGTCTGGACCTGCTTTCCCGAGGCTCCTCGGTGGCGATAAGGGGAGGGGAAGGCCTGAGGAGCCCCCAGTCCATGCTTCAGCCATGGTCTTGCCTGTTATGGAGAGTAGTAGGTTTTGGGGGAAGAACGCTTGGCTCAGTGATGGGCCTCAGCACTGGAGGCTTGAGGGGGCCGCCAACCCCAGTGGGGAGGGGACAGAGGAAGGTGAGGCCCAGAAGGGGACCTTGGGGATGGGGGCAGGTGGCCAAGCTGGGACCTGAGGCCCCAAGTAAGGACCGAGGTGCTGGTGGCCAGGCTGGAGTTCCTGGAGGGAGGGCAGAGGTAGGTTGTATGGGTAGGATCTAGGGCAGGGCCTTGAGTTAGGGGGACTGTAGCCTCTACTGGCCTCACCCAAAGTGCCCAGGCCCTGATTGTGCTTGGAGTCCAAGGTCCCAAGTGGGCCCTGACCTCTGGTCTTTGAAATGCCCCAGACCCTGACCTTGTCCTCAGCTCTAATCTGAAGGGGACTTCTGGGGCCCCCTAGGAGGCTGGGTGGGGGGGGAGCATCCACCCCTCATTCCCTGGGTGTGTCTTAAACAGGGATCACAGGTGGGGGGGGGTGGGGAGGGAAAGTGGGCCAGCTGAGGCATCCCCGTCCCCAATCAACCCCACCTGGAGGACTCATGTTCATTACCATATGGGGGTACTCTCACATTCTCCCACATTCTCCCTTGGTGCTCCCTCTGCTGGGGGGCGGGAGGAAGCGTTTCAGAATCATGAACTATCAAAAAGACTGACCTCCTGGACTAGACCTCGAGGCACTAACCACACCCTTGGACTCCCTCACCTGCCCCCCCGCCCTTGCCGTTGGTTTCTCTGCACCCGACTGAAGGTACCTAACATCCCCTCATTTCCACCTGGGGCCTGTGACCTCTGGGGGCAGGCAGTGGGCTTGCTTCATCACTGTTGAGCTTCTGTTTGTTGAGAACCATAAAGGCTCTTCTTGATTGGACCGGCTGCTGTGTATTCTTGAGATGAAGCATCCTTACCTCCTAAGGATTGAAGGAAGTAAAGATTTAAAATTCACATAGCATGAGGCCTGACCTCAAGAGCTGCCCAATAAATGCTAGTATTTCATTTTGTTCTCAGAGTCCAATGGAGTAGGTCATTGTTCCCATTTTACAGATGAGACGACTGAGACTCAACAAGGCATTTGCCCCAGGCCACGCATGTGGTAGAGCCAGGTTTGAACCTAGCTCTGCCAGATACCTAAGTGTATGTTCTCAGATGCCTCAGATTTGGCAGGAGTGAAGGAATGAGGTGGGGGTTGTTGCTCTCCAGACATAGGGGGGTCCAGGGTCTGGGAATGTGTGGGGAGGGGATGCAGGCGAGGCTGGGCTGTGATGGCGGCTCTGCCCAGGGTGGGAGGCAGCTGGCGGGCCCCGACAGGGCAGCAGGTGGGGTGGGGGTGGGGGGGTCTTCCAGCCCTGGGCTGTGGTTGGAGCATGTGGATGGAGCACGGGGATGGGCTGGGCTGGGGCAGGGGGGTCCAGGCCGGTGGAGAGCAGAGCCTGTCCTCAGCCTGGTAGAGTGACCAGGGCATCCCCAGTGTTAGTGGCACAGCCTGGGTGGGAAGCAGGGTGGCCCCCAAGTGTTCGTGCCAGGGACAAGGACGGCAGGTGAAGATATTGGGCAGTGGTGGGCAGGGGTCCAGTTCAGCCCTGTACTGGGCGTAAGGAGGGTGATGAAGGCCGACAAGGGCCAGGCCCTGTTCCAGGCTCTCGGCAGGCAGGGATGAACGTCACAGCAGTCTGAGGTAAGAACTATTTTCATCTCCGTTCTATAGACGTAGACACAAGGCATACAGAGGGTTGGTTAGTTGCTTGAGGCCCACAGCTGGTGAGCAGAGGAACAGGATTTGAACCAAGGCTCCAGAATTATAAGCTGTTTCCTCATCTGTAGGATGGGGCCTTTGAGGGTCCTTACCTAAAGGCGGTTCCAGGAATAAATGCCGTAATACATGGAACGCATTTAGGGTGCCATGCGGCATTTTCTTAGCCCCCAGTAAATGTCAGTCATGATGATGACCATTCTCCTATAGGTCAGCTTAAGAATCAAGGACAGTTGAGGTGAAGCGTTCAGGATCTGTTCTTAAGATCTGTGTGGTTTGCTGTTTGCACCTAAGTTAGAAAAACCCAAGGAACATGCCGGCTCTGTGAGGTGCTGAGGGTCTGGCACAGCAGCCCTGCTGATGGGGGGAGGGTTCTGCAGCCCAGGGTGAGAGTGGGGACAGGCTGGGGACAGACACATGCTACGGGGAGAACTTGGGGAGCAGGCAAGCTTGGGAACACACTGTCCAGTGGGAGCCCACCGTGAGCAGCCCTGATGCCTGGCAGGTGTGAGATTTCTGCAGAAGACTCCATGCAGAGCCTCCTGGAGATCTGGAGCACGAACATCTGACGGCGGGCAGAGCAGCCCTTCCCGCCCCGGTGCACAGGGGTGTGGGCAGACCTTGGAGCCTGAGCCCGCTGCATGGGAGCTCTGCTCTACCTGGGCCTCAATGTGGGGCCTTGGGCCAGTGACTTAGCCTCTCTGAGCCTCCTTCCTCAGCCGTCCTGGTGAGTCACAGTCCTGAGCCCACAGGGCTGGAGCAGATGTGTGTGGGGGTGACACCGGCGGCGGCTCAGAGCCTCAGAGCCACCCTCCCCGCTCCTCCCCGGAGACCCCGGTGCCATGCCTGGCTGGTGGGCCAGCTGAGGCCTGGGGAGAGGAGGTTTCATCTGCCTGAGTTACAGCTCTGTTCTCCACTGGGGCTAGCTGGGGGGAACTCAGGCATCGGAAACAGCAGTGCCCAGCTGCAGCTAACCACCCATGGGGATGCCCGAAGCTAGGCTAACAGAGCCGGTGGGGGGGGGGGGGGGCAGAGGCAGAAATGAACGTATCAGCCTGCTGCCTTGGGTGTAAACAGAGGTGGGTGCTGGCACAGGGCCCTTCCACCCTAGCAGGACTCCCCAGCAGATTGGAAGGAGACTTTTAGGACCCTTCCTGGCTCCTCAGCCAAATGCTTGGGGTTTAAGGCCAGGACCTCCTCCAGGGAGGCCCACTCTTGAGTTGGTTTTATTTTGCTCAGCCAACACTGGCAGGGGACACCCTGATCTGGGCTCAGGGCCAACATGGGGAGGCTCAGTGCCCTACCCTGGGAGTGATACTGTCCCGGGACTTTTTCTGAGGCTGCAGGGTACAGCGATTAATGCTTGGGCTCCCATCCCTCACCAGCCTGCCTGAGTCTCACCTCCTCCCCTTGCTAGCCCGGTGACTTGTCCTTTCTATGCCTCAGCTCATGTATCTGCAAAATGGGGGCCATAGTACCTACCTCTCGGTTGTCACGAGGATTGAACAAGTTTGTAAGTTGCTTAAAGCAGGGTCCAGCATGGAGTTGTTGATCTTAAAAAGAAATCCGTTATTTTACCAGCCAAAAAAAATGGGTTTATTTGGGAATGGCAGACAATTGCAACGTGGGACAAACAAGCTATGGCAAAAACCATAAGCTGGTCCTTAATAAAGGAGAAGAACATTATTTTATGGAGAAGGGGAGGAAATCGGGAGGGGTTGTTCTGAAGGAAAGCCCAGTTGGAGAAAAGCAAGAGTTGAGGGCGCTGACGGTTTCCCACAGACTGAGTTGCTGGGGTAGTCAGTCTCTTGTAGGAGATGCAGTGTGCATCTTTTCTTATTGGGAGCTATAAATGACGATTCTTTCCTGTGGAGGGTTCTTCTGTTGGAGTCTGAATGACGGCTTCCTATAATTGACGTCCAGTGGTGTGATGTGAGGGTTCCCCCTGCTGGCCTCCTGGTGCCATGCTAGTGAGGTTTTCCTTTATTAATTTTCAGAGTAAGCACTCAGTACACGTTACCCATCATCATGATCACTTTTAAAAATGAGGAGACAGAGACTCAGAGAAGTGAAGATCACACAGTCAGGCAACGGAAAAGCCAGGGAATGGACCCAAGTCCATCTAACTGCAAAGCCAGTGCCCTTTCCCCATAACCAGACCTGTGGGCAAAGGGTTGGAATGAGACGATCTTGGGGAGCATTGTGTCCTGCAGGCCACCCGGACCTCTCAGCCCCTCCCTGGCTCACACCCTGGCCAGCAATCCTGGGAGAGGCAGATGTCAGCACCCCAGTGTCCAGATGAGACCGGGAACCTGGAGGGGAAAGCAGCCTCCTTGGTCCGTGGAGAGTGGTGGCAGGGCCAGGGAGCGGGCAGAGTGGCAGTAAGTGGGTAAGTGGCCATCTGCTCGAGCTGGGGCCTGGAAAGATGAACAGCGTCCACACCCTGCCCTTGAGATGCTCTTCAGCTGTAGGACGCACATTGGGCTTTCTGCAGCTTGAATTGTGCAAGCACAAAGTGAATTTTTAAAAATAAAACCAAGCAGGCAGCTGAGAAGTGCTTTATGAATTGGCATGTGTGTAGTCAGAGCTGAGGGTCCCTGGGACGAGCTGTCCCACCTGCTCGTTGCGCAGATAGCACACGGAGGCCCAGCCTCGTGACACTGCAGCTGGATGGGGCGCGCTGGGGTGGAGGAAAGGGAAGGCTGTCCTTCGCCGAGGGCCTGCTCAGATCCTGGCTCAGTGCGGGCAGTCACCACCATTGCTTTGTCTGTAGGAAACATGAGGCCCACGGAGGGCTGTAAAGGAGCCTAACATCCCCGGTGAGCAAATGAACCAGAACCTAGCCTCCTGGATTCCTCCTGTCAGTCTTCTTATAGGGGGTGGCAGGAGGGAGGGACAGAGGGGCCATGTTGAGCGCCGATAGAAAGTGCTTTCAGGAAGAGGACGTGGGGACGCCCTCCCACGACAAGCCAAACAGCCTCCATGCCCCTCTCTTTCCTCTCCCTGTTCATCCTCACAGTGGCCTCCCTGGGCAGGGACCTTGAACCTCATTTAAGGTCTAGGACACCAAAGCTCAGAGAGGTACAGAGCACTTTGTCCAAGGCCACACCTGGCCAAGTGGCAGAGGATGGGCTCTGCCACTTCCCGGGCGTTTTTCTCTGCATTCCCTTGTCACTGTTAGGGTTAAGACACTGTTGACAGGACAAGTAGGAGCCATGAGCTCTGCCGAGGGGTTCTCTAGGGAAAGGACGCAGGCTGTGGAATTGGTAGCCTTGGGTTCGAACCTTCCTCTGCTACTGGCCTGCAGAGTGACCCAGGGCCGGTGGCATCCCTTCTTTGAGGCTCACTTCTCCCTCTCCAAGGACTGTGTGACATTATGGAAGTGGGGCTGGCATAGAGTCTCTGGGGCATTCGAGGACAGAATTAGGATCCAGAGAGTGAGTGTGGGAGGGACCCTCCTGAGTCACCTTCCAACCCCTTGTTGCACGGACAGGAAACTGGAGACCTGGGGACGCGGGGGCCTTGCTCCATGCCGGAGCTGGGCCCCTGGGAGGCAGTGTAACACGGTGGCTAGAGCTGGGATTAGCTTCCCAGCTGGGCCACTCCCTGGCCTGGCTGTGCGGGCTTTCCTTAGACAAATCACTGCCCCGAGCCTGAGTCTTTTCCCTCATAAGCTGTGTTGGCATAGGCAAGTGCTCAATTAATATTAGCTAATAATACTATTCCGGTGGGAATGAGGCAGGATGGTCTCACAGCCAGACCTTTCCAAAGGCCATGATAATGGCGGCCAACACAGCCCAGTTCTTCCGGGTTCACGGCTTAGCTCTAGCACCCGGCCGGCCGGCATGTACTACACCGCTCCATCCTTGCACAACTGTGTTTGCAGATGAGGAAAGGGGGCGCAGGGAGGGTCTGTCTCCCAGCTGGGGTGTGCTCCCCGGCTCACCCCAGAGCCTGGCGCTGAGCCACTTCATGTGCTCCACCTTTGGGTGCCCCGTGGGGCGTGACCTCCCCCTTCTGGAAGGTGGGGGAGTGGAGGGTTTGCACAACAGGGGCCTTCTGGCTAGGCTGTTTCTGGGACTTCACACCCCTTTTCCGACTCTGAGTGTGCCGTGGCCTTGGAGCTCTGGGGAAGGTGTCACACACAAGGAGGGAGGGGTTCCTGCTGGGCCAGAGGCCCACTCCCTTCTGGGACCCGGGAGCCAGTGCGCGCAGCCTGCTGGTCGTCTCGGTAACCGATACCCAGGCGGCCAGACAAAGTTATGGTGTGTGGCTGGGAGGCTATTTTGTCTAATATGCAAAAAGGCCTTTGGAAATTCCTGGAGCCCATCTGGTCCTAGTTACACCACAATATTGCTGTCTCTTCAACTCACAGACAAGGGAACACTTTTATTTCTCCTTTCGGAGCTCAGGAATGTGCCTTAAATGCAGCCTGCAGCCGCCTGTTTGGTTCCCAGAGTTCCTTGATCGTGTGTCAGACCCATCATCCCTTTAAATGCCCACCGCTCCTTCCCCTCGGCTCCCCCCACCCCAGACAACCCCTCCGAATCCTGAGGGTACCATGGGGAGGGCTGAGGCCTCAGAGGTGGGCCTGCCTGGCTTTGCGACGTGCCCTGACGTCTGTGCCTTCTTGTCCGTGGAACCAGAGACAGGAACTCCGGAGACGTGAACACGGGCCTGGCTTGTGCAAGGCACTTGGTAAATGCAGGTTTTCCAATTAGCTCCATGAATTGGAGAAAGTTCCTTGACTGAATACAGGTGCCGCTAGCCTCTGTAAAATGGGGTCTGTAACTCTAAGGGATGTCGATAAGCTTTCCTTTTCTGCCTGGCACCTCTCCACCCATTGAGGCTGCCCCAAGAACCAGAAGGCAAAACAAAGAGAGACTCTGCATCTACAGCAGCTTTGAGGAGTCCAGGCAGGGCTGCCCAGGCGCGTCTCCCTGAGCTGGACTATGTGTGTGTTTCTTCCCCGGACTTCTGGTCCCCGTGGGTCCCTTGGGGCTCCTGCGGGCTGCAGTGTCCCGAGGCTGGGTGCGGCTGCTCTGTGCACTCTTGCTGACACATGGCCCTCCCATCCTGGGCTGGCTGACCACCGGCTGCTACTCTGGTTTGGGGCAGCCGGCATCCTCCTCCCTTCTTTGGGGAGCTCCCACTCCTCCATCCCAGGCGGTAACAGTCACAGTCCCCTGCCCCAAAGGTAGAATGTGATGAAAATTCAGATCCTCCTCATCCAGCCCCCTCCTTCCAGGCCAGGGCAGGGCTGTATTTCCCCGCCCTCTGAAGTTGGATGTAGCCCTGAACTTGCTTTATGAACTGTGAGCTCAGGGGCTCGTGTATCTCCTGGGTGGAAGCTTTCTGAGCCAGTGGGTGAGTTTCATGACCCTTTGTCATGGTGATGGTGGGAGCATGTTTTGAGCCATAGCATCTCTTAGTCTGGGTCCCTGAAAGCCCAAGGTAAGTAGAGCCTCCACTCAAACAGGGGGTGGACGTTCAGTGCGAGTGAGAAATAAACCTTTGTTCTTTAAGGTTTTGGGTGGCTTGTTAGGAGCATTAACCTTGCCCACTCTGACCGACACATATCCCCTTTCCATGGTCACAGAGGTGGTTTAGTGATGCAATGTTACTCAAACTGGACCAGAATCCTTACCTAGACTTTTTTATTTTTGGGGATGAGTGGGGAAGGGACCTTGTTTCTTGAGTTATAGAGCGGTCATATTTTGACCACAAAGATAGAGCCTATCTAAGGTATGAAAGTGCAAAACGGAGGCAGAAAAAGGTAAAATGCGATGGAGAAAGAGAATTCTGCCACGAAGAGCTGTACGAGTTGTGCACTACACAATTCTACAGAGTGCTATTTATACAGTTGTCATGATATATTTGTTTATTCACCAGGACAATTTCCCAGCAGATGGCAGTCAAGTGTCTTGAGGAAATGGAACCTTTCTCTACTTGGCACAAACGTACTATGCAGGCTAAAAGCCATGCTGTGCCGAGACCCCAATCTCAGTCCTTGAGTCCCCAGAGCTTCCTGAACTTGAGTACTTGGTAGAGTTGACTCTCTTGATAAATTCCCTTTGCTGTTAAGCTGTGCTCACAA
This sequence comes from Phoca vitulina, assembly GCF_004348235.1. NCBI lineage: Eukaryota > Metazoa > Chordata > Mammalia > Carnivora > Phocidae > Phoca > Phoca vitulina. The sequence goes on along the minus strand of NW_022589716.1, from coordinate 44,411,911 downwards.
CAGAATCATTGACACTCTAGGCACCAACAAGAGGCATCAAGCTCATTTTCCACTTTTCAGAGCAGACCTTAAGTGCTCTTAGCAATAAGAGTCCAACAACGAGAGGACACAGAGCAACCCTTAAAAGCAGGCTCACCGGCACCAGCAACGCAGCAGGTGGAGGCCGTTCGTGTAGGTGCAGGTAACCCTTCCCCTCTCAATAAGCACCCGGATTCTTACTCTACCATGCTGCGGCCTGAAAATGCTTTGTAGTGATACATTTTTTTTCAGAGACACAGAGAAGACATTGTGTAGACTTCATCTCCTCTTAAATAGTTAAATTATAACTGTGTTGTTGTTTAAAAGGACAGACCAAAATTATCCAGAGAGTTCACATATGTGTGGCTTAAGCTAGATAAATAATGCATCATTGTAAAAGAAAGGATGGTGTCCAGTGAGGTCCAGGCCCCCTGCTATTCCCAGCGCAGGGGGAGGCTGCCCCTCCAGCCGGCGCCCTGATCCCACGCTGCCCTGCGCACGATAGCTCACTCCCACGACCCTAATGTCGGGAGTTTCCAGGACAGGTTTAGGGGAGGCGGTGGGCTCTGGCGTCAGATGATCTGGGATGGGGTCCTGGCGCTCGCTGCCTTTTCTAGCTGGATGACGCTAGATAAGTGCTCTTCCCTGTGGAGCCTCAGTTGCCACTTCTCGAAAATGGGAATGCTGACACCCACCCGAGGGGCTGCTGGGAGGGTCAGGTGGCATGGAAACCACCAGCGTGTAGTGGGTGCTCAGTGCACAGCGTCGCACCGGGTGGCTTTCTTGTCACGGCTCACCCCGTTGTCTGCGGCTCCTGCCAGACGGTGCAGGGGGCAGGGATCAGGTCTGCTCTCCCAGGGCCTGTGGGCACCCAGTAGGTGCTCCATAAACACTCTGTAATTGTTCCAGTTGTGAGGGAAATTGGCCGGTGCCTTTTGGGGCTGTGGGGGAAATAGGCCAGGAACTGTTTTCGACAGGCCAGGCTAGAGACCCGCTTCCTCATCCCACTTCTGGGAGCGGTGGGGCTCCAGTGTCCCCTCTGACTCCGTGGGGGCCCCATCCCACTCCTGCGCGAGTGCCCCCCTTCCCTACTCCCCTCCAGGCCCGTCTCAGGTCTCCCAGTGAGCGTTGCTTGGCATCGGCAGGACCTAGAGAAGGGAGCCCCCAGGCCTCGCCAGCAGCCCTGGGCCAACACAATTGTTTTTCCATCCGGAGCTCCAGGGAGCTGCTGACAGCCAGGCTGGGGGGCTCAGGGTGAGGTGCCAGTGAGTGTAGGAGGAGCCAAATTCACTCTCTCCACCCACAGAGTAGCACTGGGGTAAACTGGACGGCACTTCCCTTTGACCTTGGGTGAATGACTTAGCCTCCCTGGTCTCAGTTTCTTCATCTGTAAAATGGAGATCGTATCAGCACCTCTTTCTCAGCCGAGCAGTGAGGAATGAATAAGTGGGCTCATGCAAAGCACTCAGAACAAAGCCTGGCATGTAGCAAACGCTGCAGAAATGAGTTGCCATGATTATTATGATTGTAAGTCATTCCTGCCAGACTTCTAGTCTGAACTCTGGCCCTCAGCTGCAATGACAAGGGTCTGTCTGTCATTTCCCATCTCCGAGCCTCAGTGCCCGTGTGTGCTGGAGGCTATGAGCCTGTGTGAGGTCCCCTGTCTGGAAACTGCACCAACCCCCTCCTCCCCCCGCCCTGCAGGGCATGGGTCACCTGACCTCTGGGAGGACCTGCCAACCCCATCAGCCCCAGAAACAGTAGACCTTGGGCCCCGGGCTATTGCCATGTCCATCCCCCTTTGCATAGGAATGAATATGGAGGCCTGAGAGGGACAGGGCTAGCTGCTGAGCAGATGTCAGGTCCAGTGTAGCTGAGGTGTGGTCAGGCAGGTTCCCTTGGGCCCAGCTACGGGAACAAACTGTCCTGACTCGTCTGGCTGTCGTCCCTTGCAGACAGCAGTCATCAGCCCCAGCCTCACCCGCCCCTTGGCTCCCCTGGCTCCTCGGCCTGCGCAGTCCCTGCTGATGGAGGTCGTGCTAGGTGAGCAGGGTAGGCCCTGCTGCTCCGAGGCCCTCCATCCCTCACCTCCACCTGAAAACCAGGGGCCAGAGCTCTTGTTCTCTGAGTGCCCTTCCTACGCAAGACCTTGGAGACAGAGGACAGGAGGCATGGCATCACAAGGGGCCAACACTGGGCACCAGGAGTCACTCAGGACTTCACACCCCTGATGGCATGTGGGAGGCAGAAACGGAATGTACATATCCAGCAGCGGGGGCGTCTCCCCTACCATAGCCCCAGCCTTCCCACCTCCTCCACCGCCCCCCTGCCCTGACTCAGAGTGGGTCTGGGCTGAGGAGAGCAGTTCCTGGGCTGTGTCGATGGACCACATTCCCCAGAACGGGGCAGGATTGCAGAGCAAGCCACAGGGGCCCCTGGGAAAGGGAGGGAGATTTATAACATTGGCTCGGGATGCCGGTCCTGGCTGGGCAGATCCTGGGGAGGCAGACCCTAGTCCACGTGGGGCCCCATCACGGTCTGCTGGAACCAGGAGGAGCAACAGGGCCCAGCCTTCTAGGCAGCAAGGGAAATTGAGACAGCAGCCCAGTTATAGGGCCTGATGAACATGACCCACCCAGGAGGTGGCTACTGTGTGGACACTCAGGCCCCACGGTCCTTGTGAATGCAGGGCTCAAGGCCATTGACTTCCAACCCTACCTGCTGATGGAAAGGAGACTTCTGCCCTCTCCATCCCTGGTCAGGTCAGGCCCAGACCCCAAACAGGGAAAAGCTGCCTTGAGGGGCATTTGAGATTGGGTCCTGGATTCGAATCCTACCTATCCCACTTCTTGGCTTTGTGACCTTGGGCAAGGCCCTTTTCCTCTCTGAGTTCCCATTTCCTCTTCTGCAGATAAGACAGTAATGCCCCCAAGATATGAAAATTGGCCACCGTGTATACCAAAGATCCAGTATGCAGTTGGGGCTCCGTGCCTCTGTCCTCCTCCACCTTCCCTTCTCAATCTAGGGGGTCTGAGGAAGCAGGCGTGGGTGATATTTGCTCTGGCACGGCTTCCCAAGGCCCTGGCAACCTCTAGGCCAGGCCTCAGCTGCCTTTCCCAGACGATGCCAGCCCAGGGACAGATTCTCTGCCCATGGGAACTTGGGTCCATCCCAGGAGCATGGGCCAGATGGTGGGAAGGAGAGAGGGCAGGGTGGAGGCTTGGCCAGGGCTCTGCCAAGGTCTCCTGGTCACAGGTTGGAGAACAGACCCTGCCTGCAGAGTCCAGCGCCAGGGGCTGGCAGCCAGGGTCCAGCGCAAACAGTGGTGCTCCCCACCGAGAGCTGGAAATGGGAGCCTGGGGAAGCCTGCAGGCGGTGAACAAATATTTTCCCAAAGGATGCTTGGAACAAAGCTCATTCGGGGAGCTCCCTATGGTGGCTGGGCCTGTGGAATGCTGGGTGGGAGGAGGGAGGCGGCACCTGCTGACAGTGAAGAGAGGGTGTCCAGCAGGGGTTGGCAGTCAGACCGCAGAGCCAGGGGGCTGGGACGGGGCATCCGGGCCTAGGGCCAAGGCTCCAGGGGCCCGAGCTCCCTCTCTGGGAGGGCTGGAAAAACTCAGCAGGCCCCAGTGCTACATCTCAGCATGCCTCTGCGCACACTAGAAGAAAGTGTTCCCTCGGCAGACACCGCCGGCATGCTCCGGCTTGGGGATCCCGGTATCACTACACACAGCAGCCCTGGGCCGTCCTCAGGGCAGGTGCGACCCTTCCTGAGGCTGGCCCTGGAGGGGCAGCCTCCTCAGTGGGGGGTGGGGGAGGCTGGATCACAGTGCCCCTGAGGATTTGTGCCCCAAGTCCCTTCCTCCCTCACCAGTAACTTTAGGCCTGGTGGTTGGGGTCAGGTGACCTTTCTCTCTTAAACACCCTGGCCCCAGCCTGCTGGAGGTCCTGCCCTGGGGTCCCGTAGCAGCAGGGTTAGACTGTTTACAGAAGCTTGTGGTGACTTAGGACAAGAGGGAAGCGTGCGTGGAGCGTCACCAGCGGGAGACCATGGAGTTCACTGTGCAATGACCTGTAGCGACCCCGCTGTCCCAGATATCTGCGGGCTCAGGCTGAGGCTGCACCCCTCTTGCAAGCATCTTCACCCCATGCTCCCCAGCCTCCCTCCCTCCTCGTAGATTTCCCTGAGCACTGCAGAGACCCCCCCTCCCCTCTTTTCTTCCCCCCCACCTCAGGCTGGGGAGGTCTCTGAGGGGCACCCCCCATCTTTGTAGCTTGAGCTTTGCAGAGATGTGGAGAGTCCCCTGCTCTTCTGGGCCTCTGTTTTCTCAACTCTGGCTCTTTCCAGGCTGTTCCTGGGACTTCTTATTAGATTGTGAGGCGGGCGGCAGGAACAGCTGAGTGGCCCACTGGCCAGGTGGGGACAGAGCTGTGTCCCTCCTCTGGGAGGCCCCTGCCTTCCAAGCATTCCTTCCCGCCCATTAAAGAGCTTTGCAAGAATGCAAAATAGTGCTTCTCTTCTCATTTGCTTTTTCGTTTCAAAAGAGTAGCTGTTTTTCACGAAAATGTGTTGTTTCTTATTTTAAAGAATAAATATCTTAACAATTTTTCCATTTTAGTTTCTAATACAGTAAAGATTGATATTTATAACTCACATAAACTAAAATTCTTTGAATTTCTCAATGATATTTAAGAGTGTAAAGGATAGGGTTGCCAGATAAAATGTGAAGTACGTCCTATCTGATATTTGGGACATACTTATACTAAAAAGATTATTTGTTATTTATCTGAAATCCAAACTGAACTGGGCATTCTGTATTTTTATCTCTGTACCAAACCTGGCAACTCTATTAAAAGATCCTGAGAATGAAATATTTGAGGACCCCTGGTATAATATACCACTAAGTGTTATACCAGGTCATAATTCCGAGATTGAGGGAGAGCACCAGTTCGGTGTGCCTGGGGACACAGTGACATTGGGTGAGCCGTGGAGGGGAGAGGCTCTGTGAGTACCAGGGCCTGGGGCCTGGACCAGGGTTGGGGTGCTGGAGTCACAGCAAAGGAGGGAGGGGGACGTGGTCTCCTGTCGCCTTCAGATGTGTTCTGGAAGGTAGAACGTTTCTAGATCCAAGAAGTGGGGCTCAGGGCAGCGCAGGAACTAGCCCAGATTGGTGCAGTTTGTGTGTGGCCATCAGGAGCAAACCCCCTCGGGCGTGACACCAAAGCCCACGCTTGGCCTTTCTAGCATCTTCCCCAGCTGCAGGACAAGGGCAGGCCAGCACAGGGCCTGCTTGGTGGTAGAGGCAGGGCAGGAAACCTCCCTCCTCCCGGGCTTTGGGGAGGCTGTGATTGGGGCCAGGGTTGCGGGGCCTTGGAACAAAGGCCATTTGTGAGCGGGGGGGGATCTCAGGCTGGCCCTGTCTGCAAGTGGGAGGACGGTCATCAGTCTGGCAGCGCAGGCAGGGGTTAATCCAGGCTGCATGCCGAGCGTGGAATTCCTGCTGGAGTGGGGGCTTGGCTCCAGATCGCATCTCCATCTCCGTATCCTGCTGGAGTGGGGGCTTGGCTCTGGATCGCATCTCCGCATCTCCGTGGTGGTGTGTTCATGGCCAGCAGGCCCTGGGGGAGTGAGAGAGGGACTCTGAGGAGTATCTTTCTGGGACCACGGGGGGCAGAGCTGGAAACGTTCTCATCCTCAGACACTTACTTCCCCCTGGGGCCAGCCCTGCCACTCAGATCAGGGGGCCGGTGGTTGCCCGGGACAGAGTCAGGGGGAGGACCCAGCTGATACGATGCCTACCAGGTGGGCCGAGAGAAAGGACCAAGGCTCCAGCCACAGACCTGCCTCGGTGGTCAGAGCGCTAGGTGGGGCCGCAGGGGAAACCCTCCCTCGCAGCTGATGACATGCCAGGGCCATGATGGACCAAGGGCAGGAGATGGGACCAGGTTCTCCTGGGGATAGCCCACAGGGGGTGTATTGGCTGTGCATGATTTAAATCCGTCATAAACCCCACCAAAAGGCGGTCTGCTTTTTATTAGCACCAGGCTCTGGAAATTCTAAAAAAGGATCAATGATAAAAATACTCCTCCCTGTTGTGAACAATTGCTGTAGATACTGTTTTAATAATACAGATGCGTGCTTCCAATTAGCACGTTTTGCTGATGTACAAACGCCCACTACGTGGTCACCCAGACACGGGGGGCTCAACGATAAGCATGTTTGGAGGGTGAGTTTGTGATGGTTTGGAAGCCTTTGGGCAATTTAAAGTGCAGTTAGCATCTCTGACCACCTGTAGAACCACCGACTCTCGTGTTGGGAAGTGGATTTGAAATAACCAATAATTGCACAGTGATTATAAAGATGGAAGGAGTAGAACTTGACCTACTTCGGTTCTTTCTGCGGGACCACGTGGAGTTTTTATGTAGGCTTAAAATTTAATCCAGTAAAAAGAAATATGCAAACTCTGAGTGAAATGCTTTTTGCTTGGAAAGTGCATATTTTTGTTCATTCATAAAATATTCCATTTTGTGATTACTACTGGAAATAAGTTTGTCATGGAGAGACAGGGCTCTTGAGCACTGATCCTGTCTGAGTGTCCGACATGCTAGGTCAGCCACTGGGTCAAAGCAACCACAGAAAGAGCTGAATTGGGTCTGAGAAACGAAGTCCTGCAGAAGGTGACTTTAAACCCCAGGTCAAAGGAGGAGGCGAGGCTGGGCTGGGGAGGGGTGTCCTGAAGGCACAGCTGAAGTAGGAGTAGGTAAGAGGTCCCAAGCTGAGGCTGTGGATGGCCAGGTTCCAGATGGTGCCCAGATAGAGCTGGGGCAGGTGTGACTGGGACGAGTTTACCAGAAACTACTATGCTCCCACTTTCTACACATCATATCTCCATTAATATGACCCTTGGGTGCTTCTGCTTGGTGGACAGCCCTACCACTCTGGGGCTAGCAAATGACGACTGTTCTGCCAAGCCCTAACTCCTTCATTCTTTCTCTGCACTAAATTCTGCTAAGGGCAGAACAGGATGGAAGAGGGGGCCTAAGGGCAGTGAGCAAGCCCCGACTGAATGCCACCCCCCCCCCCGGCACCCTCTCTGCTACCCTCTGCGGACAGGACTCCTCTGGGGCTTCCTACCCTGCTCTTCTCCAACCCTTTCCCTCTAGTTTCTTCTTGGATGGCTTCACCGTCCTGTCCCCAAGGCTCTGTCTCCATCCTCTCCATTTTCCCACCAAGATCTGGAAATTTCTCTCAATCCTACATGTTCCTTTACCCTCTCTCTCTTAGAAACCCCAAACCTGATTCTGGTCCGGAGCACTCCCCGGACCTCCAACCCTGCTCCTGGACAGAGCCCTGATGGACAGTTATACTCAGTACATCCATCCTAGGCTCACCGTTGCTCCCCTCTCTTCTCCTCCTGGATGTCCCCAGTCACCATGCTCAGCCAGTTCTGCCTCTGTCATGGCTGTCCAGTGTCTCACCTCTCCAGCCTCCAGCCCCCGCCCCTGCCCTGGGCCTGGTCACTATTATCATTCCTGCCTGCTCCATGCACTCTACCCACTGGCCCCCATTCCTCACCCTAAGCACCACTTCCAACACAATCCTATTGGGCTCACTGGCAATTTACTGAGTTCTTGTTGCATACTCATCTCTGGGCTGGACTCCATGAAGAATCCACAGGGCAAATAAAAACCCCATCCCCTCCCTGAGGGTCTCACCAACAGTTGAGTAAGGAGAGCCAGCCCAGCCCACCCTCTCTCCACCCATCCCTCCTCCTTCCTTCCCTCCTTCTGTCCCTCCAGCCACCTCTCCCTTGCTCCATCCCCCTTCCCATGCCTTTACCTCCCTCCATCCACCTCCCTCCATCTTTCTACCTATTCCGCTCTCCATCCTCCCTTCCATCCTTCCATCTCTCCTTCCATCTATCCCTCAAGTCACTTTTTTATTCATTTTGCCCCATTTTGTGCCAGGCCCAAAGCTGGTCATGGGGGCTCACACATGACTCAGGTGTGGTCTCAGGGAGAAGGGACAGTAAGAAAACATGGTGGTCAGAGCTGTGAGAAAGGACACACGGGGCCAGGGGACCGATGTCTGAGCTGGGTTCTGGAGGCTGAGTAGGAGTTTCCCAGGGAAAAAGGTGAGGGAATGGCATCAAAGCAGAGGAAACAGTATTTGCAAAGGCAAAAGGTATGGATGGTGTGGTGTGCCCCATCTGCACAGTTTAGCCAAAGGGACAGATGTGTGGGGGATGAGGCAGAGGGGTAAGGGGGGCTGTTGAGCCAGCTCACGGGGGCCTTGAAGGCCAACCTGATGCAGTCAGACTCCACCCTCAAGGCACTGCGGCTGAGGCAGATTTCTAGGCAGGGAAATTCTGCGGGCAGGTGCATGTTTCCAGAAGAGCCTTCTTATGGTCAGTGTCTGGGCAGATCAGAGGGGTGCCAGGCAGGGGCAAGACAAAGTGAGGGTGGGCACAGGTTCCAGGTAAACTGGGGAGAGACGGTAGAGCAGGAGAATGGGGACACAAGCAAAAGGGCCACACTCATCCTGTCTGCGAAGGACCAGTTGTAGGGCTGGGCAGATGGTAGTGGGGACCCAGGAGCGAAGGGGGATGGGGGTGGGGTGCGCAGGTTAGTCACCATGTCTCTCTCCGAGCATCCAGTCACCACGTACACAGTTAAGTTTTCATTCAGTGTCTGTGATGCAGCCCGGGTTCAAGTCCTGGCTCAGCCACTTAACATCTGCCTTACTTTCCTCAGCTGTAAAGTGGGAAGACAGCTCCCCAGCCAAGGGCTCACCAGCTCACCAGGTGTTTAGGGGCGCCAGGGAGGGAGGGAGGGGCTTTGGAGAACCATGCAGATCCTGAGGGCACAGGCCCCGGCTAAGGGGGCAGCTGCTCAGCTCCAGCTATGGGAGCCCAGACCAGACCAGAGCAGACCCTCTGACTTTCCAAGAGAAGCCAGAAATACAGATCTTGCAATGTCCTGCTTTTCAAAATATCCTCTCAGACAGCAAAAAATGTATCTGTGGCCCAAATCTGGGTTGTTGTGAAGATTAGCTGGGTCATGCCGACGAGTGCCTCCTCTCTCCCTCTTCTGCCCTCCCTCCGTCCTTCTTCTCGAACACAAGCCTCAGCTCTTCTGTGCTACGTCTCCTCCCCCCGTCCCAGCATCTGAGCTGGGTGCTGGGGGGCCCAGAATACTAGGGGTGGAGGCAGTGTGTCTTTGTGCAGAAAGGAGCAAAAATGTATAGACACCAAACAATCGAAAGCAGGGTCTCAAATGGATCTTCATACACTCATTTTCACGGCGCCATTATTCACAACAGCTAAACAGTGGAAGCGACTCGAGTGTCCATCGACAGATGAGCGAATCAACAAAACAGACATACAATAGAATGTTCTTCTGCCTTTAAAAAGAAGGAAATTGTGAACCATGCTACAACATGGACCTTGGGGACATCATGCTCAGTACAAGTAATCAATCGCAAAAGGACAAATCCTGAGTGATTCCATTTATATGAGGTTCCCTAGAGTTGTCAAATGTGTAGAGACAGAAAGCAAGCCGGTAGCTGCCAGGGGCTGGGGGGAGGAGGGAACGGGGTGTTAGTGTTTCATGGGGACAGAGTTTCAGTTTAGGAAGATGAAAAAGTCTGGAGACGGATGGTGGGGACGGTCGTACAACAGTGTGAACGTACTTGGCACTCAACTGCATGCTCAAACGTGGGTAATATGGTCAATTCTGTGTTATGGGTATTTTACTGCAATTATTTTAAAGAAGTGGCAGTGATATTCATGTGGGGGAGGGCAAGGCAGGCCGGGTAGGCTGGCGTGGTGTTGCTGGGGCCCTTCCTGCCAGTTCCCAAACCTCTGGGGCATCTCTCTCTGCAGCAAGATGAGGGCTCTGCACAGCCAACGAGCACATTTAGTCCCACTGGGACAGGGACCCGGTGCCATCCTGCGACTGCCGCACACGGTCCTGGGCCTGGCATGGGAGGTGCTGAGGGATGCTTGTTGCCTGGAGGAGTGAATTGGTATCAAAATGAGGCAGGCACGTTCAGCTCAGGCTCATCTGGTTCCACCTTCAATTTTCTGCAGAAATTGAATTTCTGTATCATATATCGAAATTGATGTGTATATGTATGCGCTATCAGATTAAGGAAGCTCCTTTCCACTCCTAGTTTTTGAGATGTCGATTTTATGAAATAGTGTTTTTTCCTGTACCTATTGAGACGATCATATGATTTTTCTCCTTTCACTTACTTACGTGATGAACGAAATGACTTGCTCTTTCAGAGTTAAGCCAAACTCGTGGTGCGGGATAAATCATACTTGCATGCAATGCGTTATCTTTCTAGAGATGGCTAGATTTGGTTTATTTAGGTTTGTTTAGGGTTTTTGCCTCTGTGTCTCTGGATGAGACTGGCCTGTGCTTTACCTTTCTCATCCTTGGGGGAAATCTATTTCGCAGCACACCCCTGCCCCGGGCCGTGCTCACCAGCTCAGGCCTTGAAGTTGGACAGGACCCCGAGACTGAGTGCCCTGGGTGGGGCCCAGGGAGGGCATGAGCCCATCTGTGCAGCCTGGAGGGCTCTGGAGGTGGGACTTTTGTGATGTGTGAGGTTGGTGGCCACCGGCAAAGTCACTGAGGGGGTAGAGAGACACACACCCACCCCTCCTAGTCTGCACAGTGGGCCGGGGTCTGGGGTGGTGGATGGGGACAGGGTTTAGGGGCAGAACCTAGAGTGCTCAGACAGGAAGAGTCAAGTTCAGGCCACTGTGGACTTAAAATCTCCTCCCCTCCCCATCTCTTCCCTCCAGATCTGGATGAGGCCTGTGGCCCTGGACAGGGTGGGGAGGGTGTGGTCTGTCTTCCCTGCTCTCCCCGCCCTCTTTTGCAATCCAGCCGGGGGAGGCAGGAGGTTGCAGGGAGGACGGCCAGCCTCTCTGAGTCCATCCCTGTTGCCTCTTGGGCTGCATTGGCGGGCCCTCAATGCCAGCAGCATCCTTCCTGTGGCTTCCTTCCCCACTAGCACGTTCCTGGGCATATGTGATCCCTCCTGAAGCACAAGGGGAGCCTTCTCAGGGGGAGCCCCATCCGCAAAGAGCCCCTGGCCCCAGTTGGATTCCTTCCCACCTGCTCATTTCCTGCCCCCAGCAGGGTGCCCTGCTGCTGTGCTCCCCCCATAGCCAGGCATCCCCTTAGGGCAAGGAACTGGCAAGGCCGTCCACACCTGGCCCCCTATCGTGGTGACCATCAGTGGGCCCTGGCACGCAGTCCCCATGGCTGCCCCCTGCCCTGCCCCATCTCACCCATTCTCTTCTCCCCTGCACACACAGCCCAGGCCTCAGGGCTCCTGGTCCACTGTAAGACATGACATCCAAACTGAGAGTGAGGTGCCCATCTCCCCTCCTTGCAGATCTATTCAATCCCTTAGCGATTTGGCTTTTGAAGGGGCTTTACTTTGTTTTTTGGGGAGAAGTGAAGCTTGGCTCTTGCCCCATGAGCAAGAGTTCTCCCCCCTCCTCCTGGTGGTCCATATATGCAGATTGATGGAGTGGGGCCCAAGGGTTGCTGGGGTGATGGCTGGAGCCGCAGGCTGAGTCTGTCCCCCACGGGCTTCTGGCTTTCTTTAAAAGGTGGGCTTTGGGGTCTTCTTTGTTTTCAGCTCTGGGTCCTGGTCACTAGTTCCTGCTAAAGCAAAAGTCTCAGCACCCAGGGCTACTGACAGGCTCAGATAAGCGGGTGACTTGCCCACGGTCACATGGGGTGTTCTCATCAGATCTGGGACTGGCTTCCCTCCTCTGGGTTCCCAGACAGGGACAATGTCTCCATCATTCCCTCTCGTCCTGACATTTAGGGATACAAAAGATGACCCGGGGCAAGGATTTGAGTACAAGTGGTTTATTGGCGAGATGCTTCCAGGAAACAGAGTGACCATGTGAGGCAGGGGAAGGAAAAGGAAGAAAGCCCACAAAGGGTATGTTCATGAAAGAGTCACCGTTGGTGGCAATTGGGGCTCAAGCCAACAGGGGACTCTGTCGGGACTGTGCAGGGCACACCTCAGAATTGCCCGGCACGGGCCGAGGAAGCTGGGCTGTCCTGCCCCTTATTGGTTGAGGCTGCTGCTGGAGGCATTCACAGCATGGTGACTCGGGGCTGTCCCGAAGGCCAGGTGCCCTCCTGCCAACAGAAGCCACCCACGTGTGCAGCGTGACCGCGGGGGCTTCAGTGACCTCCTGCAGGGGCTGACAGGTGACAGGCAGGGCATGGCTATGCCTGCCACGGGACCGCTCTCTAGCCATCCTTTTAGAGTCTTAATAAAAACAAAACCAGACCGGGGGTGGGGACATCATAGCTTTTACCACAGAGCTCTGTCTTTTATTAACTCCTTATGCCTCGATCCTAAGTGTGTGCATGCTGGATTTTCACAAATCAAACATAGTCATGAAGCTGGCGCTCAGATCAAGAAGCAGAACCCAGCCGGCCCCCTGAAAATCGCCTCGGTGCCCCGCTTCTGGTCACAACCTCCCTGAGGCGACCTGCTCCTAACTTCTAACAGCAAGGGATTGGTTTTGCCTGTTTAATTTTTTTTGTTTTTTAAAAAGATTTTATTTATTTATTCATGAGAGACAGAGAGAGAGAGAGAGAGAGAGAGAGGCAGAGGGAGAAGCAGGCTCCCTGCTGAGCAGGGAGCCCAATGCGGGGATCGATCCCAGGACCCCGGGATCAAGACCTGAGCCGAAGGCAGATGCTTAACCGACTGAGCCACCCAGCCGCCCTAGTTTTGCCTGTTTTAGAACTTCCTAAAAAATGGACTCCTACGTGTGTAATCTTTTGTGCCCGACTTGCGTTCAGAGCTGTGTTGGTGAGCTCCATCCACGTTGTTGTGTGTGGCCAGAGATGGTTTGTTTGCACTGCTGTGCGGGACTCAGCTGTGTGAACGCACCTTGGCGAGTGTACCCATCCCTCTGCTGCCGGACACCCCAGTGGTTTCCAGTGGGAATTACGAACGGTGCTGCTAGGAGCCGTCCTGTCCGGACGTCTGGAGGACACATGCTCTTCTCCTCTTGAGGCAAAACTCAAGAGTGGAATTTCTGGGTCATGGTACATGCATGTGCTCTGCTTTCGTCAATCCCACCAAATAGTTTCCTAAAATGATGGGACCATGTGAAACTCCCACCAGCAGCGGACAAGAATTCCAGTTGCTTCACTTCCTTGCCCACACTTGATCTTTCTATTGTTTTCCTTCTAGACTCCAGTGGGTGAGTGGCCACGGCTTTTTCACACTCTCTGTGGGGGGCCATCCCCCCTCCAGCCCTCACCCACATTTCAAAGATGAGAAAACTAGAGGCTCAGAGAGGGGCGTCCCTCGCCCCACATCACACAGCTTGCGGGTGGCAGGCTGGGAACTTGAGTCAGAGTTCTCTGCAGGAGGCCTTCTGCTGGCTGGCACGCAGGCTGGGTGGAGGGAGCCGGGGGTGGAGACTCAGCAGATTTCCAGATGTGAAGTGTGAGTGGGCTGGGGCCTCCTCCTCCCCTGAAGCTGTCCCACAGGCCGGGGATGACATCCTGCCCCTGTCCGTTCTCTGACTTGTTGAGGGGAAGCCGTACTGCGCTGTGTGTTCTTGCAGGAAGACGCCCCGCCGGCCCACCTTGACTGCCCACCAGGAGAGGCAGAGGGCTGACAAGCGTGTGGAGAGTGCGCTGTGGTGTCCCTCAGGGCAGTGAGCGGTGCAGTCAGGCTGCCCACGTGTGCTCCAGTCTCTGCCTGTCCTGGCGCAGCCCAGGGCTCGTGACCGTGACCTCCAAGCCTCCCGAGTTCCTCATGTGTTCAAAGGGCCTGGTGGCGATGCCTGCCTGGAGGGTTGCCGTGAGCCTTGCATGAGATGAGAAAGGGGCACACTTCCATGGCTCCCTCGGCCCCCACGGGAGACTCCGAGGAGTGCAGCGAGCAGGGAGGGGGGCGGTGGGAGGGGAGCTCTCCTCAGAGCCTGTGGCATCCGGCACTCTGGGCAGGGCCTGAAGTTGAGAAGGGCGCTGGGATGCTGCCGGCACGCCCACCCCCTCCTCCCACTTGTTGGCATGTGGTTTTGTTCAGCTGGAGCCAAGCTGTTGGGGGGGAGTTTCCGTGAAAGAGCCTGGGAACAAGGCCCCTTTGTCTGGCCTGGGGTCTGCCAGCTCCCTGGGCCTGAAATTGTAGGTCAGACCTCAGGCTGGCCATCCAGGGGCACTATCTGTGATGGGAAGAAGGCCGGGGCTCCCCTCTTTTAGATGGGAAAACTGAGACAGAGAAGATAAGAGACTTGTCTAGGAAGCTCAGTCTGTCAGCTAGAAGCCAGCTCCCCTCCTCCACCCTAACCTTGGATCCTAGTGGTCCCTGGGTCCCTTCCAGGGTCTGTGTTGGTGCAGCCACTTCTCTTTAAGTCCCATGCTGCCCCTGACATCCCTCCCTCCTTCTCCCTCTTCTAGAGTTTTAGAGAGCTGGCTGACAGCTGCCACATTCCCAGTTACCAGGAATGTGAGCCTGCAAAAGTCACTGTCTTGGCCCTCAGGGAGTTTGTTGTCCAGTTTACAGCACAGGAGTGCTGACCCTGAGACAGAGTGAGCAGGCACTGTGGCCCTACAGTCTGGGTGGGGGTGGGGAGAAACCAGGAGGGCTCCCAGGAGGAGGTGATGTTTTCGCTGAGACTTGAAGGCTGAGAAAGAAGCAGCTGGGCAAGGATGTGGGGTCAGTGGGGAGAGGGAGGGGCTTTCTGGCAGGGCCCCAGCAGGAGCAGGAGCAGAAGCTGCAAGGTTGCAGAGGCAGAGTTCAGGCAAGCAAGTGGAAGAGGGGAGAGGAGAATGTGAGAAGAGAGTGTCAGGAAACAGCTCCTATCAAGAATGGAGACGCAGATGGGAGCCAAACCACTGTAGGGCCTCGCTGGCCAGGCTGCTGGGCGTGAGCTTTACTCTGAGGCCCGCCGGGAGTCACAGAAGGGCTTAAAGGCGGGGAGTCACATGGCCAGACTGTGCTTTAGAAATCAGTGATTTCCAAGAAGAAAGCAATGTTTTCAGGGGCAAAAGCCATAAGCAGAAATTTCATAAAAGAGGAGAGGCAGACGGCCGACAAGCGTAGGTCAAGATGCCCATCCCGGTTAGTGACAAGGGGCACGGAAATTCAAACCGCCCGGAGATACCATTTCACACCTACTGTGGGGCAAACGTCAACAAACGTTTTCGGGGAGGTGCAGAGTCAGCTGCAGCCGGTAGGATGGCTACAAACACCGAAACAAGGGTTTGGCACGAGCCGGGGGACTTGAACATGTGCACACCCTATGACTCAGCACTCCCTCTCCCGGCCGCTGGGCCTGGAGGACTAAAACAGATGCCACAGGAAGACTGGTGCAAGGAGAGTTAGAGCAGTACTCTTTGCCATAGGAAAGAAAACCCAGAAAAACAACCTGAATGGCCGTAGACAAGACGGTCCCCGGTGCGAGTCAGCCGTGGGGTACTACACAGCGCTCAAGAGAAATGAAGGCCAGCTGCAGCACTGTCAGGGCGCTCTCATCCGCCCGACTAGGGACATTTACAGTTGGTCCGCTGACATCCAGCTCAAAAACAGCCCAAACTCAGTAACGATTTGGGGATGCATAAACTGGGGAGACCTTGCAGCTGGGGAGGGGCGCGGGAGAGGATTTCTAGGTCTGGTGGTCTCTGTCTTTCAGAGTCCCCAGTTTCTGGTATTTTGACATAACCCGAATCAGACTCTGGGCTCTTATCGCATTCTCTCCTGCTGGCTTTGCATTTTTGCAATGGGTGTACCCTGCTTGTTTTATTATTAGTCACCAACCGCAGGCGACGACTTTCCTATCAGACCCACGTTGCTTCCACGGTGGCGCTGCGCCTGGCCTCTGGTACCCAGCCTAGTGTGAGTCGATGATGTGTGAGATCCAGGCCTCCCTGGGCTCTCATTGGTTGGACTGCCCGGGGGCTCCCTTGGCCGAGAGCCAACCCCTGACAAGCTTGATGAAGTCCCCTTGTGACTGTTGGGGCTTTCACAGAGAACATGTTTTAAAAATATGTGCTATTATCTGACAGCGTCTGAATCGAATGTAGACAAATCAACGTTAAGTCCAAGGCTGCAAATTCACCCACCCTGTCGGGGCCATTCATGGATTCCTCTGCAGCATCTGGCAACAGCCCTCCGTTTCCATTTAGAAGTTCATCCTACCCCCTCAGGCTTTTAGGGGAGAGCATAGGGCCTGGGCTGAGCCAATCAGCATAGCCCATTCCTCTGGCTGCAGTGATTGGTGCAGGCCTGGGCACCCGACTTAAGCCCCTCCAATCTGAGAGAACTTTAAGATGAAAGGATTTTAAGGGTTGTAGGCTGGAGCTCCTGGGATGTTTGGTCACCAGAAGAGTGCTTTTGGTGGAAAATGGAGGAGAGGGGAGGAGAGTTGAGGGACAAGGCGAGAGAAACTTGTTCCTGGAGACATTTGAGCACCTGGATCCAGCTATGCTTGAAGTCCATACCTCTACTCTTTTACAGAATTTGCTATCTCCCTTTTCTGGTGTAAGCCTGTTTGAGTCAATGTACTGTGATTTGCAGCAGAAAGTCCAGACCAGCACCCCTCTCCAGCTAATCCGTGGCACCTCCTGAGCCAGAAGCTGGGGAGTCATCCCTGCCCCTCCCTTTCCTGGCTCCCAACATCACATACTCTCCCAGGCCCCTCCCCAGTTGCAAGGCCTCACCAAGTTTATACATCCTCAAATTGTTATTGAGTCCGGGCTGTTTTTGAACCTGATGTAAACAGACATACTGTGAAAGTTCCTATTTGCATTGGTGAGATACCCACATGAGCGCATAGTCTCTCCTCTCGGTATCTCCCCCATCCTACCACTTCCCCGTGCCTCCACGCCCATCTGAACCCCATCATCTCCCACCTGGACTCTACCACCTGCCTCCTCGGGGGCTCCCTTTAAAATCCTCCAGTGGCTCCGCTTGCTCTCAGAATACACACCAAACTCTTCTAGTAGCCCATGACCTGCCGCATCCTCCCCCACAGCCCTTCCTTCAAAAGGCCCCTCAGCTTCCACATCACCCCCCCCCGCCAGGAGCACGTTCCTTGAGCACTTACTATGTGCCTGGCCCTGCCAAAGTCCTGCCAGCCTACGAACTCATGTAACCCTCATGAAAATTGATGGCACCATTGTCCCCATTTATGGAGAAAGAAATGAGGCCCAGAGAGGTTCGAGCCTCCCCCAGTCATCATGCAGCTAGGACCCCCTAGGACCCCCAGCCTCTGTGGGCTAACCACCACCCCAACACTGCCTCCCCAGCACTGCCTCCTCAGGGTGCTTCTTGCTGTGTGTTGGTGAGGCTGCTGAATTTATATCTGTCTCCTACAAGAGTGTGGGCTCCCTGAGGGCAAGGGGGAGTCTGCCTTCCTGCTGGACCCCGGTGCCTGGCACAGAGTGGGTGCTCAGGGAAGATCTGTTGAGTGAGTAATATTAGCCAATGCTCCCTGAGCACTTGCCATGTGTAAGCCACTTCCTAGGCACTTGCCATGCATTAGCTCATTTAGTCCTCGCGATAGCATGTGGCAGTTGGAGGTTATTTTATAGCTAGGAACACCTAGACATAGAGAGGGAACATCCCCAGGTCACACAGCTAGTAAGTGACAGAGTTGGGATTCGAACCCAGGCAGCGTGGCTCCAGAATCTGTGTTTGTATCCCTGACTGGGGGATAGATGGATGGACAGACACTGAGAAGAGATTCTGATGGGTGGAGGGAGCTGGATGAACAGAGATCAGGGGTGTGGAGCCAAGACTGGGCCCTTATCCCGAGCATGTCAGGAGGCCAGGGCTGGACAGATGGAGATGCAGGATTAAGACACACCTCACTGGGGACTTTCTCTGCTTCCTAGGGTCAGAGCCAGCTGGCTGGTGTGCTGCAGAGAGTGTGGGCCCTCCGCCCGCTGCCTTATCTGGGCCTCAGTGAGGCGGATGGAGGGAAGAAGAGGCCTGGCAGGTTCCAGGGAGAACTGCATGGGCTGGAAAGAGACCAGAGGGCAGCTCAGTGTAGATGCCCAGGACAGATGGGCTGGCCTGCTCACAGTTTCCCGAGCCCTGTTGGGTTAGCACAAAGTCAAGGAGTGGGAAGTGGAGAGACTTGGGGGTCTGTATGTGTTGGCACTTTAATAAGTCACTCCAAATAAATATCTCTACTTCGGGTCACATTACCTGAAGTCTAAAGGTTGGAATGTGGAAGGTGAACCGTCTCTCTGGGCTGTGCAGACCGCCCCCGAGTCCGGTGCTCAGCCCCGGGCCCAGCCCTGGGAGAGGGACATGCTGCGTTGGCCACAGCGTAGCAGAGGAGCTGGGGTGGCTCTATGTGGAGAACAGTAGCTTCAGGGGGAGGGGGTGGGGAAGCCCTGATTGAGGAGGATCAGGCAAGTCTGGAGCGCCAGGGAGCACGACTGGAACGGAAGAACGGAGTCACCTCTCAGTGTGCGGAAGACTTTGCTGTCAACACCTAAATTTGCCTGAGGATAGATGCACTGCCCTGCCATCCCATAGCTGAGTTCCTGGCTCCTTTGTCTGGGTTCAGCCGGGGCGGGGGAGCCTGGGCTCCTTCCACCCAGGGAAGGGGGTTCTGGGCCCTGTCCCTCTAACATTCCTATGGCCTAGAGGGGCCCATGGGTTTCAGAGTTGGAGGAGGAAACACAGAGCCCGTGGGGCTGGGGCTCCAGGGGAAAAGCTATGGACTGGGATGCCCAGACTGAAAAGCTTGGTACTCCTGGGGGCCATGGGGCTCTCCCCAGCTTCCTGGTGGGAAGGAGAGAGCCTGGATTTGGGTCGAAGCTCAGCTGTCTCTGAGCCTCAGTCTTCTCATCTGTAAAGTGGGCACAGAGTTTAACCTCCAGCATGATAGAGAGGGATGCAAGAGAGATGGATGTAGCCGGGCTTCGTAAACATGTAACACAGTGGCGACTTCAGTTACTATCTTTATCATTGCATGAGTTTAGGCCTGTCAAGGGGTCCAAACTAATTTTGCCAAGACAGGATAGATGTGCAAGGACATTTCTGGGGGAGGGAGCAGGAGAAGGCAGGAGAAACTCAGGCCAGTGCAGCTCAAGCACTTGCTACCAGAGATGGGGAAGTCAGGAGGGTGGGGACGAAGAATCTCAGAATGGGAACAACTCCTGAGAGCATCAGGCAGGACGAGGGGGAGCCCTCAGCCAGCCTCCTGCTGGCGGAAGCCTGGGCAGGTCTTGCTGGAATGATCCTGCTTTGGTAGCCACTGTGGGGAGCAGCTCACTGCGGCCTCAGCAGAAATGCAATGGTAGATCTAGAGGGACCGGCAGCCACTTGTGCTGCCTGAAGCGGGAGATCTGAGTGGTGCATCTTCATGGCAGCCATAATCATCGTTATTCTAAACTTTTTGATACCCGAGGACTGGTTGGGCAAGCCCTGTCAGGTAACCAGAGATTATTTGGAGCCTCAGAGGCCAAGATTTGTTATTGAAGCAGAGGTGTTTTCCCTCCACACATTCCTAGAAGGGGAGGCTTCTAGGAATTACTGGAGATTTCTGCCCCACGGCAAGGCCGTGTGCTGGAGGAGCCAGCCCCCAGCTGTGTGGTGGGATGGGGTGGCCAGGGGCCTTGGGGTTAGATGTGGGGGCGATGATGAACACGGATGGATGAGTGAATGAAAAAGGAGCTGTAAGGGTCCACCCTAGAATGGGGGAAAGCCTTTCTAAGCACAAAGAAATGCTGGTAGGTTTTTCTACATCACATCTCGCAAGTTCCATATGTAAGAAAATACATCACTAAAGTTAAAACATAAGTGTCTGCTGCACGTACTTGGAAGACAAAGGGCCAACACTCCTACTGATGAAGAATTGTTAAAAATTGTTGAGCTAAAGGGGCGCCTGGGTGGCTCAGTCCGTTGAGCGTCTGACTCTTGGTTTCAGTTCAGGTCATGGTCTCCAGGTTGTGAGATTGAGCCCCGTGTTGGCTGGCGCTCAGTGCGAGTCTGCTTGAGATTCTTTCCCCTCCTCCCTCTCCCCCGATTCCCAAATAAATAAATAAATAAAATCTTTAAAAAAGTTGTTGAGCTTAAGACGAACATTTCACGAGTGAAAATGAATGAAGAGTATGTACAGGAGTTCTCAGAAGAAACCCAAGCGGCTAGTAACCATTTAAAAAGACGGTCAACTTCAAATAACAGAATACCATCTTCACCTAACACACTAGCTAAACATCCCTGAGACTGAGGCCACCTGGGGGTGGTGAGCACGTGAAGAACAAGCCCTCTGACACATGACCGGTGCGAGGAAACTTGAACACGTCTCTGGCTGTCGTTGGGCAGTTATATATCAAAAGCACTTAAAAACGTACATGCCCTTTGCCCTTGCAACTTCTTGGAGGTGGACGAGCATCTGAATATATAGATTCCTTCAAATCAGTTTTTATAATAAAGGAAACTAGGAATGATCAGTGGGGGATGAGGTAAATCATGGTGATGGTAGACAGTGGAATACTCTGTTGACAGTGATTGTGTGGGTCCGTTATTGATGTAGAAAAATGGCTACAATATATCACATTAAAATGGAGCAGAAAAAGTGTTCATTAGAATTTGACTGTGTGCATTTGCACAGACATACATCCATGCATACATCCATTCACACACATATACATACATATGTCTAGAATGAAAGTGGTTGGAAGAGGTTCTCTTGTGAAGGTAGATTTGCTAGTGTTCAATGTTCTATGTCTATTTTCCCCAACTTATGTATTAAGATCAGAGTCAGCCTCTCCCATTTCACAAATGGGAAAACTGAGGCTCAGAGTGGGCGGGAGCCGTGCTGGGACCAGGCCTCTTGTCCCTGGGCTGCTTTTGCTGTCCTAGGGGCCCCTTTCAACCCCTTAGGGCTTCATTATGTGGCCTCAGGCAAATCCCTTCCCTCTCTAGGCTGCTCCAGTAGGGAAGGGGCTCTGAGACCCCTCAGCCTAGCTTTCTAGCCCACTGGGGAGATCCCAGCCTCTGAGCTCAGCGCCCCTGGCCCCCTTGCCCTTGCCCCTTGCCAGGAGAGCTGGCTTGAACGGCAAGGCTGAGCCAAGTCTTGTCTAGGGTGACCAGAACTTTTCAGAAGTGCCAGAAATTTCATCACACCAGACAGAGAAATGGGCGGGGGTGAGTCACAAATGAGCAGAGTGAGCTGGGCCTCAGGAGGTAGGGGCTGACCATTCCCAGATGGGAAGCGTCAGGCTGGGCAGCTTTCCTGCAATCAGCAGACAGCTTGGGAAAGTGTGGAGAAGCCCCAGAATGGAAGAAAACTTGTAATGGTTTTCCCACCTCTTCTCTCCACACACCCCGTTCCATGTGCTTCATTCAGCCCCTCCAAACGCTCTGCCAAGGGGTCACCTAGTCCCGGCTCACATACCTGAGGAAGGGGAACAGTGGCCTCACTGCAACGTGCCCCACTCCTTCCTCTGCAAGGAGCAGGGAGAAGCAGGCAGCCTCTGGAGCCAGACTGCTCTGGGCAGGAGCCCTGGCTATGCCGCTGAGCCTGTTTCTTTGTAAAATGGGGATAATAATATCCAGCATCTCTAGGATTGTTTCAAGTATTAAATGAATGAATGAATCGATATAAGGTGCCTATTCAAACGCTTGGCGCAAGGTGGATGGTTAACAGATATGACTTTATTTTTTATTCCAATCATTGTCCCCTTTATTTAAGACAAAGCGCCCTTGGAGAAAGTCTGGACATCATAAAATCTGATCCCCAACGGCTAACTGACTCCCAGTATCTGAAGCAAGCCTCGGAAGTGCAGGCGCCAGACTAGGTAGGTAACATGGCCTCGATGAGACAAATTCCACTGGCCAAGAGTCTTGGGTGTAAGTAATAGAACCCCAACTTAAATTGGCTGAAGCCCCAAAGGGAATGTATTGGTCTTTGTAACTGACAACTCCAGAGGTGGGTTGCCAGGCCAAGCTATAATCAGGTGCTTAAATGTTGTCATCAGAAGGCTGTGTGTCTCTCTCTCCTCTCTGCCCGCTTTCCTCTGAGCTGGTTTCCTTCTCAGTGGGTTTTTCCTAAGAGGGGCTTCCATGCCACAGGCTCAGACCCACAGCTGAGGCACGCAGCAGAAGAGGGCCTCTGCCCCAGACTCCAATACAGACAGCCTGCCTTAAAGAAAGATGTTCCTCCCTTCCGTTCCTTCCCTGGATGGATTACTTTAGTGGGGCACACCTGGGCCAGGTGACCGCCCCTGGCCCACCCCCCCCAGGAAGGGAGGATCAGCTCCATCAGAACAAAACACATGGACTCAGAATGGAGAGAAGAGGCTTGTGCTCAGGAGGCTCAGGAGGCTGGTAGCTGGTAGCTGGTACAAATTGCAGATACGGATGCAGATGGCACAGGTGTTCACGGAGGGCTCCGGACCATGAGCTCCTGTGGAAGACTGGTGCACACAACGTGTCTACGACTTGCTTACAGAGCATTCGAACCAGCTATTGAAGTGGGATGCTAGTTATTAGTTAGGTGTAGGTTAGGCTGCTGTAAACGAGAGATCCTAAAAGACTATGGCTTAGGCATTTGAGAGTGTATTTCTCTTTCATGGGATGATCCAGGCCAGGTATGGTGCCGCCTCCGTGCTGCTCAGGGGCTCCTTCCTGGAGTGCAAGGGGGCTGCTCGAGCTCGGTGTCCACCACCCGGTCCTCATTCAGCCAGCAGGAAGGGGAAAGGGAAGGGGGAAGGCCACGCCACTTCTGCTCCCATTCAATGGGCTCACACTTCCTACCTGGCTGCCAACGAGGCTGGGTCTGTGTAAAACGTCTATGGTTGGGGCACCTGGGTGGCTCAGTCGTTAAGCGTCTGCCTTCGGCTCAGGTCATGATCTCAAGGTCCTGGGATCGAGCCCCACATCGGGCTTTCTGCTCGGCAGGAAGCCTGCTTCTCCCTCTCCCACTCCCCGTGCTTGTGTTCCCTCTCTCTCTGTCTCTCTCTGTTAAATAAATAAAAATAAAAAATCTTAAAAAAAGAAAAAGTCTATGGTTATGTTTCTTACGTGAAGAGTGGGGCATGACTAGTAGTTTGTGCTCCACATGGAGCAGTTTTCATGGTGGATGGAAAGGCAAGGAGGTGGGGAAATTCCTGGTGTATAATCAGCTTTTTGCTGGTTGAAGAATAAAGACAGGGATGGAGAACCAGGTGGGGTGCAGACCAGACAGGGCCTGACCTGGGTTCCAAGGACTGATCGCGTGCCCACTGATTGCACACTCCATTCACATCACCTGCTAGCAGCTTTAGGCCACCCCTTGGGCCTGGAGTGTGTCTGCTGGTGATGTGGCCCACTCCTGGGGGAAGGGATGAGTGGAAGGAGCCAGCACAAACACTGGGGCTCCGGGCCACTCGAGTGGGGAATTCCAAGGACTGGTGTGAAGCATGATGGGCTCCAGGTGGGCACATCTCCTTGGTCTCTTCTTGGTCTTCTTCAGCAGGGCACAGCTGGAAGGAGAAAGACAGAGGGAAGTCCTTGGCGGCACCTTCCAGTCGACTGGGGATGAAAAATATACTGATGTCCCCCCTGCATCCTCTGGAGACTCAGATTTAATCATTCCGGAGTAGAATGTAGACATCAGTATTTCAAAAAAAGTCCCTAGGTGATTCTAAAGGACTACCTTGTTTTTTTATTTTTGTGTGTTTAACTTAAGTAATCTCTACACCCAACGTGGGGCTCGAACTAATGACCCCACGATCAAGAGTCGCCCGTTCCTCCGACTGAGCCAGCCAGGCGCCCCGAGGACTGTTATGTTCTAAAGGTCGAGTCTGGGCGCTGCTGCCCTGGATCTTCATTGGACAGCAGGATGGCAGCTGGAGCCTCCCCCGGGTGAGGAGAGCCTCTGTCTGAAAATCACTACCCATCATCTTCGAATCTCTTTTCTGTATTTGTGGAATTCTCCCTTTTGGCAGTCTGGCTGGACCCAGACGCCCACTTTCCTAGCTGTCTTTGTGGCCAGTCACGGTGGCTGCAGAGGATGCTGAAAGGGAGGCAGGTGCAATGAGTAAGTGGGCCCAGTGCAGAGGAAGGCGTGTCACCTCAGCCCTCAGAAGCAGCAGCAGGAGAAGTCCTGGTGGGGAGTCCCGGGCCCATCATTCACGGAGAGGGCAGCCCCATGCTGTTTGCACCCAGGAGGGCGGGAAGATTTGGGGCACTGCTGCGGGCTCACTTTAGTTTAGACTGTGTGCAATCAACAACAACAAACATTTAATTGAGGGCTCATCTCATGCCGAACTCTGCTCGAAGCATCTTAACTTCAAAACAATCCTGTGAGGCAGGAATTGTTTTACAGATGAGGCCACTGAGGCCAGGGGGCTGAAGCCACTTGCCGAATGTCACCCAGGAGAATGTGGCTTTAAATCAAGTCCATTTGGGGGCACCTGGGCGGCTCAGTTGGTTAAGTGTCTGCCTTTGGCTCAGGTCATGATCTCGGGGTCCTGGGATGGAGCCCCGTGTCGGGCTCTCTGCTCAACAGGGAGTCTGTTTCTCCCTCCCACTGCTCTTGCTCTCTCTCTCTCAAATAAATAAATAAAATCTTTTAAAAAAATAAATAAATCAAGGCCATTTGGCTCCAGAGCCACTGCTCCTAGACCCTACGCTATTGTTATATGGGAGTGTTATTATTATTGTTATTCCCACTTCTCAGATGCCGGGAGAGGTGCGGTGACCTTCCGGAGGCCCCCGAGGGAGGACACAGACTCGGGAAACCCGGCGAGCCTCCTCCTCCCCAGCCCGGCTGGCCAGGCGGTTCAGGTGTGTTTCGTGCTCACCAGCCCTGGCGCCTTGGTGCCCGGGGGTTGGTGAGATTGTCACTGATGGGAATAACTCCGCTGCCCACTCTGAGCACTGTCTGTGCCTTATCGGCCTGGAACTTCCTCCAACCGTGTCTCGGCCAGGCCCCGGGCCCCAAATTCCTGGTGGGTGATGTGCGCTCTGTCTGTGATAACAGCCCTGGCAGGACTCCGAGGAGTCAGCCGCCTTGGCCACATCTGCAGCTCAGATAACAGGGGACGGGCGAAGTGTCTCCACTTAATTTTGTGAAAACTGGCCAGACCTTGGGGTCCCCCAGGCTTCAAGGTGAGGCCGAATCTTGGCTCACTATCTCTCCTCCTGGCTTGGGGCTTGTGGGGGGTGGGGGGCAAGAGCCTCATCGGGGGCAGTGGGTTACCTAGGCACAAGGGAGGCAAGGCCCAGTGCCTACGACACCCCAGGGCTTCTCCATTGCTGACAGAAGGAAGGATTCAATCTGTCACTCACTCATCAGACATTTACCGAGTACTCCCCTCCCACTAAGCCCTGTTCAAAGTACTTTTATATTTTGATTCACTTAATCTTCCCAACAACCCCATGAGATAGGCCCTGATGTCATTATGCTCATTTTACAGTTGAGGAATTCAAAGCCCAGAGAGGTGAAGTAACTTGCCCAAAGTCACACAGCTGGTGAGTGGTGGGAGTTCTTAACCACAGGCTCTACTACCTACAGTCATTTATAAATGAAGAAAAAAGGTCAGCTGGTGACAAGGACTCTGGAGAATAGAGAGGGTAGACAGTAAGAGAGGGAAAGTTGCTACCTGCGCTGGGGTCTTAGGGAGGGCTTCTCTGGGGGGGTCACATTTCAGCTATATCTCAATGCAAGGATGAGCCAGTCATGAAGATTGGGGGGTGTGCAAGAAGAAAAACAAGCTCCAGTGGGGAATAGGGCCCAGGGAGCCCAGGGTTAGACAGAAAGCTGGGGTAGCCTGGACCTAGGTTCTCAGTCTAGGCTTTGGCCCTCCATCCCCTCCTGGCTCTTCTGTGGTCAGTCCTATCTTAGCTCCTGGGCACTTCCTGGCTTTACCTCCTCCCAGCTGTGTGACCTTGAGCAAGTGGCTTCCCTTCTCTCTGCCTTTGCTCTTGGCTGCCTTATCCTTGTCCTAGGCTATGGCGAGGCCTCTGGGTGGGGGTGGGGGATGGCCTGGGCCCACGGCTGCTGCCCAGATGTGAGGTGGCAAGTGTTAAGCTCCATGTCTCTGGGCAGGGGTGGAAGATGGTCCTGGAGGTCCTGGTCTAGGCTTCGGGTCCTAGAGATGCGGCCCCGGTACTGAGAAACACACAGAGCCCAAGGGATAGAGTCACAGGGAAATGCAGAGACCGAGGAAGACAGAATAAGACAGAGAGACAGATGGGCCACAAAACAGAGCTAGAGATACAGAGAGAGACACAGAAAGGGAGAGACAAAGTGGGGGAAGAGTGAGAGATACCCTGAGAAAGAGAGACCAGATCATCTGAATGAGACACCAAGAGATACAGATAGAGGCGGATTCCAACTAAGAGAGACTGAGAGAGAGACAGAGAGAGACAGACAGATACAGACAAAGATGGCATGGCCAAGAGAGGACAAGAGAGAAAGTTGTGAATGGTCTAAATGCCACTGAAGTGGACACTTTAAAATGGTTAAAATGGTGAACTTTATGCTATTGTGACTTTTACCACAATAAAAAGAGAAACAGAGAGACAGAAGATGGCAAAGAGACAGACAGAGAGGGAAGGACAGAATTCCCGGACTGTGACTTTCTCAGGGGCTGACTGGCCTTTGGGATGCTAAGATAGTGGTGGGGAGGTGACTGGGGGCTTGGGGTCCCTGTACTAGGGTCCAGGCCTGCAGGGCCCCTGGATTGAGGGCCAGTCCCCCTTTCCCTGGGCTGCCCCGGGGCTAAAGGTTTGCCCTGGGCTGGCAATGCCGGAGTGTGCTTGTGTGTTTCAGGGATGGGCTTTTGAGCCCTGGGCCAGGACCTGGGAGGTAGCCCCTTGCCAACTGCCTGCTCCGAGAAGGGCCTCTTACTAGTCATAGGCTCCTAGTCAGACCATGGGATACCCCATTCTGCCTCAACTGTGGGGATGACAGTCGCAGTAATTAATGGTTCAGTTTACATTTGGCAGAGTGTTCACCACCTGTTGGCGCCTGTGCGGTGGGTATGACACCGGGTTCTCCTTGGCTCCCCATCACCGGTTGGGGTTAACCCATTCAAAAATGAGGAAGCTGGACTCACAGAGTTCAAGGGTTTTGGCTGAGGTCATATAGGGGTCACAGGCAGCTAGCTGTATGAGCTGAGGAAAAGGACAAACTTAGATTGCCCCAAAGCCGGGGGCTAGGAACCATCTGCCCAGGGACCTGTAGTAGCCCTGTGGGGCGCCAGCAGGTCAGGTGGGATGGGGGAGCCCCCCAGGCAAGAAGCAAGGGGGATGGAGAGGCCTGCCCTCTGATCCTGTCACACCGCCTGTCCCTTGGCAGTGTGGTACGCAGACCCCTCAGGCCCTCCCAACGTGCCCAGGGTTGTTGAGCCCATTTTCCAGGTGGGGCACTGAGGCCCAGGCTGGCCGAGGTGGCGGGCTCACAGGCCCTGAGGCTGAAGGCAGCCGCGCGGGACCTGGAACTGAGTTTAGACTGGGCGGGGCACGAGGGGCGCTGGACGGGTGGGGTGCTCGGGGCTCCGCAGCGGACGCGCTGGGCGTCGGTTCGCACAGCTCGGCTTGCAGCGAGAGCCGTCCCCGGCCCGCGGCGAGACCCCGCCCCGGAGGCGGAGGCAGGGGAGGGGGCCCGGGGTGGGCTGGGGCCGCCCCTCCGCGCCTCCGCCCCGCCCCGCGCCGCGCACAGCCGGGGCTCGGGGCTCGCGGCTCTCGACGCGCGACGGCCCGGCGGACTGACGGACAGGCGGCCGGACGTGCGGAGCGCCCCGCGGTGAGTGCGCGCCGACTCCCTTCCCGCGCGGGGTCCCCATCTCCCCTCCCGCGCCGCGCCCCTCCCGGGCCGCCGTCGCCGAGCTCGGCTTGGGGGCCCTCGGACGCCCCGACGGTTCGGCGGCCCCGCGGATGCGCGCCCCGAGCCGCGGGGTGCCCACACCCCCGCCCCGCCGCGGGCTCGCCCCCCCGGCCCAGGTCCCATTGGACGGATGCGGGCACTGAGGCCGGCGACGGGGAGCGGGGGCCCTCGGGGTCCGCAGACAGGTTCCCCCAACCCGCCAGGTCGAGCGCCCCCCACCCCCAGTGCTGCCGCCCCTTCCCTCCGCTGCATCCAGCCGGTCCCCGCCCCCCCCCCAGCCTTGCTCCACTCCTTCTCTACGCCCCCCTCCCCCTCTCGCGCTGCCCCTCAGCTCCCTCCGTCGGGCACCACCCCCACCGTCAAGCTCACATCCTCAGTTCCCCCCTCCCGTCACACTGCCACACACACACTCACACCAGTAGCCGAAAGAAGTTCCTGCACCGTCTGCCGGGGCGCACCCGCCATCCCGTCCCCCCATTCCCCCATCCCCCCAGTTGCAAAGTCCCATGCTCAGGGCACCCCCCCATCTCTCACACACATGCTTGGGCTTCCCACACTCGTCTCCCACACACGTCCCTTTTGCACACACGTGCCTCACCTACAGGCGTGTCCCAGACAGGCACGCCTCTCTCAAACACTTGTGTCTGTGTTGCACGCGTGTGCCTCTCTGACACGCATGCATGTCTGCCACACGTGTGTCTATCACACATGCATCTCTGTCTCACATGTGTCACACACGTGTCTCTCGCATAGCTGGAGTAACAGTGCCCCACACACTGAGTCTTGCACACAGAGTCACATACACCAACCTCAGTCCCGTGCACCCCTGACACTCCACCTCCATGGGCATAGCCCTCCCTGCTATCCTGAGCTTGCTGGGAGCCAGAGGAGGGCTGGGGGGAAGGCTCTGGGCCGAGGCTCTCTTACCCTTAGGACTGGGAGGCTCTGGGAGCACAGGGAGGGGCCTTCAGGGCCGGGCCTGACTCCGCCAACATCCCCACTCCTCACTCCTGCATCCCCTCCCCTTCCCCCACTCTATGTCCCAAGCAGCGGTGTCCTTTCTTTGCCAGATGACCAGCACTGTTACAAGGTGAGTGCACTTGGACTGGTCCAAAGCTGGTGTGAGCCAGCAGGTGTCACTATGACAGGCCAGAAAAAGAAAAAAAAAAAAAAAGATTTGGGTACTGGTCATCCCGTAGAGCCCCTTGAATAAGGGGACTGGTTTAGGCCCCTCCCAGAGCAAGCCCCTAAGAGCTCGCCTGGCTAGTGTTTGTAGCTGAATGGCTGGGGCTCTGAGCATCACCTTCCTCACATGCAAATGAGGGTGAAAATCCCCACCAGGAGGAGGGAGGGACCTGTAACAGTTGCTCCCTCAACTTCCGCCCTCCCTGCCTGTATCCAGAGCTGTGAGGTGGGGGAAGTGGGCAGGGGATGGGTGAAATCAAAGAATCTGACTCTGGCTGTGCAAACCTACCAGCCCCGGCTTTGACTGGCTCTGTGTGTTTTGCTTGGCTCTTACCATGTTGTTGTTATTTTTAAATATTTAATTAGCTGCTGGCATTTGCAAATCGGCAGGTTTCACATAAAAGTCCAGATTTCCATCTTTTACCTGCAAAATCACAAAGTCTGGCAGCTCAGGGTCCACATTCCCCCTGTGGTGCCCACTGGCTAGTGCTGCCTGCCTGCTGCCCCTGGGGGATGGGACAGGAGCACCATTTGGCCATAGTCCCCACCAGGGACTCAGCTCCTACCTGGCCTGCATAAGCCTCTGTGTTCGCTGTGCCTGCTGTTTTTGCTGCATTGCCCACCCCGAAGGGGCCTGGGCTAGTCCCCTCACCCATGACTGGGAAAGACTTGAGTGAGCCTCGTACCTCTTCGGAGCACTTGAGGGGCATGCCAGGGGCCTGGACCACAAGGCATCTCTGTGATGATGGAAGGTGCTTTCTGCTGGGCTGTGGGGGACAGTGGCCTGGGAGCCCCATGGGAGGAAGGCAGTGATCTCAGAGCTAGGCCTTGACCATCACATTTCTTCCCAGATCCCGTCAATGATTCTGCAAGATCACATTCTTACCTTATTTGACAGATGGGGAGACTGAGGCTCAGAAAGAGTTTTCTAGCAAGCAAATGGTAGAGCTGAAATTTCAACCCAGATTTTTCTGACTCTAAAGCCAAGCTCCTTGCCCCCCCGCCCAATGAATCCACGAGAGAAGGGACTTGGTCTCATCAGCCCTGGGCAAATTCCCTGAGCCAGGTCCACGCCTGACATACAGTGGGTACTTAATAAATGCTTGTGGAATGACCAGGGAAGTGAAGCTGCATTCTCTGCAGGGGTCAGGGTAGAGCTAAATTCAGGACCTAAAGTGAAGAAGATTTTGTGCAGCCTAAATGACCACCCAGGTTCCTTTTTTTAATTTAATTTAATTTATTTATTTTTATTTATTTTTAAAAGATTTTATTTATTTATTTGACAGAGAGAGACACAGCGAGAGAGGGAACACAAGCAGGGGGAGTGGGAGAGGGAGAAGCAGGCTTCCCGCTGAGCAGGGAGCCCGATGCGGGGCTCGATCCCAGGACCCTGGGATCATGATGTGAGCCGAAGGGAGATGCTTAACGACTGAGCCACCCAGGTGCCCCTAGGATTTTATTTATTTTTAAGTAATCTCTACACTCAACATGGGGGCTCGAACTCACAACCCTGAGATCAGGAGTTGCACGCTCCACCAGCTGAGCCAGCCATTAAAAGGTACCCCTAGGTTCCTTTTCATCAACCTGAAAGCTCAGCACAGTTTCCTCCTCTAGTCTTGACAGTCATATTCACTGTGACCCCGTGACCACCAGGGTAAAGACTGCTGAGTCTCGAGTCTATCTGGCCTCAGGAGCATCACAGTGTGCCTTGTTGGATATCAGGCTTCATGTTGGCCTTGAATTTGGGGGCTCTGGGTGTGAGGATTTTCCCCATAAGCCCCTGGTCAGCCTTGGTGGCGAAGATGCCTTACAAGGAGGGACTCAAGTGGAGAACAGTCTCCCAGCTCCCATTCCCTTTGGGTGGCCTCTCCATGGGTGGCACGGGGTGGGGCAGTTGCTGCATTATTTTAAGTCCCAGCTTCTGTGACTCTGCTCTCTCTCGTGAGCACACTTATGTAGCTAATGTAAGTGAAGTACCCCCCGGGATGTGCAGCCTCCTGGAAGTTTGTTGACTGACTGAATGAGGGCCCAGCCCTTCCAGAGTGATGGGGGATGGTGGGCAGCCCTGACCTCTTCCTCGTGCTTCCTGGGGTTTTTCTTTCCTGCTGGGGAGGAAGGTGCTGGGCTGTGCAAGGTGGTGCAGAGGGCCTGTCCATCCCTTCTCTGGGCCTTAGTCTTCCCTTCTGTAAAGTGGATACTGTGTTCTTGAGCTTTCCAGGGCTCATGGTCCTGAAGTGAGGAGGGGAGGATGGAATCCTGGGGGCTGCTGTCCGGAGGCAGTGGGTATAGCCCCATTCCCCCGCTTCCTGAGCTCTGAGGGGCCTCCCCCAGCTGAAGGCCTTGGCCTGGGGTGCAGTTCCAGCTCGCGACAGGATTCTGAGTGCTGTGTTCCCACAGTCCCATGAGCTCTGTGAGGGCTGGCAGGAATAATTCTATCAGGCGGGAGCTGCTGCAGGAGCTTGGCTCTCCTGGGCTGAGTGTGGGAATCACATCCTAGGTGAGGCACCGTCCAGGAAAGGACTCAGGGTGGGCAACGCAGACACTGTCTTTGCTCCCATGCAGTCTATATTCTGGTTAGAGGGGTGAGGTGGGGTGATTCAGGTGACAAAGAAATGAATTGCGTTTATTTCAGATGCTGTAAAGGAGTTTAAGTCAGCAAGACAACCAAATCCAGGGTGGCAGAGAGGGTCCTTTGAGGAGGGGATTTCTGAGCTGAGACCAGAGTGGTGAGGGAGAATGCCAAGCAGGGGGCACAGCTAGTGCAAAGGGCCTGAGGTGGGACCCTGCTTGGTGTGTGTGAGGAATGGAAAAGGAGGAAGCTGGAGTGAGTCAGGGAGGGGAGAGAGGGTCCCGAGGAAGTGGAGGGGCAGCGCAGAGAGTTTGAAAGCTACTGAAAAGTTTTGATGGAAGGAGCAAGGAGATCAGATTTCTGTTTTAAGACACCCTCTCGAGTAAGATCAGGAGGCTTGTGCCAGGCCCCATGCTGGGGTGCTGTTCTCACCCTTGAGAAGCTACAGGCAGAGGGCGGAGACAGGACTGTGGGCAGACGTTTGAGACCCAGGGTGACAGATGTTGGCATGGCCTCATCGTGGAATATTATGTAGCTGTAAAAAGAGGACGTTCTCTGTGGAAGGGTCTTTCAAGCTCTATGAAGAGAAGAAAACAAGGTGCCGAATGGCTTGTAAACCATGCCACCTTTTGTGTCCAATAAGAAATCCAACTTCCCGTTGGCTTGTGTGAGCATAAACAAGGCCTGGGAGGAAACAGGAGGAACAAGTTTCAGTGCTTACCTGTGGTCACCTGGGGGTGGGCTGGGGTGGGCAGGTGGGGGCCAAGGGTGCAAGGGTGAGGTGACATGTCCCACTCTGTGCCTTTTTCATATTTGCAGCTTTTTGAACCATGTGACTGCATTGCCTGTTCAAAACATTAAATTAAAAAGCAGTTGGGCAGTTGGTGGGTGACTGTTCGTTTGTGAGTTTTAAGTGGAAGTGTTTAAGGATGGTTTTTAAATTCCCTGCTTCACTGACCTTGTTGTTGAACAGACTGACTTCTTCCTGGCATGGTACACTAAAGTTTCCACTGTGATTAAATTAGATGGTAACAAAGTCACTTTTTGCAAAGTTTGGCAAATGGACAAAAGAAAAAACCCACCCTTTCTCTCTCTCCCCATTTCTCTCCCCCTTTTCCTGTGGGTGTATTTCCTTCTGGTGATTTGACTGCCGGCTCTTTCTGGCGTGGGCACCACAGCACTTACAATTCTGTCCTGAGGCTGTTTCCCCAGTCAGCCCTCCCAGCTGGTTGGGAGACTAGCTGCAGGCCCGGAGCCGGGGCCAGTCGGGAGCAGGAAATCCCTGCTTTGGCATCTGATAAGGTTCTGATTCCCAGCTCTGCCACTCGCAGGCTGTGCTCCCATCAGGCCAGTGACTTACCCCTCTGAGCCTCAGTTTCTTTATCTGTAAAATGGGTGTTCTATCTCTGTTAGGGTTAACGGAAGGAGGAAATGAGATCACTCGTTCCTTCATTCAGCAGCTATTTATTGAGCATCTGCTGGGTCCTGGACACTGTTCTGAGTGCTGGGCATAAGACAGTGACCAAGACAACATCCTCTGCCCCCACAGAGCCCGCTTTCTGGCGGGAGACACAGACAGGAGACCTGTGGGTGCTCACTGTGATGTGCTATGCTGGCTGTGGGTGCAATGAAGAGATGGCGAAGCTGGTCCGCGACTGGGAGTTGGGTGGGGATGTTTTAGGTTGAGCACCTAAGTGGAGGTGTCAGTGGAACAGACACCTGGGTGGAGTAGGGCTGTTCAGGCAGGGGTCACGGCAGGTGCAAACGACCTGGAGCAGCTAGAAATCAGGACCCCCATGAGCAAGGAGGGCCATTGGAGGGTGGGCCACATCTGGGGGCCACAGGAGGGCTTTCATTTTTATTCTGGGTGCTATACAGATTCAGTTCAGGGAGGGGCCAGCTCTGATTGAGATTTTCAAGTCCCCCCACACCTGAGCTGCTGGGAGAGAGCCGCTGGGGCCTGGAACTGGGCATTATGAGGCAGAGGGGAGTAGTGGAGTTGTGAACTTCCTCTGGGAGGGTTAGGAACCATGGCTGAGCATTGCTGGGAACAGCCAGGGAGAGGCTTGTGGAGTCAGGGTTCCCGGACAGTGGCTCCCTGGACGTCCATGCCGGGGATGTGTACCCAAGGATTTGGGTGCTCACAGTAGCCTCTGGTGTGGGATGGCCTGTTGTCTCTCCCATGCCAACTTGAGGGCCCCAGGGATGCACATAGGCAGTTCTGACCTGCTTCGGTCAGGGCTGTCCTGAAGGAGAGCAGAGGTCATGATAGCCAGGGAAGAATCTAGCCGAGTCTGGAGGTGGTCAAGGAGGGCTTCCTGGAGGAGGTGATACAGGCACTGTGATATGAAGGTAAAAAGGTGAGGGAGACACAAGAACAGGAGAAAACCCAGTTTCTCTTGGAGAGGTGGTTTGGAGGAGAGGTGGGAAGTAAGCGTATGCTGGTGGACTGAAACCTGACAATGGAGCACCTCAAATCCTGGTCCGTGAACCGGAGATGGGCCATCATGGGGCATTTCTTAGAAGAGGATGAACATGGCCAGAGGGTTAGAGGGTCCCTCTGGGAGTCCCGGCATGAGGGTGGGGCTGGAGGGGCGAGATGATAGGTGGGAGGCTGGTGAGAGTGACAGGGCAGGGACACTGAGGCTCCGAGAGGGGCTTGCCTGCCTGGGGTCACACGACAAGCTCGAAGGAAGAACCGGAGCGGTAGCCAGGTCTGTCCACTCCCAGGTCCTGCTCCGGATGGGCTGCCCCTTGATTACGGGCCCCACTGGCACGCACGCACACACTAATTCCCCTCCGCTGCTCTGGTCCCTTCCCAGGGCCCCTCTCAGGTCAAGCCCTGCGTCATTTTGCACCATTGTCCTCACGTTTATTGGAACTTGGAAGCATTGCAAAAATGCCTCTGTCTTCTCATATATGGAGATTGTTACAAAGAAAGTGCTGGTTTGGGGAAAGGTTATTTCCTTCCTCGAGGGTGGGGAAGCTAGCTTTTCTGGTGGGGGGGATGCTGCATTGTAGGCCAGAGTGACCCCGCCCGGGTCACAGTGTTGGTGAGGAAGTGGTGCCGCCTGCTTGCCCCGGGCTGGGAGACTTGGCCTGGCCAAGAGCGTGGGGGGCAGCGAGCATCATGTTCCAGGGGAGTGGGGTGGCCACCTCTGGCCACTGGAGGCCTTTTTGGCTGCAGGCAGGCCTTGAGCTGCTAGGGCTTCAATCTTTCAATTTCCTCATTGCAACCTGGGGACAGCCCTCCTGGCTCTGCTACTGTTTGATGGCCAGGAATGGCCGGAAATGTGGGAAGAGGGCCTGGCCTGCGGAGTGCCAGTAGGGTGAGGACCCAGCCAGGCCAGGGAAGCCTGGAGGGCGCTGGCACGCCTGCCTGGCCTGAGTCCTGTGAGCCTGGATGATGAGGGCTTTGTGTCCCAGCCTCAGCTTCTCCATTTGTAAAGTGGGCCTGGTGGTAGTGGCCTGCCCGGTAGGGTTGGTGTGCAGACTGCCGGGGAGCCCCAAGCGCAGCTTTTGGCAGCTACACAGTGCTTTGCGAACACATGCTAGCTAGGTTCTTTGAGCGTCATGACCCTGCTCTCCTGTCCTCCTTCTCTGTTCTCTCTCTCATCATTGAGATGCCATCGTCTGTGTAGGGGCCAGATCTTGGCCTTGTGGTCAGGACACACCAGTTCTTTTTTTTTTTAGATTATTTATTTATTTACTTGAGAGAGAGAGCAGAGAGAGAGAGAGAGAGCGCACAAGCAGGGGGAGTGGCAGGCAGAGGGAGAAGCAGGCTCCCCACTGAGCAGGGAGCCTGATGCAGGACCTGATCCCAGGACCCCAGGAACATGACCCGAGCTGAAGGCAGACGCCCAACTGACTGAGTCACCCAGGTGCCCCAGGACACACCAGTTCTTGATAAGTCTCCCAGAGTTCTTCTTTCCTCAGCCTGGGTCTCCCATCCTAGCCCTGAATTCCCAGCTGTGTCTTTGGTCACTAAGTGAGCATTAAGTGATCCAGAAAATTCGGTTCTTCTCCATGAGTCCTCACAACAGGAGCACAACATTAAAAACATTCTGGTAGAGAACTCTCAGGATCCCAGAGAACACCACCCCAGCCCCCAGTGAGTCTGCGGCCTGTTGTCTGAGCCAGAGGGAGCCAGGGAAGAGTTATGAGCAGGAGAGTGCAGCCTGCTGGGGAATGAGTGGGACAGGCAGAGTGGGCAGGACCTCTGTGGATCAGGGCCAGCTCAGGTGGTCTTGACACATACCAGCCCCTCAAAGGCGACCGCACTGTGCCCTCCTTGACACCCAGCACTCACAGGCATGTGCGTGCACACACAAGTACACACACACACACAGACTCAAGGCCACAGCTCTTCCCTTTGGTTTCCATGTCAGCCCCCTGGTCCTCGGGAGCTGAGAGATTAGCCGTCATCATGGTGGTTTGGTGCTGGTTGAGCATCTCAGTGTTCTTTATCTGGTCCCCTGGCATGTCCTCAGAGCAGAATAATTCAAATGTTGTCTGACCATAGGCACCTCAGGGTCTCTGGCTGCTGGTCCCTGATTATGGGGCTGATGAAGGCAGGCCCCATAGGGGGCCTTGTCTCCTTTCTTGGGGAAAAAGCCAGTGGGTATCAGCTTCCTCTTCTGATAAAGTAATGATTAGCGTAACACCATCACATTTTCCGCCAGACCTCCCGACCTCCCGTGCCTTTACGTTATACATAGTATATTTAAAAAAAAAACCCTTCTCTGTTTTACTTGTACTTATTTAAAAGGAGACCTTCTGTCACAGCTGTAGACAAAAATCAGACTTGCTCTAAATCAGCAATACCCATGAAAATAAAGATTAACAACGGCCAAGTGGGGCTTTGAACCCTTGTGACTTCTGTTACCTGGCTCAGCCTTGAGCAATGCGACTTGCCCTCTCTTTGCTACAAAGGTTGGCAAGTGGCAGAGAGATGTGCAAGGCACATCAGTGTTCCACAGAGAGTTCTCTGTGATCCTGAGTGGTGGAAGGAGACTAGGAGGGGGATAATTACTCCCCACGGGCCTCTGTTGCTTTTGCCTTGTTCCTGAGATCTGAGCTCACCCTGCATGGTCCTCTCTAACTCCACGTGGGTAGACCCTTCTGGCTGGTCATCCCACACTTTCCATCTTCTTGGGAACCCCCTTTCCACATTTTTGGGCCCTCACTGGCATGTTTCCTGTTGGCCAGGGCTATAACAGGAGGCTGTAGCCCCTCCAGCAGGGATGTCTGCTCTGAAGCCAAGTCCCTGGTTCTCAGGCCGGGGGTTTGGGGCATTCTCTGAGGCGTCCAGTGGCCTGGGGTCCATGCCAGGGGGTCGTGGGCTGGGGGCTTAGGACCAGGGCTCCAGCGCTGAGGAAAGAAGTTGATGGTACCTGGCGAGGTGAGGCTGGGCCCAGTCACCAGATGACATGGGGAATCTAGGCCTGTCTAGATGGGAAAGTGCCTTTTAAGCTATGAAGTATGATGAGCCGAGATCACTAATGATTCGTCTCATGGGTAATACCAATCACAGTCATGATAATGGCCGGTCGGGCCCTTAATTAGCCACGTGCCCCAGCATGAGGAAAAGTTTGCCCTAGTGCTCCTACTTCCGTCACCCCTCGTAACTTGTTTTCTTGAACTGAATGGCTGACCTTACACCCTGATGAGTGAGAGAGACTCATGTAATGGAGCGCTGGCCACAGAAAGGGTATGGTGATGTCAGTTGCCTGAGCCTGAAATGCCCCGCTGACCCCAAGGCAGGACATGCCTGGGCCAGGTACGCCCCTTGGAATGGCTGTGGTTTCCTGTGTGTGGGGTCGGAGCAGTGACCCCCCCCCCCTTGGCTCCAGACCTCAGGGGTCTCACGGGGATAGTAGGGCCTCAGCATAGGGCATGGTAGCCCACCCATGATGATTTCCCCTGCTCTGGGCTTCAGATGGGGCCTGTCCGAGGGGTGGGTGGTTTCTCCTTCATGTGGGCTTCGCTTGAGGCCACTCAGGAGAAGCAGGGGGCTCCACTGCATCGTCAGGGGAGACTAGGCCCCGCTGGTTCCAGAGAAAGCTACAGCGAGGGTCTCTGATGCCGCCAAGGCTGCCTCACACCTCATCTTTATTTTGTCTCTGCTTTTCTCTGTGAGCGCTGCAATTTTCTCAAAATGACTTAAATGTGCCTGCCCTCAGCTTGGAGGCCTCCTGGCTCGCAGTCTCTTCCCCCAGAGATGCTCTGTATGTTCTTTTAGGTCCAGGTCAGGATCCTGGGGAAGAGCTCTGATTGGCCCAGCGTGGGCCAATGGGCTGTGGCCGGGGGCGGGGTTGTGATAGTGACAGGGCTCTGTGGGCTGTCTCCAGCTGGTCCCTGAAAATGGGCCCTGCGTGAAGCAGGCTAGTGCTGCAGGAGGTGACGCTGCCGGGACTGAATTTACAGACTCCAGAGACCAACATTCTTGGAGTTGAGTCAGCAACCGACACAACACGGTTGCTGCTCTTACTTTCATCACAAGTGTCAGGATTATTTTGATCATAGGTGAAAGAAGGTGTAACTTCAGCAAAAAAGTCACGGAACAAAAAAGTACAGGGTGAAATTTCAGGCTTGGCTGTATCCAGGGGCTCTAGAGATGCCCTTGGGACTGTGTCTTCATTTTCCGTGTCGTGTTATTCTCAGGCGGTGTTCAGGTGGCCCGGCAGCTCTGGCGCACTCCTTGAGCTCAGAAGCTTCAGCGTGGGCCCGTGTGGCAGTCACTGTGGATGGGGGATAGCCATCCTGCGGTCCATGTAGCCTGAGAGAGGGTGGCTCCCCAGAGGAAGATTGGGTTCTCTTGCCAGGAGAAGGAGGTGGAGATCCCCACAGCATCACTGGGTTGCTCTACATCACCGGCCTGCAGTTTCTTCCCTGTTCCTGCGTCACATGGTGGACCCATCCCAAAAGGAATGTGAGGATGTTCCAGGTTGAGTAACAGC
Organism: Phoca vitulina; assembly: GCF_004348235.1. Lineage (NCBI taxonomy): Eukaryota > Metazoa > Chordata > Mammalia > Carnivora > Phocidae > Phoca > Phoca vitulina. Next base: position 44,373,335 of record NW_022589716.1, on the reverse strand, counting down.
GGCTTTTCACGATCTGGGGTAGTCCAGAGTTAGGGAGTTGAGAGAAGGGGTGGGGGCTGTGGGGTCTTGACCTCCAACCCAACCACACTTACCCCAAGTGGCGAGGATGTGGGCAGAGTCTGTTACTCTCTGAGGGTTTGGTCTAACCCTCTTGTTTTTACATCCTTCTTGCCTGCGAACCCTGTGCAGATTCAGGGACTCCGTGTACAGAGTGCAGGGAGGTCAAGAGAGGCAGCTGTGAACTCTGAGGAAAGTTTCTCAGAGGAGGGGATATTGAGCTGGGCCTTTAGGGATGAATAGGAGTTTGCTAAGGGGAAGAGGGATGGGCCTGGCAGAAGGAATCAAGGAATGGGCGGAGTTGAGGAGTTGTGAAAGAGTTAGAGTAGCTGGGGACAGTAATTTTTTAAAATGTTGAACATGTATTGAGTGCTCATTGTTTGCCAGACACAATGCTAGGGTCTCTACATCATCTCCTTGAGTCCCCCCTGGGTATTGCAGGGAGGCTGCTTTGACTGGGCCCCTGTGCAAATGGAACATGCCTTCTCAGACTGTCTCATGCTGGAGTGGCCCAGCAGCCCGGGGAGTCCAGAGCTTGGTCCTGCTTGCTGTTTGTCTCTGCTCCGGCAGGGGCGGCTCATGGCCTGGGAGGGCCCCCGACGGTGATACCTCAGCCTAGGCCAGACCCCGCTGCTTGCTGCACACTGGCCGCCCACCTGGCAGCCCCCAAGAGATTCCTAAATTTCAGGGCCTTACAAATGAATAGGGGCACTGGCACGGCAAAGGCCCGAGGGAGTGGCAGCGTTTCGCTGGCTGGCGCCTCCTTCCGGATGCTGCTGTGGCTAAGGGAGCCCGGGCCTGCTGCGGGCCAGCCCTGCCTGCTCGTCTTCCTCACCTCCACCTCCTGTCTGTCCCTGTCTTGTCTGTTTGTCTGCTTGGCTTTTGGTCTCTGATTCTCTCTGTCGGCTTTTCTGTCTCATCTCTTTCTGCCTGTCCCTTTCCACTCCACCTTTGGCCCTTGTGGAGCCGTGAGGCTAAAAGGTGACACGTGAGAAAATGCTCCTGTGCACCTGTGGGCATGGGGCCCCCAGCTTAGGTGGTGACCTGCCAGGTGACCTCGGGCAAGCTTTTGCCAATCTCGAAAGCCCTTCTGGGATGAGTGTTGGTGACACTTACATTTATATTCATCTGATGTCCTGTGTCAGGCCTTGCTGGGGCCATGCACACTAATTAATTCATCCACCACCCACCCAAAGCATTTTGAATGCCTGCTGCGGCCCAGACCCCAGGTGAAGGCCGAGCAGGAGGGCAGGGTCTCTGCCTCAGAACCACAGTGCAGCTGGGGAGACAAGCAGGCGGACACGTCAGCATAAGATGTCAGCTCTTAAGTGTGGGGAAGGACCGTGCCAGTCCCGGCCCCTGATGAGCATCCTATCTGACTAGGCAGGGGATGGGATCTTGGAAATGTGGGTGATGGCAGAATGAGCCAGGGCACTGACTGTGCCCCGAGTGTGGTGATGTCCCAGGGCTGTCTACGCAGGCTGGGGAAGTGGTGCAGGACTGGATGGGCTCTGTTGGAGCTCTGAGCAAGGTGGGGCCAGGGACATGGCAGGAAGCAGGGGGCCAGTCATGGGGGCATTGGGGAGAAAGCGTGTTCAGGGCAGAGGGGAAGGAATGCAGGTAGAGAGAGGGGAATGGTCAGGAGGCTTGGAGAGCAGTGACCCACTGGCTGGGCCTGGAGGAGGGGTGGGATCCACCAGGGGAGGATGGCCCAGCATGTGTGTGTGTGCATGCACGCATGTTCACACTTTCTCACACATAATCGTACACACTTAAATTTGCACACCCACCCACTCCACAACCACTCACATATACATGGATGTGTTCACTCTCCCTCAAGTGAGTGTGCACACAGTCGCACACATACACCCCAACTCCCGTTCCCATGAACCCTTTCTCACCCTCATGTCTATGCATCTCTCATGGAAGGGGCTCTTGGTCTTTAGGCTTCGCTTGAAAGCACCTTTTCTATCAAAAGAAGGAAAAAAGCAAGAGAATGCCTGCTTGAGCCCGGAGATTGGGTGAGAGCCGGGTCCAGAACCCTCTCAGGGAACTCCTGGCACCTCCCTGGAGCAGCTCAGTCTCTGCTGGGTTTCTCAGCACAGATGGAACCCCGGACTCAACTCCAGGGCTGGAGAAGGTGTGATTAGGGCCTCACCAAGGTTTGGGAGGCTCTGGAGGAGGGGTGGACCCCAGAGTTTATCTTCCACTGGCCTGCCGTGAAGCCGAAAATCCTACCTCCCAGGCATTACATTCCCCCAAGGCTAGTTTATTTTCTGGGAGGGGAGATGGGCGAATCCATTTCCATAGGAACCTGGCAGGGAGTCCTCTTTACCTGGAGGAGCTGAATTTTCTCCGAGCTTTTAATCACAGAACATCAAATTTTATTGAATGCTTTTTTCCAACATCTAGTAAGATGACCCTGGCAAATTTTTCTTTTGGTGAATTGCATTGATTTTTTTAGTATTGAACTACCCTTGCATTCCTGAGGTAATGCTGTTTGGGCACAATATATTATTATCCCCATAATAGGTGGCGGGATTCAATTTTCTGGTATTTTATTTAGGACTTGGCAGCTAGATTCATAAGTGAAACTGGCCTATCCTTCTCTCTGCTTATAGTATCCCTGTCTGCTTTTGGTATCAGGATTTTCCTCACCTTACAAAATGAGAGGAGGCTGCCCCTTTTCTTTTTCTAGGCCCTGGAACAATTTTTTTTTTTTTTAATAGGATGGAAATCATTGTCAGCTCTGACTGTACCATGTCTTGGGCTAGCCTCTGCAGATAATTCTTTATCTCATCCCACAGCACCTTGTGAGGAGAACATGATGCTTCTCATTTAACAGATGGGGAAAATGAGGCTCAGAGAGCCAGTCTCTGGTCTGTGGTCAAATAGTGGGTGTCAGCTTAGCTGGGCTTTGAATGTAGGCCAGTGTGACTCTAGGGCCATGCTTCCAAGCTATTCAACATGGCCAAGAATTATCTGAGATGCTGGCCTATAGGAGAGCCTTCAACCTTATTCTAGGGTTTTCCAGGGGGTCTAGGAAGAGCCCTGATTGAGCATCAAGAGAACTTTCCTAGCTCTACCTGCCCATCTGCTACCCACCTACCTGTGTACCCACCTGCCATGCATGCATCCATTTGTCCATTGATCCATTGCCTGCCTAGTCATTGAGCTGTCCGTCAGCCATTCATTCCTATACTGATATACCCACCCATTAACCCACCTTCCCATTCATCCATCCTCTACCTCTTCACCCATCTGTTCACTGGTCTGCGCATCCATCAGACATTTATCCACATGCTGGTTACTCATTTATCCACGGACCCACTTTGCCATCCATCTATCCTCTCTCTGCCATCTATTCACCCACCCATTTATCTATGATTTGTTCACCATCTGTCTATTACCCCATCCATATCTTCATCAATTATCCATCTATATACAAGTTCACTTACTCATTCACTAATCCACCTTCTCATCCATCCATCTTCCACCTGCTACCTGCTCATCAACCACCGAATCCATCCATCCATCCATCCATCCATCCATCCATCCATCTATTCATCCATCCATCCACTTGTCCATCCACCTACCCTTGGAGCTTAGCCTTAAAGTAGGAGCTGGGATTTGGGTCTTCAGAGATTCAGAAGGGAGGACACTCTGGTTTGGGAGAGCGATATGAGCAAAGATGAGGGGTTGGGAGTCTTCCAGTTTATCAGGAATTGGGTGAATGGAAGGCAGCAGAGGGAACTGGAAGATAGGTGGGGGCTAGGTGGTGATGGACTTTGAATGTCACTCTTAGGAGTTTTCACTATGTACCTGAGCTAGGGGTCTTCAATCAGGGTAGGTGAGTGAGCTCCAGCGAGTCTGTGAGACCCCTAAAATGATACACAACAGTTTTTGGTGTATGCCCATATCTCTGTTAAGACTCTCAATTGCAAGTGATAGAAAACCTGGTCCAGGTTAGCTTAACACACTGTGGGTTCATGTCATTGCAAAATTCAGTTTTTCAATTCGGCGTGGCTGGATCCAAGGGCTCAGCAGCTATCGCTGTGTTTCTGTTTTTTCCACCTCGTGGGCTTTTCTTGTTTTTGAGTTGGCTCCAGCCTCAGACGGTCTCCACCTGAGAACAAGATGGCTTCAGGGATTCTTGACATGAAATCACTTCATGTCTAATACAGTGGGAAAGAGAGAGGCCATTTGCCCCAAATCTCACCTGAATTGGGTTTCTTGAGCTCACGTTAGCCTGGTGTCCAAGTCTGAATTTGGCATTGTTGTGACAGGAATAGGAAACACTGATGGTGGGGGAATGGTGGGGTGGTGTGGACCCCAGAATGAAGCCCCCAGGCTGCTCTTGGAAGGCGAGTAAATATGTAATGGGATGGTCAGAAACCACCCCATGTCCACTACCAGGCTTTGTTCGAATTTTCACTTTTCTGGTAGAGGGGGGTGTAGTACCCATAACTTTTTCTGGATTCTCAATGATAGGGAACCATTCAGGATTTTGAGCAGGGGTGAGAGGAGATCAGCCGAAAACCCTCCTGCGGGTGGGACCAGGGCAGGCTGGATGGAAGATGCCTGGCTTTCTCACAGAAAGAGGGAGAGGTCAAGGGTGTGACGCCCCCCATCCGCCCATCCGCCCATCTGTCTGGGGCCGGGTGGAGGGCGCTGGACGCCAGGTGGGGAGAGCAGTGAGCTCAGCATGGCTGTGGGCAGGCCCATTTCTCATTGCTCCTCCCTGGGAGCATTTCCTCTTTCCAGAGTTGTGACTTGTAGGGAAGGAAAAGAGCAGCTCCCTCCTGGTGCCAAAAGCAACATTTTCTTTTTCTCAAAGGTTGATTATAAGTCATGCACATTCATCTTTGTAATTTTTCACCTGCTTATGCTGGTAATGAGATTAGTGATTATATACACAGGGTCAGCTCTCACCCAGGCTTTAAGGAGCTTTTTATTCATTTCATTTTTTATTTTTTTCTTTTTAGGGAGGAGAGGGCAGGGAGGGGAAAATACCCTGGCTGTTCTACTTGAAGGATGATTTTTCACAGTGTTTTCATGAGCTCACCCCTTTGGCGGTCCCCAGGGGCCAGTGAGCCTGTGAGTCTCCCAGCCCCTCTCTGTGTCCCACCTGGGGCCCCCGATGCTTGTCAGCACTTTGTACCCAGAGTTGGCTCAGAGACCCGGTGTCCCCCAGCACTCTGGACCCAGCCCCTCCCCTCTCCTCGGGGGTCTCAGGCCACCCACCTGTGCCTTCAGCACTGCCCGGTTTTCCCAGTGCAGGGACAAAGACCCCACCTCCCCAACACGCCCCTGGCCCTTTTTATTCATTTACCCTTTACCGTTCTCCTCATGGCCAGCCTTGTCTTCTTGCCAACCATATCAGCGATTATAAAGACTTTTGCCTACAAGGAAATGAAGGGAAATAAGACTTTAAAGACGGAAGCCAAATGTGATCACTTTCTTTCGGTAATTTGTGACTATTTTTCACATCCCTCCCCTCCTTCCCATTTCTTCTGCCAACACCCTTTCTTGCTCTTGTTTTCTTTTCCTGGACTGCTATAAGTGGCTCTTTTTTTCTTTTCTTTTAAAAAATCTCTTTTATTGTGAAAAAGCACACATAAAAGAAAGTACATAAAAGCATACCCTCGAGTGACCACTACCTGGGGGATTCAGGAGGACAGTGCCCATACCCAGGAGCTCCTGTGGTCCTTCCCTGTGCCCCTCCCCCCACCACGTACCCATCACCAGACTTCTATGGTGGCCATTCTAGTTTGGCTTTTTAGTTCTGTCTCCCATTTTTGTGTTCCCTATATGATGTTGTTTAGGTTTTACCTGGTTTCAGACTTTATAGACTGGAATCTTCCTTGGACTCCTTGAAAAGGATGTCTGTAGTTCCTTCTTTTTTCTTTTCTTCTTCTTTTTGGAGAGGGGGTGGGGGAGAGAGCGTGAATGGGGGGGCAGAGGGAGAGGAAGAGAGAGAATCTCAAACAGGTGACCTGGGGCCCGATCCCATGACCCTGAGATTGTGACCTGAGCCGAAATCAAGAATCGGATGCTCAACCAACTGAGCCACCCAGGGCCCCCTGTAGTTCCTTCTTGAATTCCCAGTGTGCTGGACCTAGTGGTGGCCCCCATCACCCTGTTGAAACAGTGTCTGTTAAACGTACTGGATGCTTTGCCGAGTTCTCTGGGGCACTGCACATGGGGGAGTGATGGACCTCCTCTTTGGAGCTTCTTTCTTTCCTTGATTTTCACATCTCTACTTCTATCTTTTCTCCTCTTGCTGCTCACCTCATCATATCCTGCTCTCTTCTCTGTTTCCTGCATACCAGCCACAATGTGTCTAGCTGGTTCCTGCCTCAGGGCCTTGCACGTGCTCTTATCACTGCCCGGATGCCACTCCCCAGATCTTTGCATGGCCACCACATTTTTGCCAGGCAAGTCTCAGCTGGAATGTCACCTCTTACATATGGTTGCTCTGACCATTCACCTTTTTTTTTTTTAAGATTTATTGATTTATTTTAGAGAGAGAGAATGAGCATGAGCGGGTAGGGGGCAGAGGGAGAGGGAGAGAGAATCTCAAACAGACTTGTACTGAGCACGGAGCCCGATGGGGGCTTGATCCCAGGACCCTGAGATTATGTCCTGAGCTGAAACCAAGAGTCAGATGCTTAAGCGACAGCACCACCAAGGTGCCCCTGCTCTGACCACTCTTGCCGGAGAAGTACACCAGTCCCCATTCTTCACAATGCCCGTATTATCTTCTTATTCATTTGTTCCCTGTTTCTTCCCTCCGCCAATATTGGTCCCATTGCCCCTTTGTTGGTTTGGTTCACTGCCTCATCCCAGTACCTATAATAGAGGGTGACAGGTAGCAGGTGTGTGATGAATATCTACAAGCTAAAGGACTCTGGCTGTATTCCCTTAGCTAGACAGACCTGGGTTCAAATCCCCATGCCACCTTTTACTGGTGATATGACCTTGGGCAGATCATTGACTCTGTCTGGGCCTGAGTTTCCCTATCTGCAGAGCATGGTTAATAAAATAAACCTTGGGGTGTCTGGGTGGCTCAGTTGGTTAAGTGTCTGCCTTCAGCTCAGGTCATGATCTCAGGGTCCTGGGATCGAGCCCCACATTAGGCTCCCTGCTCGGTGGGGAGTCTGCTTCCCCCATCTCCCTCTGCTGCTCACCCGTGCTTTTGTCCTCTCTCTCTCTCTCAAATAAATAAATAAAATCTTTAAAAAAAAATAAACCTTCTTGGAAAGCCTGGGTCCAGTGTTTGTCATTGTGTTGGCACTGAGGAAGTGATAGTTGAGTATGAACCTAACCAACAGCTAAAATCCCTGCTAACATTTTGTGCCAAGAACAAGTTTATTTTTCCCAATGAACTAGATGACTTCCTCTGATCAGACAAGGAGCACTAGGTCATCCTCTAATTTCCCTCTGGCTTTGGCTGCCAGGAAGCTTACTATCAAGGGGAGGTGTCGGGGGCAGCCCTTGTTTCCTGTGGGGCCTGCAGTGCGGTTCCTTCTTTCCTCTCCTCTCTGTGCTCTTCCATTATTCACTTCTGGCTCCACAGTGCATGTGTTTTTACTTTTTATTGTAGTAAAATACACATAATAGAAAATTGACCATCTTGGCCACTTTTAAGTGTGCAGTTTGGTGGCATTAAGCACATTCATACTGTGGTGCAACCATCCCTACCATCCATCTCCATGATTTTTTCATCTTCCCAGACTGACACTCTGTCCCCATGAAACAGCTGCCCACCTCCCCTAACTCCAGCCCCTAGCACCCACCATCCTACTTTCTGTCTCTATCGACTTGATGACTGTAGGGACCCAGATAAGTGGGATCTATAGGATTTGTCCTGTGGCACCTGCTTCATTTCACATTGTCTGCAGTGGTCGCCCATGCTGTAGTCTGTGTCAGAACTTCCTTCCTTTTTAAGGCTGAATAATATTCCAGTGTAGGTATAGACCATATTTTGTTTATCTACTCACCTGTTGATGGACACCTGGGTTGCTTCTGCCTTTTGGCTATTCTGAATAATGCTGCAATGAGCATGGGTGTGCAAACACTATTTTTAGTAAATACTTTCTTACCTTTCTGTGCCTGGGGTGATCTCAGACTAAATTATAAATTAAGGGTAGGTTTGGGGACACTCCCTAGGACTATACTGTTTTATCTGCTTCTGCCCTGTGTGTGTGGGGGTGTGTGTGTGCATGTGGGTGAGAGATACTGTGGTCACTGCTGGTGCCCCATCTGGTCCCCCTCATCCCCCAGATGCTCCAGGTGTTCCTGCTAATGGCTCCCACCTGCGTCCTTCTGCAGAGGCTTACCCTTGGCCAATAGCCATTGCCTCCCACTACATGCCTGGGAGGTAATCCTTCCCTCTTCACCCCACTGTGGCCCTTGGCCAGTGACTGACTGAGGTCCCTGAGTGGGACAAGTCCCGGGGTGCCAGTCACACTCCTCAGCTAGTGCTAGACTCTAGCCAATGCCCCATCTTTGCCCAGTTTTGTCCCCCAGTAAGTCATATGTACGAGAACCCATGTCAGGCTCTGCCTCTGGGGGTCACCATCTAAGACAGTGTGTAATCCCTGTATTCCCTCCGCGTTGTGTATCTTGTATGACTGTGGGATGTGGTTGGAATCTGATAGGAGTGATACACTGTGACCTGCTAGGCCACCTGGGTGGCAGCAGGCACCTTGCAAGGGGGCAAAATTCCCACGGTCTGCCACTTAGAGAAGAGATGGGTCCTAACCCAGGAGACCAGGACATTCAGGAGGAGACCCTGGGCAGGAGGGGGCAGGAACTCCCACCTCCTCTGGGCCTCCCAACTTTGGGCATGGATAAGAAGCCCAAGGCCTAAGGGGGTCCAAGGGGACAGTGACCCAGGGAACCCACTGATGCAAATGGGGAGTGAGTATGGACTTGCCGTGGACCAGAAGAGCCCTGTTCTCAGGCCCTACCCTCTGGTTTTCCTGGAGAAGTTGGGGGGTCTAGCTTCAGTGCAAAGTGTTCAGATTTTAAATGTTATACCACTAAATTAATGATAAATTAATGGCATTGAAATGTTAGAACATCAGCAACTAATTTCAAGAGCACACGTGGGCCCCCAGATGTGTCCTGTGAGCAGTTGGCTGGTTTGTGACCACCCTCTGGTTGGACTTGGGGGCAGAGGGCAGCTGTTTGGGGCGGGCTTCTGGGAGGAGCAGGACCAGGTGGCCTGATGACTCACTTGTTTGTAACTGGTGTGTCTACAAGGGCCTTGTATGTTTATTTCTCTTCTGTCATCCCCCACTGCTTGAAAGTCCCAGTGTTTTGATATAGCTGTCTCTTGTTTAAAAGAGAGATCCCCTGCAAATATTTAGAAGGTGTTGGAGCCATACCAGCACCAACCTGAGCTTTTTTTCTTGTCTGGGGTTGCCGGTAAAAATGTGGGATGCCCAGTTAAATTGGAATTCCGGATACACTATGAATAAGTATGTCTCCAGTATTGTGCAGGACATACTTATGCTAAACATTTGCACATTGCTTATCTGAAGTTCCCCCACAACTGCTTGTCTTGTATTTTTATTTGCTAGCTTTGGCAAGCCTGTTCTTGTCAGGATCAGAAAGATCAGAAGACCGGGGAAGGGAAGCATTTCCTTATCTTGTGATTTGATGCTACATGAAGCCAGCCCCCACTTTTGATAACAGCACCGGCGATGAATCAGTGTCTCCCAGGGCCATGTGGGGGGTACGGCATGGCTTTGCCAGCCCAGAGAGTGCTCATCTGGCCCTGCTATGGATGGGAGCTGTGGGAAACGGTGCCAACTTGCTGCAGAGATACATGTTTCGGTTTTGGGGCGGCAGTCCTGAGGGCAGCAGAGAGAGGAGCTTGCAGCCAGAGTGAGGGAGGGTCATTGAGGTTCGAGCAGCACCCCAAGGCACCTCTGACTCTGCTCAGAGATCTCCCTCCCTGACTCTGCCCACCCCCCACACCCTGGGGTGGGGGGCGAGGAGGAGAGTAGACATGTCTCCACACAGTGCGCTCAGCCACCTGTCTCAGGGGATGCTCCCTGGGAAGAGACCCTTCCTGAGTGCACACCCACCCCACCCATGAGAACCTGACCCTGGGCTACCACAGAATCCCCGCTGCCCCCACCCACAGCAGGTGTCCCATCAACAAAGACCAAAGCTATTAGCAGCCTGGACCGTGACCTCAGCCGGCCCGCTGGTCCTGCCTGGAGCCGCCTCCAGGATCTCTAGTTCTGGGAGTCAAAGACTCACCCCACTGAGCTGGACGCTCTCCCAGCTGTGAGTGTCAGTGGCTCCCTGACCTTCGGTCCCACCTCCACACCGATGGTGGCTGTTCATTGTAGGGAGTGGCAGACTGAAACCCAGAAGACCAGAAGGGACACCAGACACCCATCACCTAGATTTCACAGTTGTGAACATTTGGACATTTTGCTTTTGACTGCTATCCATGCTGAAATATGTTAGGGTATCTTACAGGCGTGATACGTAGATAAAGGATTAATTAAAAAATGAGAAAGCATTAATCTTTAAAACATGCTGGTATTTGCCAGCCGTCACACCTCACAAAATGATCGGCTGGTCCTCAGTCCCTCCTTGGAACCCCTCAGTGAGCTGAGATGACTTTCTCATTGGGTTTATTCACACCCAGGGCCGATCAGGAACCCCGCATGAATAGGGATGTTCTATCTCAGGCCTCTGTGGATCTGGAGCAGCCTCCCCTCTGCCTGCTTTTCCTATGTGCCAAAGCGGTGGGGAACATTTGTCCTGTGGAACGTCTCACCTCCCGACCATCTGTGTTTCACTGCTTAGATCCCAGTGGTTCTGGTTATCTATTGCTGCATGACCAACTACCCCGACCCTGGCAGCTGAGATCAACAACACTCATGTAATTTGCTCAAGAATTTAGGCAGGCCTTGGCTCCTTTCAGCATCAGTTGGGGACATCAGTGGTGTTCACCTGGCCTCCGAGCGGGTGGGGGCCTCCAGAATGGACTCACATGCCCAGGGCCATGGCTTATGCGGTCTCATCGGTAGGGTGGTCACACATCTTCCCTGGTGCCTCGGTGGCCTCAGAGAACCAGGTGGAAGCCACCAGGCCTCATACAGGCAGCTCAGCATCCCGACTGCCACTCCCCTATGGGAGCAGTTGGAGTTCTGAGTCTCACAGGTTACATGGGTCCCCAGGCCCATCCCTCAGCCAATCCCAGCGAAGGGGGGATGAACTTTGTGGATTGGCTGGGTGTGGTCATGTGGCCATGCCACTGTGGAGCGGGGTGCAGGAAGGACCCCCGACCTGAACCCTCCCTCAGGCTGGTGGGGTTCCTGCTTATAGAGGGGCCCAGTTAGGACGTGGGATTCTTTTTGTTTTTTCAGCTAAACCTCAGGCACTAAGAGTCGAGTTAATTATATTCCTCAACTAATAACACACTATTATCTTGGTCTCTGCAGGGTCCTGCTTTTATTTTATTGGTCGGTTTATTCCCATTATCTTTGCTCCCCATGCCATTCCGTTTTCCCACTATGGCAGATTTCCAGCTCTGCTCAGTGCATATCTGTTTGCCTGTGTTTTGCAAATGGTATATTTTACTTTGGGCATGTGTATTTTTACTCCCCATGAACAGTGTTGGGCTAGCTTGTTCTGTTTCTTAACTTGTTCCACTTCGTGTTCTATTTTTTTTTTTTTTTAAGATTTTATTTATTTGACAGAGACACAGTGGGAGAGGGAACACAAGCAGGGGGAGTGGGAGAGGGAGAAGCAGGCTTCCCGCCGAGCAGGGATCCCGATGCGGGGCTCGATCCCAGGACTCTAGGATCATGACCTGAGCCGAAGGCAGACACTTAACAACTGAGCCACCCAGGCGCCCCTTCGTGTTCTATTTTTAAGGTCCATCCTTGTTGCTCTGTGCACACCAAATCATTGACCTAGCATTCTGTGGGGTCCTCACAAGGATGTGTCTGGCAGGGTCCCAGCAGGGAACGGGATGGGGGGCTCCCAGGGTTTACCAGAGGAGTGGTTAATGAAGAGTCATAGAACCTAGGTGTAGGCAGGGTCGGGGGAACTCTAGGGGTTTGGGCTGTGCTTGGAGTCGTGGTGGTGGGTGGGGAGTCCTTAGCACCCTGGGCCTGCAGGGGCTGGGGAGAGGCAGCTCTCCGAACCCAGCAGGGTCACCCAACTGGAGTTGTGGCCTTTGGTGGAGGGGTCAGCCACCACCAACCCCTGCCCTGGAGGGAAGGGGCGTGGGAGATGGGGAATAGATACTCTATTCTCTGATCTCTTGTCAGTGGCTGCCATTGAGGGCTGCAGGAGAGGTCAGCCTCCCAGGTGCAGAGCAGGGTGGAGGAGGGCAGGGAGTGGATCTAGGGACAAGGAACAGCATTGTGGCCTGCGTCTGCTGGGTCCCCACCTACCACCAGATGAATACCTGGTGACCACTGTGGGCATGTGGACCTCTGCAGATTTCTCTGGATAGCTCACTGGACAGGAGGACGCGGCCTGTGTGCACTGCACATGCTTGCGGACCTAACTGCATAGACGCCCCTCTCCAGGGGTGTCTGCTCCTGTGGTCACTTGGGCCAGCTGGCCTTGTCATAATCACAGTTTTGTTATTATGAATGTGCATCCGTTAGGCAGCTTTGCCAGTGGGATGGGTACAGAGAAGAAGCTGTGTGGGTTTGACTCTGCCTTTCCCTGGTCCCTGATAAGTTCCCACCTTGGGAGTGTGTGACCCAGCCTGCTGGCACTGGGCAGCCTGGCTGGAGGCTCTTTGTTTGTGACCACAGTCTGGCTGCTGGGGCTCCCCCCTGCAGGGAGGTCAGCCTCCTTTTCTTAGCCCCTCCCCTTGTGGCTCCTCTTTTTAGATTGGAAGGGGGGGCATGTCTGCAGAAGCCAGACATGAAGGGGGCCACTTGCTGTGGGGGCCGTGGGAAAACAGCAGCTGGAGTCTCCAGGAGGGACACGTTTCAATCTGAGAACAGCAGTGTAGAGATTGTGCTCTCCTACTCCTCACCTGTGTGTTTCCAGCCCCGCTTGCTTATCTCCACGGACAGGGAGCTTACCCCTTTCCCCTAGCAGCCTGGTCTAATGCTTGACCTGGAGAAAACTATTGCCCTGTGGAGCTGAGATCTACCCCCTCCACCCTTCATACACACCTGTGGGTCCTGACCTACCCAGAACAGCTGTGGAGATATATCGGGGCTTTCTGAGGCTGCTCTTCTCCAGGTGAGCCACCCTAAGGGGCTCGGGACCCTCCCCATTGGGCTACCTCCTCTGAACACATTTCCGTTGGTCCCACCCCTCTCACAGGTGGGCACACAACCATCAAACAGCACCAGGAGGCTCTGAGCAGCATGTCATGAGCCCCAGACTTCCATTCTTCCAGCTGGAGACCATAGTGGGAATGAGCATGAGGTTCCCAGTTTAGGAGTGAGCCTGGGGGGGACCCTGAATTCAAGCACAGCCAACCACATGTAAGTCACATAGGCTTTGTGGGGAGCAGGAGCCCATACCCCATGTGACATCTCAGGGTGGCTAGGGCTCGGTGGTTTTCAAGAGGAGTCAGAAATTTTCTTTCTCTTTTTTTTTTCTTTTTTAGAAACCTGAATTTTCATGTGAACATTTCCAATTTGTAAATGCTGATTAACTAACTTAAAGCTAAAACCCACTGTGTGGGATAAACAAAACACACGAGTTGGCTGACTAGAACCCCAGAACCCGTGGGCCCTCTGTTGTGACCTGAGGTGTGGTGGAGCCTCTTCACTGTATACAAATGCAGGCTCAGAGAGGGCAAGGGCCTGGCTCAGGGTTGCACAGCAAATGAGGAGTACACAAAGCCAAGGCCTGATGTTCTTTATGCTTCCCCTGGGCCTGGGGTGGGGATGATGGGCGAACCCAAGACCTAGAATCACCTAGGTGTGGGTAGAATGTGACACTTGGGGGGGCCAGGGCACCCAGGGGCCGAGAGGAACTAGGGGACCAACTTGTGGGAGAATGTGAGATGGGGTGGAGTGTGGCAGGGCTGGCTGGGAACAAACTTCCTCTGGGAGAAGCTCTGGAAGAAGCCTGCCAGCCTGTGGCGGGAATATTTGCCTCTTGGGGATGCATTGTTCATGTGAGCAAGATGGAGGTGGGAGGAGGGTTTGGGTCTTGGTTTGCAAAGGTTTCCTTTCTTAAATGACGCTATTGAGAGTGGACTCAGGGGCCACTTTCAGGCTTTCGTGCCCCACAATCTTCAGGTAGAGGGTCATTGACCTGGTCAGGGGGGACCACAGGCCCCAGTTCTCCCTACAGCCGATTCCTAGTTGCGCTTTATAGAGCCGCCTCCCCTACCCACTCACCTCCTGAGATGGCTTCTTGGTTGGGGGGCAGGGGTGGATGTCCGTTTGTGTTCATTTGGACTTTCCTTGGGCTTCTCAAATTTGGCATGGCCCAAACTGGGCTGCACATCCCTCTGCAGGCCCTCCTTTGGCAGCCTTCCCTGCCTCAGGAAGCCAGAGCTCCATCCTTCCAGGTCCTTGGGCCAAAACCTCAGCTCTCCCAGACTATGGTGGCCCTCTGCTGTTCCTCATCTCCCTCCTGCTGCCTCAGGCCCTTTGCACTTGCTATTCGGTTGGCTGACATACAGATATGCCTTTACCTCCAGATATTCACATGACTGTCTCCTTTGATTCCCTCAGGTCTCAGATGAAATGGTACTTCCTTAGAGAAGCCTCGCTTGACCACCCTGGCTAAAATGGGCTTTCCCACAGCCCCAGTCACTTCCTGCCCACTTCCTTGCTTTCTGTCATTTATTTATCCATTGTACTTACTACTGCCAGGCATTCAGTAATCTACTGCTTTGCTGTGGGTTTATTACCTGCCTCCCCACATCAGAGACTGAGCTGGCAGCATGGCCATGGATCTGTCTTATTTGCTGAGAACCCCCCAGTTCTAAGGTGCCCGGCACATAGGACCTGTTCAGTCAGTTCTGGTTGACTGGCTGGCAGAGGCCGACCTCCTTGTCCCGCTGTGCTGGGTGCTGAGTCGCTGTCGCTGCCCCCCTCGACTCAGATCCTTGTACTCCACTCCAGTCCTGCCTGCTCGCCCTGCCCTGGGGATCGCTTGGGGTGGGGGGCCGGGGGGGGTGGGTGCGGCAGCATAAGGCTGCTTCCTCTAGAAACAGTGGTGGCAATGCTCTCTGCTCCCTGTCTCCTCTTGTCAGAAACTTTTAGAGAAGTTACTATTATATTGTTTGTTTGAATGTTGAAATGTTTGAAATTATTATATTTATAGGTTTGAAATAATAAGCACTTAAAATACTAGAGATGCCACTTTATTGTTTTTTTCCCTCCTTTTTTTGGAAAGCCAGACAGTTTTAGCAAAGTGACTGCAAACAATAGCTCAGCCTCACTGCGGTGGGTGGAGAAGGAGCCCATGTCTGGGAGTGAGGGCAGGGTCAGGGCGGTTCCCACTGGGACTGCGGACCTTTCCTTGCTGGAGCAGGGAAGCCTCCATGGGGCTTGGGGCCACGGCGTGTTGGGGTCAGCTGCTCTCAGGTCATATGGGCTTTGCAGAGGAAGGGCTGAGTAGGGTTGGGGAGGGCAGGGAGGGCATATCCCAGGGCAGATGGGAGGTGAGGTTGGGGCTGGGGTGGGGTGGGGCCAAGGAAACAGATGGAAGGGGCAGAGAGTGGAGAGCTGTTCCTGGGGGAGAGTGGGCAGGACTTGGGGGGTGGGGGTGTTAAGGACAGCAGGTATCTAGAATAATTCTGGGAATGGTGGTAATATTTACAGGGGCAGCCGAGGACATTGGCAGGAACCTCTCCTGTGGTTAAACTTGTAGTCCGAGGGAGTCTTCTGGGGGGGGGGGGGGGGGGGTGTTCCTGAGCCCTGCGGGGTGGGGGCTACGGGGGGGGGCTTGGCTGGCTGTGCCACAGCCCGGGAGGGGGCTTGTTCGTGCCCAGCATCTACCTGACCATATTGTCTGGCTGGCAGCCAGGCCTCTTGGTGGATGGCTGGGAATCGAGTTGGACTTCGGTGGGGAGAGAAATCATTTGGGTGGTCGTGTGTGTGTGTGTGTGTGTGTGAGACCACCTGTGGTGTCCTGGCACATGGATGAGGCTGTGGGTGAGACAGAGTGTGTGTAACTGTGTGCCTGTCACCAAGGGTGTGAGACGCCAGACGTGTGCCCTGAATGAGTGTGAGTAAGAATGCAGGGGTGTGTGGGGGGGAATGGCTGTGGGCAGGAGGCTCCCACTCAGAGGGCATGTGTCAGAAGGCAGGCGAGGGTGGGGGGTCAGTGGCCCCGCACGCTGACACCTGTGGCTCGTGAGCGACGGCCGAGGCCCCCGTCTGTGCATCTGAGCAGACGTGCCTGGGCGCACGTGCGTGTGCTGTACTCCAGGGGTGCGCGCATGGGAGGCAAGCCGGCTGGGGCGCTGTCCAGCTGTGCGCGTGTGTGCGCTGGCGTGTGTCCACGTGGGTGGGCCCCCGCGGGGCGCTGACAGGTGTTCCTTCCTGTTCCCCCAGGGCCTCGCAGCAGAGGACACGGTTCATCTCGAGGCAGCACCTGGGCCGGCCGTGGGACCATGGCGCGGCTCCGGGAGCCTGCGGGAGCCTGGCTGGCCCTGGCCCTGGCCCTGGCCCTGGGCTTGCGCGCCAGCACGGCCGCCCCGAGGCAGGACTGCACTGGCGTCGAGTGCGCGCCGCTGGAGAACTGCATCGAGGAGGCTCTGGAGCCGGGCGCCTGCTGCGCCACGTGCGTGCAGCAGGGCTGTGCGTGCGAGGGCTACCAGTACTACGACTGCCTGCAGGGCGGCTTTGTGCGCGGCCGCGTGCCCGCCGGCCAGTCCTACTTCGTGGACTTCGGCAGCACCGAGTGCTCCTGCCCGCCGGGCGGCGGCAAGATCAGCTGCCAGTTCATGCTGTGCCCGGAGCTGCCCCCCAACTGCATCGAGGCCGTGGTGGCGGCCGACAGCTGCCCGCAGTGCGGCCAGGTGGGCTGCGTCCACACCGGGCGCAAGTACGCCGCCGGCCACACTGTCCACCTGTCGCCCTGCCGGGCCTGCCACTGTCCTGACGCTGGGGGCGAGCTCATCTGCTACCAGCTCCCTGGTTGCCGTGGAGACACCAAAGCCGTGCCCGCGGCTGCCACTGGGAACTTCTCGGACGCGGAGGAGGGTGACCCCGAGCGACACTATGAAGACCCCTACAGCTATGACCAGGAGGTGGCTGAGGCGGAAGCTGCAGCGGCCCTAGCGGGCGAGCTCCAGGCAGGCGCTGGGGGCCCAGCTGCTCTGGGAGGCGGCAGTCAGCTGTCCTCCGCCATCCAGGCCACCCGCTGGCCGGCCACCCTCCCTAGGCCCACGGCGGCTGCTGCCCTGGGTCCCCCGGCCCCTGTGCAAGCCAAAGCCAGGAGAGTGACAGAAGACAGCCAGGGTGAAGGGCAGGAGGAGACAGAGGAATTGGCCACCAGGGAGCAGCCAGCAGCAGGCGGCCCCACGGGGCTGGATGGACCACCCACTCCAGGACCAACTGGGCCTGGTCTCCCTGCCCAAGATGACAAGGCAGAGGCGAGGGCAGGGCCTGAAGAGAACTTAATTCCAGAAGCTCAGGCCACCCCCCACAGTGCTGGGCAGGAGGGAGCCGGGCCCGTTCTGGGGTCAAGCACGGCCAGTGTCCCCCCATCACAGGCCACACCGAGCTCTCCTGGGGGCACGATGAAGCCCAGCACCCACACCATCCTGACCCTATCTCCCCAAGAGGCAGCCTGGGTCCCACCTACCCAGGAAGTGCCCAAGCAGCCGCCGGTTCTGCCCCGTTCTCGGCCAGAGGAGGACACAGACCCCAACTCTGTTCATTCTGTCCCCAGAGGTAACCCTGAAGGTAAGACCCTATTCTAGTTCCTCCAAGGGCACTCAGCCCAGGGAAGGGCAGCCTCAGGGTCCCGTCAGGGCCCCCAGCTCTCTGCACAGTTGCCTGGGGCTGGAGAAGCTGGGTCTGTGGGGCCAGGCTAGGGACAGTCAGCCCAGCCCATAACACTGCAGGGCAGGTGGCTCTGAGATGACACTTTCTCCCCGGCTGCCCTCCTAGGGACGGAGTGGGTTGGTAGGGCTGAAGTCCCTCTTGCAGTAGGTGCTGGGCTACCTGGTGGGGCTGTGGTTGAGGGCCTCTTAGGCATACCTTCTCAGGACTGGAATTCCCCGAGGAGGGTTCCAGCTCAGGTGCAGGTTGGGCCTAGGGGTGGGGTCCACAGGTGCCCTGGCAGGAAGTGGGGAGTTTCGCAGACCTGGTCCAGCTGCTTGCTTCCATCCCCCCTTGACAGTAGCCTCTGGGCGTGGCTGTGTTCTTGGTCTCTGAGGTGACAGCAGAAGAGATGTGGTCTCTCATGGGGGCTCCTTGCGAGAGCCCAGGACCAGGGCTGCCACCCCTGCCAGCCAGGGGTGGTGTTAACACACACATCATTCTCGTCCCTGCTCTGTGCAGCACCTGCTGGGCTCCCACCTACTCAGAGTAGAAGCCAAAGCTCTCTCCAGGGCCACAGGCTCTGCGCCAGTCAGCCCCGTGACCTCCCGCACCACCTCTCCATCACCCTTGTCTTAGTCTGTTTTGGCTGCTGTTACAAAAATGCCATACACCAGGGGGCTTACACCCCAAGCATTTATTTCTCACAGTTCTGGAGGCTGGGAAGGCCAAGATCAAGGTGCTGGCAGACGTGGTGTCCGGTGAGAGCCCGCGTCCTGGTTTGCAGATGGCCATCTGCTCATTGCGTCCTTGCATGACAGATGAGGGCGCATCTCATCTGAGATACACAGAGAAGAAGCAAGTTTTCTTACATCTCTTCTTAGAAGGGCACTAATCCCATCATGAGGGATCCACCCTCATGGCCTAATTACATCCCCAAAGGTTTGTCTCCACATACCATTCCTATTAGGGTTTGTTTTTTTTTTAAGATTTTATTTATTTATTTGAGAGAGAGAGAGAGAGAGCGAGCGAGCACAAGTGGGGCAGTGGGAGGGGCAGAAGGAGAGGAAGAAGCAGATTCCCCATTGAGCAGAGAGCCCGATGTGGGGCTTGATCCCAGGACCCTGGGATCATGACCTGAGCTGAAGGTAGATGCTTAACTGACCCCTCCCCCCATTAGGGTTTTAACATATGAAGTTGGGAGTGGGACATAAACACTCAGTCCCTATTGACCTTCTCCCTCAACTACTCTGCTTAGTACTGGTTTCCTAGCCCCTTTCAGGTACCTTCCAGCCCCAGGGCCTTTGCACTTGCCACCCCCTCTTGACATGCTCTCCCAGGTGTCCATGTGGCTCTCTTTTCCAGGTCACCTCCCCAGAGAGGCCTTCTCTGACCACCCAGTTAAAAGAGCACTCCACCTTCCTCTTACCCTGCTTTAATTTGTCCTAGCAATGCCTGACATGATAGCATGTAGTTAACTTGTTTAATGTTGTCACCCCAGTAGAATGTTAGTGCCATGAATGGAGGGACCACATCTGTCATCTTCTCTGCTATGCCTAAGGGCCTCCAGTAGGGCCTGGCAACACAGTTGGTGCTCAGTAAATATCGGGTAAATAAATGAGTGACTCAGTGGGGGCTTTCTGGCCACGCCCTCTACCATCCTTCCTCATCATAGCTTCCCAGCCATCCTAGGAACACCTTACAACGACATATCCCCTCTCTTCCACCCATTTCCACACATTTGTTCCCAGCCAGCTCATGTAGCACCTCCTCTAGGAAGCCTTCCCTGAATCTTTATGTCTTGTCTGATCCCCTCACCACCACCCCTCTGCCGCCTCACCTCTGAGGGTACCTTAGGCAGTTGTCTGGTTGTCTAGAGATCCCTCCCTATAGCTGAGAGTCTGTGTCTTGTTCAATCTCATATGTAAACCTTCTCTATAAACCTTCATTAGGCATTAACTGTGAATAGGCCCTGGTGGGCCCTGGGGAGGCAGAAATGGACCACTATGGCCCATGTCCACAGACTGGGGGCTGTGAGGGAGGGATGTCTGGGTGGTGTGTGGGGAGGTTTCTTGGAGGAGGGGGCATGAGAGGGCTCCAGGATTTCTGCAGCATTCCCATATACCCACCCTGCTGCCCACAGCTGTGTGGCCTTGGGCAGGTATCTTAACTGGCCTGGGCCCCGTTTTCCCATCTGTCAAGTACTGTGCCTTTGTTGGGCATAGACTGTGTGCAAAGCCTGTGCACATGGAGCGAGGGGGTGAAATTGCAGGCTCCTCCTGACCTGGTGGGAAGATCACCCCCCCAGCCCAGATGGCTCTCCTTCTAGTCCCAGTATGGTGAGTGGGGCACAGAACTCACTCACCCTTGCTGAGTGATCACCTCCTAGGTGCCAGGCCCCATTTCTTTGACCTGATCCTTCCCACAAGCTGGGGAGGTGGGCTCCTTCTTTAAAACCGAGCACATCGAGGTCGGAGAGGTGTGGCTCGTGGTTCCAGGTCACATGGTGGGAGTCGGTGGGCTGGAACCAGGGCAGTGGGCTTCAGGGGGCTCCTCCTTACCCAGCCCTGAGCTTGCAGGATGTGGGGAGCATGCGTGGGGTGGGTTGGGGGCTGTAATGAAGTACACGTGTGCCTGGGAGAGCTTGCAGGCCTGACTGGAGCATGGTGCATGCGGCGTGTTTGGGTTGCAGCCTCCAAAGGTTCCAAAATAGACCCAGCCCCCACCCCCCACCCCCGCCTCTCGCTCCAGAGGCCTCTCTGTGGTTCTGGGCCTTTGGAATCTTGGAGACTTACTTTGTTCTCAGGAGCCCTAGTTTTTTGTTTTTTGTTTTTTTTTCCCCTCTGCCCTGTGTTTTCTCAAATGGATTTTGGGGTGTGGCCTTTGATGAGGGCTGCTTGGGGCAGGGGCCCCTGATGGGGTGTCCCCTATCCCATCTGAGGGCTGTCCTGGCAGAGGGCCCAGGACCCACAAAGCCCCGAGATAATTAGCAGGGCACGGACCCGGCAGCTGCATTTTTTCGTGTGCAAGGAAAGGAAGGTGTAGGAGGTTGGGGGGGAGCTTGCGCTAGCCAGATAAACAAGGCTGGCCTGCCACTGACCACCCTCATCCATCTTCCCTCCTCTCCTCACCCCGCGTCCAGCCACCCCCCATCAGCTCACGAGTTCTGCTCCACGACCTGCACAACTCAGGCAAGTGGCTTACCGTTTTGCGCCTCCTTTCCTCCATCCGTAAGCAGCAGGGAGGTCCCTGCTTCGTGGGGCTGTCTTGAAGATGAAAGGAGCTGATTCATGTCCAGTGCTGGGCACGGAGCTGAGCACTCGCTGAGTAATTAAAAATGTTAGCCGCTGGTTGTCACCCTCCGCTCTTCATTCTACCTGTTTATTTCCTCAACAGATGTTTGTGGCCCACCCTCCCTGTGCCGGGGACTGTGCCTTTGAACAAGGCCAGCACAGCCTCTCCGCTCCTAAGGTCTCCTGGGGGAGGGGGGTGTTCAAGGATAAGTGCACACACACAGGTTTACTCGTGGCCATAATGGAGTACACGCAGCTCAGAAAGGGTGGGCGGTGGGAAGCCTGATGGGTGGGGGTCAGGGGCCCGATGGAGCATCCTTTGGGAAGTGGGGACCTTGTGGGGGGAGGGCTGGGGCATCCCAAGTGACGGAGGGGCCCTCAGTGCCGAGGAGCTGGGGAGGTGGCTGTGCCCTGCTCGCCAGTGGGGCCGGCTGAGAGGTGGGCATGGAGCCAGAAATGACCCCTAGCCATGTTGCCATGGCAGCCCTGGCGCCTGGAGAAGGACGCTTCCAGCCATTGCTCCAGGCCCGGCTTGGGTGGGGGTCCTGTCTGAGCCGGAGCTGTGCCAGGGATCCTGGCTGCCTCTGAGCATGTCCAGATGTGGCCTAATGGAAGCCACATGCCCGGCTCCCTGGGCTGGGGAGAAGGGGTCCAATGTCTGTTGTCACTCAGGGGGCTTTGTGAGCGTGCCTTCCCCTTCTACTGCTGGGCTGGCATGATGGAGGGAGACAGGGGACTTCTGGGCCCCAAGGGAGGGCGCCTGGGGGCAGGGTGGCCCTCGGGAAGTCGGAGTTTCTCCCTCCTGGGAAAGGCTCCAGCAAGACCTCTGTGGGCCCCCAGACCACGTGGCAGGAAAGGGGCCCCTTCCTTGGACCCTTGTGTAACCAGATTCTGCAGGGCAAGGGTCTTTGGATGCTTTGACATCCTGGTTAACAGGGAAGCTTTAAAACTCAAATAACTCTATTAATTGCAGACATTGTCATGCTTGCGTCTTGCGCCGGCACCATTATAAGCACTCTGTGATAATTAACCCCTTTAATCCTCATTGCCACCCCCTTAGTTTACAGCAGAGGAATCAGGCCCCTCGTCTGAGGACACATGCGCAGGGAGCGGTGGATCCAGATTTCCCTCGTATTTCTTCGTGTCTTCATCCCTGTCATTTCTGAGTGCCCAGTGTGTGCATGGGCTGTGACAGATGCTGAACCTACAGTGTAGAACAAAGCCCAGCACAGTCCCTGCCCTTTGGGAGCTCACGGTTTAGTGGGGGAGATAGCCCAGTAGTCACATGGGTGTGATGTTCTGAGTCATGACCAGCGCTGAGGAAAGAGGTGGATGTGCTCTCTAAGCCTATCTCAGGGATCTGACTTCTCCTGGGGATCAGGGAAGGCTTCCTGGGGGAAGTGATGTTTGAGCATGAGGGCTTGTTGACTGGATGGTAGGTGGCAAGCAGAGAGGGGACAGTGCTCCAGGCAGAGGACACAGCACGTGCAAAGGCCCTGTAGGTGAAAGGAGCGAATTAGATTTAAAGGAAGCTGTGTGGTTGGTATGAGGCTGGGGAGGGGGTAGGGACCACGATGGTGTTGATCCTCAAGATGAAGATTTGGGTCTTTGTCCCAAAAGCAGTGGGGAGCCATTGAAGGTATAAGGCAGGAGGTGGTATGATCTTACTTGGGCAGTGCAGCACTCCCCCTGGGTGCTGGGAGGAGAACACAGGACTAGCAGTGGGCCTTTCCAATGTCTGTGGGTTTCCAGCACCCCTCCCCAGCCCCCCCACCCCCACCCAGAATCACCAGGCTGTGGCTCCCGGGACACAGGAGACAGGGACTTGTCCAGACTCTCCCTGTTCCCCAGAGGATCCTTAGAGACCCTGCCTTTTCTTTTCCAGTCTTGGCCTGTGGGAGAGTTAAACTTGTGTGGGGCCTAAGGGAACCAGGCTGGGACTCTGGACCCCAGAGCTCATGTCCCATGCAACAGAATCACCTCCTGCTAGAGCTCCAGGCTCCTGGAACAGGCAGGGGATGGAGCTGGCCTGTGGAGGCTGCGGCAGGAGAGCTTACAGGAGGGTCCTGCCAGCCCTTCCTCTCCTCACCCCAAACCACGGGGCCTTGAAATGGGGTCTGTGACTCTGCTTAGGGCAGGGCTCTGCAGGGCTTGCTGAGAGCAATAGGACAGGCAAACTGGGGGCCTGGGCTCCCCACATCCACAGTAAGACCCAGGTCTGAAGCCCACCACTCACTCGTGTGATCTGGGGCCCAGGACGTCACCCCTCTGAGCCCCTGTTTCCTTGTTGATGAAATGGCACTGTTGCAAGTGCCCAAGGCTGTAGTGAGGACGAACATGTCAGGAGTGAGGCCTGCATGGAGTGAAGACACAGGCCAGTGTTGCCCGCACCTGGGCCTGCTGAACTGTTAATACGGCGCACGCTCCTCTCCTAGGTCCACCCGTTAGCTTCTTTCTGCAAAGCATCTTTGTAAGCAGTAGAATTTTGTTGTGAATATTTCAAAATTAGAAGATTTCACATAAATTTCAGCTCTCAGGCTTTCCTGGAAAATGGGCAGTTGTGGGCACACCAGGCCCGTGTGCCACAAGGCTGGCCATTGGGGTTACTGACAGGAGGCTCCCCGCCCTTCAGACTGGGTGGGTGCTCTGCACTCTGCTGGGCTAGCTGTCCTCAGTTTCATCAGCAGCCTGGCCCTGGTTGGCAGCTGGGGGTACGTGTCAGAGCATAGAGTTTTGTCCTGTGGTTTATGTGGTCATTCTATTTTATGGAAGAAAAACTGGCATCCTGAGAGGGGAGGGGGCTTTTCTGGAGGTCACAGGAGAGCTGGGCAGGGGGCTGCAGACTCCCAGGGGAGGGGTAGGCTCATGGCTCCCGCTGGGGACCTGGAGGCATGAGTGGGTCTGAGTGGCCTTAGCTGGGCCCTCCCTGTGGTTTGCCTGCCCCAGACCATATAGCACTTGGAGGAAATGGGGCAGGGGCCAGGGCGAGGCCTGTGGTGGTGGGTATCTTTTAATTTTTAAAACTATATCTCCCTCCTTCCTTCCTTCCTTCCTTCCTTCCTTCCTTCCTTCCCTCCTTCCTTCCTTCCTCCCTTCCTCCCTTCCTCCTTTCCTTCCTTTTTCTTTCTTTCTTTCTTTCTCTTTCTTTCTTTCTTTCTTTCTTTCTTTCTTTCTTTCTTTCTTTCTTTCTTTCTTTCTTTCTTTCTTTCTTTCTTTCAGAACAGCTTTATTGAGATGCAGTCATGCACCATAAAGCCCCCCCCTTTCAAGTGTATAATTCAGTAGCTTTTATCAGAGTTGTGCAGACATCATTAGGCTCCAATTTTAGAACATTTTCATCACTCCCAAAAGAAACCCCACACCCAGTAGCAGCCACTTCCCCTTTCCTCCTCCTCCCAGCCCCCAGCAACCACCAAGCTCCTTGCTGTCTCCATGTATTTGCATATTCTGGACATTCCTGGACGTGGAGTAATGCAATATGTGGTCTTCAGGGACTGTCTTCTGTCACTTAGCATAATGCTTTCAAGGTTCATCCATATTGCAGCATGCGTCACTACTTTGTTCCTTTTTATGACCGAGTAACATTCCATGGTGTGGATGTACTATGTTTTTTATCCATTCATCCATCGACGGACATTGTGTTTCCATCTTTTAGCCATTATGAGTACTGCTGCTATTGATATTTGTGTACGTACTTTTGTGTGGACAGATGTTTCTATTTCTCTTGGTAATATACCCAGGGGTAGAATTGCTGGGTCATATGGTGACTGTATGTTTAATCATCAGAGGAGCTGCCAGAATGTTTTCCACAGCAGCCGCATCATTTTTCATTCCCACCAACAGTGCATGAGGGTTCCAACTTTTCCACATCCTCGCCAACACTGTCTGCATTTTTCTTTTCTTTTCTAGGGGGTGGGGAGGGGCAGAGGGAGAGGGAGGGAGAGAATCATAAGCAGGCTCCATGCTTAGAGCTCCAGCACAGAGCCCGATGCCGGGCTTGATCTCATGACCCTGAGATCATGACCTGAGCCAAAATCAAGTCGGATGCTTAACAGACTGAGCCACCCAGGCGCCCCTTACTGTCGTGTCTTTTTGAGTATAGCTGTCCTAGTGGCTGTGAAGTGGTATCTGACTGTGGTTTTGATGTGCATTTTTCTGATGACTCGTGGTGTTGATCATCTTTTCATGAGCTTACTTTAGAAAATTCTAGAATATACAGAACACACAAAAACACATTCCATTAGCCATTCAAGTGATGACATCATCACAATGCCATACACTCGTGGGAGAAAAGGCGTGAAGAAGGCAACTGATGTTGTCGTGTTGTTATGAAAATAATGCTGATCTCATGGATGCCTGGAAAGGCTGCAGGGACACTCCAGGGCCTAGGACCACACTTGAGAACCATTGGTCAGTCCACAAATACTAGCATATTATGCACACCATTCTGCCCTGTGCTTTTTTTCTCTGACAACATATCTTGGGATTCTTCCTTGTCTTTACGTGAAGAGTTCCCTTACCAGTCAGTATGTCACTGTCCACGTGTTCCAGCTTTACTTTCTGGTCCCTACTGACAGATGTTCAGGTTGTTTCGAGCCTTTTGCCATTAAAAAGCAGTGTTCTAGTGAATATCTTTATGCTGTGCCCTGGTGCGGAGGCTGGGTCAGTATGCATGTGCATTTCTTTATATTTTTTGTGAACTTATTATTGAAGCATAATCGATAGAAGCTATCAGAAGCACACAACTCAATAATATATTTTCACAGATGGAACACACCCATGTGACAGGCGCTCAGATCATGAAACATCATGAGACAAGCCAGGTTACCCCCTTGGTGCCTGTCCTGGAAAACCACCACTGCCCTGACTTCTAGCGGCAGATGTTCGTTTTCTGCTCAGACTTTTCTAAACGGAACCAGAGAGTCTGTTCTCTTTTGTCTCTGGCTTCTATTGCTCAGCACAACGTTTCTGACGTAGGCCATGTTACATGCGCTGTAGTTGGTCCTTTTGATCGCTGAGAGGTGCTCCATTGTATGGATGAACCCCAGTTTGGTTGTTCATTCTCCTGTCAAGGGGTGCTGGGGTTGTCTCAAGTCTGGGACCATTAGGAAGCATATTTCTGTGCACCTGCTCGAACCAATCTTTTGATGATCATGGGCACACGTTTCTTTCGGGAGATGCCGGCTCCTGTGGGCTCAGTGTTAGGAGACGCAGGATATACATGTTTATCACCTGGGCAGATGGCAGCTTGTCCTCCTTTGAAAGCTGGGCTAGATTTTTGCTCACACCAGTAATATATGAGAATGGATTTTCCCCATTTATATATCTGACAAGCATTTATTGCATTGTTCTAGGTGCTGGGGACACAGCATTGTAATCAAAACGGATGGAATTCCTATCCCTCATGGAGCTTCCACTCTGGCGGGCTTGGGAAGCCCACAATCAATCCCATGAATATGTAAAGTCTGTGTGAGATGGTGCTAGGCGCTAAGGAGAAAATGAAGCAGGGTTCTATAAAATGTTCTCAGTGTGGCCAACCTGGGAGGTGGAAGATGGTGCCTCGGGGTGGTTCTAGTTAACACGTGTGTTTTGCTCTCCCCATCCTCCACTTTGGCCAAGGGGTCCTCAGCAAGTCTGGCCACGCTCCCACCAATGCCGCGTGGGGCTGCCACCTGGTCTTTCTGGCACTCTCGCCAAACCCGTGCCAGTCCTTGTGCTGGGAACACACCTTGGTCATGGTATGAATGATCTATTGCCATGGTAACATGAGCAGCAAGCCACCACACAGTAAACTTTCATTGTCGCTGCCAAGTGCATGGGGCAGCCAGGCTCTGCTGCCCAGGAGTGGCTGATGGCAGCTGGGCTCATGCCTGTGAGTGTCTGTGGTCAGCTGACGGCTCTGCTGGGGCTGGCAGGTGTGTGTGGGGCGGCCTCTGCCAGGATGGCTTGTCTCTCTGACCCCCTCAAGCTGGTTAGCCTTGGCTTGGTCTCGACCTGGAAATGGGGCTCCAGGTGAAAGATGAGAAGCATGCAGGGTTCTTGGGCCTAGGTTCAGAACTAGTAGAACCCTTCCTATTGCCCCATTTTGTAGCCAGCCAGTCAGGAGGCCAGCCCAGGTTCAGAGGCTCCTCTTGCTGGGAGTTGCTGTGAAGGGTATACATAGAGGAAGGGAGGAGAATTGGGGCTGAGTCTGCCCCAGGACCTGGGCCGGGTGCTCCATGGACCTCATTTCACTTAGGCCCCAAATGACTTTACAGTGAGTCCCTTCCCACCAGGGGGGAAATGCTTGCCTGGCCCATGGCCCGGCAGCAAATAAGTGGTGAGCCCAGGTGTGAACCTGGGTCCGTTGATGCTTAAGGCATGTCTGGATTTCCTGCTTGCCTCCTTTGGTAGGCCCGGTACAGAGCTCCCCAGGTTTGAGCTGGCTCTCCCCCTCTCTAGCTATGTAATCTTAGGCAAATTGCCTTATTGCCTGGGCCTCAGTTTTCTTGTTGTAGAATGGGCTTTCTGAGGGCTCCCTTCTATAGCTGTGTTCTCAGTTGGAAGAAGGCTGGTGTTGGGCACCAGGTGCTGGGGTCTGTCTCCTAGCAGGGCTCTACTCACAGCTGGAGTCCTGGGGGCTGATTCCAGGCCTGGGGTCTCTGTCGGGAAGGCAATGGCCTTTGCACTCTGGGCTGCTTCCTGTTTATACGCTGAGCCCGAGACAGCAGATGTGGCAGTCCGGAGGCTGAACCAAGCCCTTTGGCCTCCTGTACCCTGAGCCTTCCAGAATCCTGGGTGCCCCTGTGAACTGGAGCTGAGAGGTCTGTGCTCAGGGCTCTCCTGAGAGCATTGTCAGCATCATCCGCCTGCCACCACCTCCTCTAAGCCCGGCCAGGAGTTTGTGTGGCCTCTGTGTCCTTTGTCCTGCAGCATCTGGGGCCTTGGCAGGGGAGGCGTCTGTAGACTGAGGTCAGCATTGTGTGGGCTGGGGTTCTACGTGGCCCTCCTTATCCACTCCAGGGTCTCCATACTGGGAAAATGAACTTGGAGCCAGTGGTGCTGGGGATGAGCCAGCTTGGTCCTCAGAGGGTGAATCCTTGGGTGTGAATCCTGCCCCTGCCGCCATGGCTGTGTGACTTCAGGCAGTTGACTCACTGAGCCTCAGTGTCTGCATCTGTAAGATGGGAGAGTGATCTTACCACCGCAGGGTTACGGAGAGGAGTAGCAGGAGGAAAGTCAGCCAGCACAGAGCAGAACTCAGTCCCTGTCTTTCCCGTGTCAGACGGCCAGTGCACTCTGGGGGCTGGGGCTATGGGCTTGCGTTTGTGCTTCAGTGAACAGATGTGTGTCTTTTCTCGTGGCCAGGAGTTGTCCCCGCTGGTGAAAAAGCAGAGGGGCCAGGCCTAGTGGGGTTGGGTGGGGGGTATTCACTTCCTGCGCCCCACCCCGGCGCTGTCACTCTCCGCAGCCTCCCAATCGGCAGTGCAGTGGTCCTCCCTGGCTCTTCCGTTCCCGCTCTCCAGTTCTGTTCCAGCACCTGCCAACTGAGTCAGCAGACACCCAGTCCTGAGGTCTTCCCTTCAGTGGCACAGCCTGACCGGGAGGCTGACATACCAGAAATGGGGAGGGGGACGCCCTCCTTGGGTCTGCACGTGGTCTTCTCCTTCACCCTCACAGGGCTGGCCTGCGTGGGGGAGCGGTCGTTACAGGGCAGGTGCTGAGCTGGTCACTGTGTATCGGTGTGTTACGCCTTGTGACACCCCCGTCACTAGAGGTGAGGTTACTGAGGCAGAGGGAAGTTAAGTGAATTGTCCAAGGTCACTGAGGGCGATGAAGCAAGCAGACGTGCCGACCACTGACTCTTGGCCCTTTGCCCTGACCACCTCCCTGGCTTTGCCCAATTGCCTGGCACGAGTATGTAGATCCCACTGCCAGCCGTCAAGGGCTCCAGCACTGCCCCATGTCACAGACCCACAAGGGGCACATAGGGCCCAGGGTGGGGTCAGCAGGCCCCAAGCTCTGCATGTGCCCTCAGCCCCAGGCTCCCTCCCAGGCAGAGTTTGGGATTCTGGGTTTCTCTGGGATCCACAGGGGGAGGGTGGAGAAGGCTGAAGAATCTGGCTGCAGGGAGCCACCTGCCTGGGCACAGAGAGCTCCCAGCACCTGAGAGGGTGTTGGCATTGGTGGGGGGGAGAGTGAGAGAAGCCGTCTTGTTTCGTTTGCAGCCCCCACCCTCTCATCTGCACCACTCACTCCCGACATGCTTATGGGCCACGTACTCTGAACCAGGGAGCCAGCGGGAGCCAGAAAGGAGAGTACTCCCCCACACCCCCAGCCTGTGGTGGGTGTACCTGCTGTAATGAGCAGACCTTTGGAATGCACAGGATGGGGAAGCAAAGCCAGACGCTGGAGGTGGGGCGGCTGGAGGATAAGAGCCACTGGCCGATGGGGACCGTGGGACCAGGAAGGCGCCTGGAATGCTGGGGCAGCTGCTCCCCAGCTTTGATTGTTTCCCTGGGGCAGGGGAGGCCCAGCGTGGCCTATAACTTTGGGTTTTCTAAAAGAAGCCAGGGATCTGGAATTTTCTATGAAAGCTCCCGATTTGTAAGTGTTGGCAACTAATTCAAATATATTACAGTACCAGTAAAGTATGCAGTGAGTACCAGTTTGCTGCCACAATTTAGTCTCCCTACCCCTTCCCACCCCTAATTACACAACTAGAACACAGAGGCCCAGAGGTGGATGAGGGGCTGGCCAAAGACTCCGTGAGCTCAGAGGATGGGCCCCAAAGTCCTGACTCCCAGCCCAGTGCGCTTTCCTCCCAGACTTCCCTGCCCAATGGAGTCAAAGCACAGGGAACAGGTGGCACATTCCAAGGGCGACTGAAGAGAGTGTCGTGAAGAGGCCACATGCACAGGTGAGGGCAGGGTTGGGGACCTGCAGGGCATGGTGTGGCACCTGGGCTGGCAGCTGTGGAAGGTGTCACTCCTGGGCCTGAACGGGAACCTGGCAAGAGCTGAGGTTCTGAAAGTGCTATGGTCTTTGGTCAAGGGGGCCATGCCTTCTTGGGGATCCGTGCTGCAGCCCCTCCAGGTCAGCCTCTGTCAGCGAAGAGCAGGGTGGGATGCAGATCTGGGACAGATGGGGACAGGAGCAGGATTGGTGGATGATGACCATGTAGATGTGGCTGGGGAAGGATCAGGATCTCTCCAGGATGCCACACCTCCCAGGCTTGGTTTGGGGGATGCTCTTCCTGAGATGGGTGACCCCAAGTATGTGGGCGAGGGCTACTCACAGTCTCTTTCTGGAGGGTTGCAGCCAGTTGCTGATACTCAGGTAGAGACACAGCCTTGACAGTGGGCATGCGAATCTGGAGTGCTGGGCAGAGGTCTGGGCCAGAGGTAGAAACCTGATCAGAGGGTGGCTGGGTTTCTCTTTCTTCCCCATTGAGTTTGCCCCACTTGGCAGGTGGGCAGCAGGTGGGTAAGTGTCCAAAGAAAGGCTCATGATTCCCTATCTGTCACTACATGACCCCTGAAGCCTGGATGTGGGACCAGACGGGCCAAGGGACTTGTCTGAGGTTTCTCGGGCAGTGGAAGGAGAGCAGGGTTCTGGGTTGGGTTCTCTGGCTAGTGTGGAGTGTCAGTGTCAGCCCACCTCTCCTGGGCCACCAGGATGGTGCTCATTGCTCCCCTGAATATTGAGTCACTCTGCAGGCCGCAGCGACAAAGGATGGAGCTACTTGGGAGTTGGGAGAGAGATCTGGTAAAGGTCTAGTTGGGGTCAGGGCCTGGTGGGGCTGCAGTCCCATGTCACTTAAGAGAAATGCAAAGTTGCTGGGTAAAGTCACTGGGAATTTGGCTTTGGAAGGGCCCCGGCCTGGCCCTGTGGTATCCCCCTTGAGAACGCTGGGAGCCTGAGGTCACAGACTTGCGGCCCCTCCGCCTCATCTGGCGACCCATCCCCGGGCACCCACTGCCTCTTTCCCCGGCTGGACCTCTGTGTCAGCACCGCCACCTGAGGCTTTGCTGGAAATCTTGCTGGTGCCCTGCTTCCTGTTTGCCTCAAAGAGGAGAAAAAAACCTCGCCCAGTTTTTTATGTGATGTTTTAATTTCTGTAGTTCTTTAACCAATCCCTATTTATTAAGGTAAAAATAAATGTTTACATTTCTCTTACAGAAAAAAACTGGCCTGGGGAAACCAAAACTGCCTTATAGTTAAACATCTTCTCTTACTAAACTGTATGTATGTATGATGGTCTGGTAATTAAATTGAACTATCCAGAAAGACCAGGGAAGTAGAATTAAGTCGTTGATAAGATTCATGTATAAAACAAAATATTATCCCGAGAACCGGAATTCCATGACACTCCTCTGAGCAGAAGTACAATCTCATAGGTAGCAGCAAATTTCTTCAACTCGTCATGAAGGAGCTACAATTCACAGTTCTTTTTGAGGAGGAACAGAGCACGTCCCAAGGTGTCTTGGGTGAAGTTCTGGAAGTCTGTGCATTTAGTTTGAGGTTTGAGTGATACCGGAAGGCTGCAGTGGGGGTGGGGGCTGGGAGAGGTCTCCTCCTAGAGCCCAGGGACGGAGGGCTCTGGCCCTAGGATCTGGTGCCGCCATGAGCTGCAGCAGGCGGTGGACATGGCCAGTAGCCTGGGGTGAGGCTGAGTGGAGGAAGGGACAGCTCTCTTTTTGTATGGAGGACACCCATTGGTGAGGGACCCTAATGGGCATATGCCCTTGGTCACGTGCACTGTTTTAGAAAGCTGTTGGCCATGTTCTAATTTTGGAGCGATCTTCCAGGGACTGGTTCATTCTTAGAATGTGAGCCGCCCACTCTTGTGTCCCAGCGTTTGGATCTTTGTCCTGTCCTTGTTCAGGGAAGGTTATTTTCTCAGAAGCTGGGGCTGGTCCCGTTCAGCTTTTCAGAGTTTGCCTCCAGCTTCTGTACGTCTGGTGGCTCTTTCTAGGGTGGCTTCTTCTAAAAATGATGCCAGTTCCACACACTCCCTCTGAACAGAGCTGAGCTTGTCAAGAGTTTTTGCAGTATTCTTGATCAGGGCAGCCCATTTTGTGCTGACTACTTTTCTCTTTTTGCATGAAGTCAACTTCTCATCAATTGGAAAATTCTAAGCAGAAATGGCCAGTTAAAATGCAGATGACAGGCACACACCCCATCCCACCACTGGCTCCCTGGAAAGCCGTAGAGGCTAGGGCCCTCCTATTGCACGGGTCATCCTACTGCTCACCTTCCACCCCCCAAAGCTTCCCAACGACCATGCTGCTTCCACGTGCCTGGGGCCTCACACCCCTTCACATCGACAAAGCCCACCATAGAGTCCCCATATCTGTGGCTCCACCAGCCACAACACCCTGACATCCCAGGATTCCACTTGGAACCCAGCCCATACCAGGCAGCCAGGATGGACCCTTGGTGGGCCTGCTGTAAGGGGAGGGGGCTCAGGGAAGAAGTCTCAGTCCCATAATTGTTCAGGTCTTGCTCTTCTTTCTCGTTTGAGATGTAGTATGTGTGTGCGCACGCACATGTGTGTACGTGTGATGGAAATATTTCAGTCTTCACGCTTATATGTATGGTGCAACTCTAAAAGATAAAGACATCTTTCCACTTTCGTCATGATGGTATGTGATGAGTACGTTGCAAATGCTGTCTTCTGAGGAACACAAATCCCTAATTTTAATGAAATGCAATTTATTGATCTTTACTTTCATGTTAGTAGATTTTGTGTCCTTCTACAGAAATCTTCGTCTACCCCAGAGTCATGAAGATATTTTCTTATGTTCTAGACATTTTAATGTGTTTCACCTTTCACATTTGATCATATTTAGATTTGTTTCTTTAGGTGGTGCGAGTAGGAATCAAAATTCATTCTTTTTTTCAAATACATATTCAGCTCACCCTGTACCAGGTGTTGCAAAGGCCATCTTCCCCCCACTGCCTTGTTGGCTTTGTCAGGAATCAAGGGGCTTTTCTGCCCATGGTGAGAATGGGAAAGGAGCCTGAGGAGTGGGGGGCCTGCTTCCCTTAGAGTAGCTGCTAGAGAGGAACTTGAACTCCCCCTGCCTCCTTCCTCCCTCATCCTCTCCTTTGCTTGCTCGGGTGCTCTGCTCAGGAGCCTGCCCTCTGGAGCGCACAGCTGCCGTAGGCCCCTGCGGTTGCCCCTGGCTGGGCATGTGGTCCGGGGCAAACGGCGCCTCCTCTCTGGGCTGCCGCCTGCTCATCTGTAAATTGGGGATGTGCACAGGGGCCTCTTTCTGGGGCTGGAGGGGAGATGCAGTGGGTGCAAGATGGGGCCCCACAGGTGGCTCAGCCAGGGCAGAGACCAGCCTCTAGCCTGCAGCCTCGGACTTGGGCAAGGGTGGGCAGGAAGTAAACCCTGCCACACAAGGAAGCCAGGTGATGGGAGGTGCTGGAAAGAGCAACGGAGGCTGGGGACTGCCCTTCTGGGGCAGGGAAGGGGGGAGGGGAGGGCATCTCTAAGGGCCTGAGTTGGGTGGGCCCTGGTGGGTGGGCTCAGCCCAGCTTGTTTGTCACCATTGTGTGTGTGATCCTGGCACAGAAGACAGAGCTCAGGAACCCTTCTTGTTTGTCCACTTTACAGTCCGTGTAAGAGGATCCCAGGCGCTCCCAGGGCCTGCAGGTACCCGTTCCCCGCCCCCAAGCATACCAGACTGCCCTGAGCAGAGAGCTGCAATGCTGGGCTGTTTGCTCAGGCCCCTCAAACATCCTGTCCAAACAGGGTGCTGGCAGAGATGGCCTGCTCATCACCCTCCTGCCAGGTGCACGCGTTTTTCTGCAGTATTTCCAAAGCCACCATTCTTTAGGACTTTAATGTCTGGGAGAGGGGCCTGTCCAGAGGGGTCGTGACCTCTGAGCCAGATTGTTCAGGGCACCTATTGTTCTGTGATCAAAGGCGGTTACAATCTCCAGAATCTCAGAATCTTTTTATAATAGAATGTCTCTTGAATGGGCAATACCTGCACACGATAAGAAACACATAAAAAATACAAAAGGGGCAAACAGTGAAATGTCAGTGTGCTTCCTCCCTCCCACGGTCAGGTCCTGCCCTGAGCCAACCACTGTTACTACTGTCTTGGCTGTCCTTACAGAAATAGTCCATGTATGTCTGTGTATCCCTTTAAAATAATAAGGCATAACTTATTTTTTTTTTAGATTTTATTTATTTTGTCAGAGAAAGAGAGAGAGAGAGCACAAGCTGGGGAATGCCAGGCAGAGGGAGAAGCAGGCTCCCCGCTGAGCAGGGAGCCCGATGTGGGACTTGATCCTGGGACTCCAGGATCATGATCTGAGCCAAAGGCAGACATTTAACCGACTGAGTCACTCAGACACCCCTGTTCTTAATTTTTCATAGTACAGTCAGAAATCATACCGTATAAGTGCAGGAAGATCTACCTAACTCTTTTTAACATCTGCGTAAGACTGGACAGATATAACATCAATTATTTAATCACCACCCTACTGATGAGATTTTGGTTGTTTCTGACCTTTGCTCTCACAAATTCAGGGGTAGCAAGCATCCCTGTCATACATGTTTATGCTCATGGGGGAGGGGAGTCTGTCAGCAGGTTAGATTTCTGGATGGGGTAAGTGCTGGGTCACATTTTTTTTTTTACACTGCAATGCATCATTTTCTTTTTATTGCAGTAAGATACACGTAACATAACATTGGCCAGTTTAACGAATTTTAAGTCAATAAGATGTAGTACATTCACATTGTACAAGTATACTTCATCCATCTCCAGAACTTTTTTTTTTAAGGTTTTATTTATTTGAGAGAGAGCAAGAGTCAGAGAGCACAAGTGGGGGCGGGGGAGGGTGGTGGGCAGCAGAGGGAGAAGCAGACTCCCCACTGAGCAGGAAGTCTGACGTGGGGCTCGATCCCAGGACACTGAGATCATAACCTGAGCTGAAGGCAGATGCTTAACCAACTGAGCCAACCAGGCGCCCCATCTCCAGAAATTTTTCATCTTCCTAAACTGAAATCCTGTGCCCATCCAGTGCTGACTCCCCATCCTCCCTCCCCCAGCCTCTGGTAACCTCTCTGCTACTTTCTGTCTCTCTATATTTGCCTATTCTAGGT
Source organism: Phoca vitulina (assembly GCF_004348235.1). Taxonomy (NCBI): domain Eukaryota; kingdom Metazoa; phylum Chordata; class Mammalia; order Carnivora; family Phocidae; genus Phoca; species Phoca vitulina. Next base: position 44,337,915 of record NW_022589716.1, on the reverse strand, counting down.
ACCCTATATAAGGAGAATCATATCTGTGTCCTTTTGTGCCTGGCGTAAAGTCACTCTGTGGGTCACAATTGGAAATACTCTTAGTCTTTAGTCTGAGTCTTAGAATTTTCTAATCGTAGTACCTTTTGCCGTGATGTTATCGTTGTGAAGTGTTTGTGAATAGAAGCACGTATGGGACTTACATGACAATTAAAGGAGCACTTAAAGTGGGCACCCATTGGAGGTACCAGCTGTGGGGACAGAGGCTGGGGCCCACCTGCCCTGACCCCCTCCCACTCCACAGTTCCCACCATCCTGACTTCTGTGCGCATGTGTTCCTTCCTTTTCTTTAGAGCTGTACAGTCGTTTTGCTTTTTTCCCTGTTTTTGAACTTCATATAAAAGGCGATCTGCAGTATTCTTCTGTGACTTGCTTCTTCCCCCAAGATCATTACTGTGATTCATCCATGTTATTGTGTGTGGTTGTAATGAATTTGCGCACAACGTGTGGTCCTGCCATGGCTTATTCACCCTTTCTCATCGAGGGGTGCTTGGGTTGTTTGCAGTTTGGGGCTTCTGTTTGTGGGTCTCCGGGTGGAGACCACGGGCACCTGTTTCTCCTGGGTGTGTACTTGAAAATGAGATCACTGCATCATTGGCTTTACTAGACGAAGTTAATTGTTTTCCCAAAGTGGGTCTGTTCTCCCTCTGCTACTCGGGGATGTGGGAGGCGGGCTTCCTGCCAGGGCCTGTGAGGCAGGCGGTTGGCAGAGCGTTCGGAAGCCAGGATGATGTGGTGCTGGCCCATGTCACTGGAGACCAGAGAGAGGGCCATGGCTGCAGCTGTCATATCAGGAGATGTCCTCCCGTTCCATCCACAGTGCTTGCAGATAACCAGCAGGTGAGGGACACCACACGCGCTCTGGGCCAGAGCTCAGGCAAGGTGGCAAAGTGGCCAGAAGTGGGGGAGTCTGCGAAAGCCCGGAGGAGAACAGAGAAGACGGGGAGGGATTGCTGAAAGCCCCGCCAGCTTCCTCTGCTGGAGTTATTGTTCTATCCACCCATTTATTGGTCTGTCCCCTTGTTCTTTAATTAATTATTTGGTGAGTAGTCACCAAACACCTGTGTGCCAGGGCCGGGGAGGTATTGGTTACCTGTTGTTTGCCAGGCATTGAATCTTCTCACCTCCCCACTCTGTGAAGTGTGGTGGAGAGAGGTTATTTGCCCATTTTACAGGCAAGGAAATTGAGGCTCAGAGGATGAGTGACTTGCCCATGTCCCCTAGCCCACGCTCACAACGATGGTAGAGATGCGTCCGTGCACCCCTCTGCCCCCCGCTGGAGACCGCAGCAGAGAGGTGGTCTGGGCCAGGTGGACAGGCCACACTTGCGTTCTTCTCCCGCATTTTCCTAAGCCTGTGCGCTGGGCTGTGTATCTTAAACTCTATTTACACATCTGGAAAATCAAGATAATCATCCAACCTCATGTTGTTGATGTAAGTTTTCCATGAGATGGTATACACTGAGGGCCTGGGATGCTCGATTCAGCCCCGGGCCCTGGGAGCCTTGAGAGGACTCAGACCCATTCTTGGCTTCTGAGACCCTCTCAGTCTGGTGGTGGAGACAAACATGTCCCCTGACAGTATCACAGTGCAAGTATGTACCAAGTGCTGATGTGAATGAAGCCAGAGGAGGGGGCTGTTGCCCAACCCCCCCCCCCCCGGGTTGGAGGTGGGTGCCAGTGGGAGCTCAGCAGGTGGAGAGGCAGGGAGTCACATGTGGATTGGCTGGTTAGGGATGGTTAGTTGGACAACACAGAGAAAGATGTTCCCAACCTGGACCAGCATGTACAAAGACAGAGTGGCAAGGAGAAGCATGTGGGGCTAGGGTAGAGGGTGAGAGCTGGACATGACTCTGGGCTGTGATTGCCCCACCAGGGAGGGGTGCTTCATCCTGGAGGGCAGTGGCCTTCCAGGAGGGGTCTGTGGACCACAGGTTCCCTGAGCTGATTGGGACCAGGGAAGGCCAGGGAAGTAGGGTGGTGTGATGAGGGTTGGCATAGAGGTTAGTTTAGTTACAGAAGTCAGGGAGCTCCTCTCTGAGGAGGTGAGAGCCCTGAAGAAGAAGGGACAGCTGTGTAGACAGTGGGAGTGGGGCAGGGCACAGGAAAAGAGCAGAGGATTCCAGGCAGAAAGCAGAGTACATGCAAAGGACCTGGGGCAGGAATGAGCCTAGGGAGTTCAAGGAGTGGAGAGAATGAGTGAGAAAGAGGGTCACAGAAAGGAGATGAGGGTGAGGCAGTCAACAGGTCTTTGTAAAGAAAGGGGGACTGTTGGGCCCGTAGGCCAAGGAGAGACACAATCTGATTTATATTTGTGACTCATTCTGACACCCTCGGGAAGATGGCCTGGAGGAGGACACCTGTGGGAACAGGGACCCTGTCGGATCAAGAGGTGTGGGTGGAGTGAGAGGCCAGGTGGGTAGACTGGAATGCACTTTGGAGATGGCCCGCTGAGTGATGGAGGGAGGTGAGGAATGAGGAATTGGTGCAGGAGGGTCCTGAGGTTACTGGGGGCCCTTCACTGATGCAGGGGAGACCTTGGGGAGAGGTGGTTTGAGGGAAATCGGTTGCTGAACAGATTCTGGTGGTGGGAGCACCAGGGAGCACTGGTGGTGGTTCCTTAGCCAGCTGTGTGTGTGTGTGTGTGTGTGTGTGTGTGTGTGTGTGCGCGCGCGCGCACAAAACTATGGCTGGAGACACATGTGTGGGAGGGGTCGAGGTGGAGCAGGCACTTGAAGCTCAGAGCTGGATGAGATCAGCCAGGGCCGGGGTGGAGACAGAGAAAGGAAGAATCCTAGGACTGGAAATCTGAATGGTGGTGCCTGGGAACTTAAAAAGAACCAGAGAGAAAGACAGGCTGGGGACCTCAGAGGGGGTGGTCAAGGAAGGAGACCTGGAGGAGAGGGCCTCTGGGCTGAGCCTTGAAGCACTGGGGTGGGGAATGGAGGGGGTGTCTTCTGGATGAGGAGATGGAGGTATACATCTTGTGGGGTTTTGCCTGGCTCTGCCTCCCACGTCTTGGACAGTACCAAGCAGTGCCAGGCTTGGCCCCCTCCTGTTCCAAGTGGGTGGCCCTCCCAGCATATGGGTTCACGGCCTCTGAGTTCCTTTGTCTGAAACAGAGGGAAGTCAGGGTGGGAAAGGCCAGGGGAGAATGGTGGGAAGTCTGCCAAACACAGGCTGAAACCTGGCTTCTGATCAAGGAGGGGGCAGGAGGAGAACACCATTCAATTCACAGGGAAGCAGAACCCCCTCTCAGGATGGTGCTGGTCAGATTTTCAGACAGGGCCTTCAGGATCAGCTATATCAAGTCACCCATGCCACGAATGTGGGGAAGCTGAGGCCTGGAGAGGGGAAGAGAAGAGGGGAAACTGAGGCTTGGGACTTCTAACTCACCACCTGATCTGTAAAGTGGGGAGACAAGAGTACTCACTCATCATAACTGTAAGAATGAAAGTGCTTGGACCCGAGCCTGGCACTAGCCCACACTTCATTTCAGCTGTTACAGTTATTTCAATAGGGCACCCATCTCAAGTCACCTGGCTAAGACCCAGGGATCAACTGCAATATCCTGATCTCAGTAAGGCAATCTTGGAGAAGGCTTAGGGAGTAAGAGTTCAGTCCAGTAAAAGAACGATGTGAACTTGAGCTATGCAGAGAAGGGATAAGCTGCCTAGGTGGAGTGAGCTCCCTATCACCAGAAGTATTCAAGTGAGACATGACTCCACGTGCCCAGAGTGTAATGAGAAAGGATTAAGCATGGAATGGTGGCATCACTTCCAGTGGCCACAGAGATTCACGTGCCTTTGTAGAGAAAGAAACAGACAAGAAGGAAACTCATAAATAAACAAGATTTCACATAGTGATAAGTGCTATGAGGATCCTTAAAAATGAGTGATGCGATGAGAGTAACTGGGGCTGGTTGGATAAGCTGTCACTTGCCATACAGGGATTTTATGCTTTTATTGTATTAAGGTTTTCCTTTTTACTTGTGGATTTTATTTCTTTTTTCCCCCAGCTTTATTGAGATATAATCGACATATAATATTGTGTAAATTTAAGTACACAGTGTGATGATTTGATCTACATATGTATTGTGAGCTGATTACTACAGTAACATTAGGTAATACATCCATCACGGCACAGAGTTGCCATTTTTTGTTGTTGTTTGTGGTGAGAACACGTCTAGATCTATTCTCATAGCAACTTTCAAACACACAATACAGTATTGGTAGCTAGTCACCATCCTGTGCATTAGATCACCAGAACTTATTCATCTTATAACTGGATGGAAGCTTGTACCCTTGGCTCAACATCTCCCCATCTCCCCAGAGGGGCCCCCCTATTCCCGGGCAGCCCCCAGATGACTCTGTTTCTTTGAGTTTGGCTTTTTTTTGATTCCACATATAAGTCAGATCCTACAGTATTTGTCTTTCTCTGGCTGACTTAGTTCACTTAGCATAATACCCGCTAGGTCCATCCATGTTCCTGAAAATGGCAAGATCTCCTTTTCTATGGCTGAATAATATTCCATTATATATGTAGGTATGTATGTATACATATATACACACACATACATATATATACACACCTGTATGTACATATGCATACATATTGATATGTGCATATACATTTATATACATACATATGTATATATGTATGTATATACCACATTTTCTTTACCCATTCATCCATCAGTGGACGCTTAGGTTGCTTCCATGTCTTGGCTACTGCAAATAATGCTGCAGTAAACATGGGGGTACAGGTATCTTTTTGAGACTAAGCTTTAATTTCCTTCAGATATATACCCAGAGGTGGAATTGCTGGACCATATGGTTAGTTCTATTTTTAAATTTTGGAGGATCTGCCATACTGTTTTCCAGAGTGGCTGCATCAATTTACACCTCCACCAACAGTGTACAGGGTTCCCTTTTCTCCACATCCCACCAATACTTGTTATCTCTTGTCAAATATTAGCGTCCCTAACAGGTGTGAGGTGACATCTCATTGAAGTTTTGCTTTGCATTTCTCTGGTGATGAGTGATGTTGAGCATCTTTTCACATACCTATTGGCCATTTATATGTCCTTGGAAAAATGTCTATTTTGGTCCTTTGCCCATTTTTAAATAAAATTAATTTTTTTTGCTATTGAATTGTATGAGTTCCTTATATATTTTGGATATTAACCCCTTATCAGATACGTGGTTTGCAGATATTTTCTCCCATTCTGCAGGTTGCCTTTTCATTTTGTTGATGGTTTCTTTTGCTGTACAGAAGCTTTTTGGTTTGATGGAGTCCCATTTGTTGATTTTTGCTTTTGTTGCTTGTGTTTTGGTGTCTTCCAAAAACTCACTGCCAAGACTGATGTTAAGGATATTTTCCCCTGTGTTTTCTTCTAGGAGTTTACAGTTTCAGGCCTTACATCTAAGTTTTTAATCCATTTTGAGTTGATTTTTGTATATGGTGTGAGGTGTGAGGGTCCAATTTCATTTTTTTGTGGATTTTACTTTTGAAAACAGCTCTCTTTATCCTAAAATTATTTTCTTAGGTTTTCCTCTAATACTGCCTTTAGATTTGGAATTTCTTTTTGTGTGCAGTGTGAGGTCGGTCCCAACATCGTATATTCAATCCTTTCTACATTGAGTTTGAATGTCGCCTTTATCATATACGATGTTCCCATATGCACATAGTTCTCTTTCTAAATTCTATCATTTCATTGATCTCCTTGTCTCTTTAGTTATTAGAACTTTAAAATATGCTCTTTTTCTTTTCAGAATTTTTCTTCGGTGTTCTTAGACATTTCCAATTTTGGATGAATTTTAGAATCAGCTTGACAAATTTCATGACAAATTATGTTGGGACTTTGTATTGCATTGAAGTTGTAGATTAAATGGAGGAGAATTAATGTCTTCAAGGTACTGAATCTTCCCATCCAGACACATGGGATATATTTCTAATAAAATATACTGTTATATCTATTAGACAATTTTTTTTCTTCATGTGGATTTAGCATGTTTATGATAGATTTATTTCTAGGTCTATTTCTGTTTTGAATGAGATTTTTTTCTATTACCTTTTCTATTTTTACTCTTGTATAGGAAAGCACTAAATTGAGCATCTTGATTTTGTTTTTGGCTACTGTATAATTTATTATTATTATTATTATTCCTTAGCATTCATTTTAATACTGTGTTAGTTTTGGTTCCTTTGGATTTTCTAGAAAGATGAAACCATATAACATCTGCAAAGAATGACCATCATCTCTTTGTTTCTAATATTTCTACTGCCTCTTTTTTTTTTCTTACCTTATTGCATCTGCTCGTATCTCTAGGACAACACTAAACAGAGTGTCAATAGGCATTTTTGTCACATTTCTGACTTCAGTGGGACAGGTGTCTGATGTTTCACCACTGAGTGTGATATTTGCTATTTGTTTCTGGTAGATAATTCTTTTCATTCCTCCTGGTACAGACCTCAGGTTGTTACGAAAACTTATTTTCCCTCTTTTACAGAAAGGGACTTGAAACTTAGAAAAGTTCAATAACTTGAAATGCCCACTCAGCAGATGAAGCTGATGATTCTCAGTGAGCTGTCACTCTTTCCCTGCAACCTTGCAGGCTGCTGACATCCATTGGCACATTTGTTCCTCAGCTCTGCTAGATTATGTGAACTGCTCAAGGATATTTAGAGGTCTTTGTAGGCTTCAGCAGTTGTGCAGCTAAAGGTCCTCATAGTAGAGAAGGACACTAAGTCTTTAGAGAGAAGAAATGGCTATACATGGTAGCACAAAGACGTGGACCCAGGCTCAGAGTTATTCCATTACACCCTGCTGTCCCCCCAGCATGGATATAGGTATTCTAGATGAGCTTTACCTTTTTCTGGTTTAAAATTTTTTATTGAAGGATCATAGCATACAATGTTATATTAGTTTCAGGTGTAGAAGATATCAATTCAACAATACTATACATTGTTCAGTGCTCACCACAATAAATGTAGCCACCATATAATGTTATTACAATATTATTGACTATATTCCCTAAGCTGTACTTTTCATCTCTGTTTATTTCATAACTGGAAGTTTGTATCTCGTAATCCTTTTTGTTATTTCGCCCATCCCCCCAATCACCTCCCCTCTGGCAACCACCAGCTTGTTCTCTGTATTTAAGAGGCTCTTTTCTTTGGGTTTTTTTTATTTGCTTTTTTGTTTTGTTTTTTACATTCCACACGTAAATGAAATCATATGGTATTTGTTTTTCTCGTCTGACTTATTCCATTTAGCATAATACCCTCTAGCTCCATCCATGTTGTTGCAGATGGCAAGACCTCATTCTTTTTTAGGGCCGAATAATATTCCATTGTATACATGTGCCACATTCTTTATCCATTCATCTATAGATGTACATTTTGGTTGCTTCCATATCTTGGCTGTTATAAATAATGCTGCAATCAACAGAGGGGTGCAGTTATCTTTTCCAAATCAGTGTTTTGTTTTCTTTGGGTAAATACCCAGTAGTGGAATTACCGGATCATGAGGTATTTCTGTTTTTAATTTTTAGAGGAACCTCCATACTATTTTCCACAGTGGCTGCACCAGTTTGCATTCCCACCAGCATGCACAAGGGTTCCCTTTTCTCCACATCCTCCCCAACACTTGTTGTTCCTTGTGTTTTTTATAGTAGCCATTCTGACAGGTGTGAGGTGATATCTCATTGTGGATTTGATTTGCATTTGCCTGATAATTAGTGATGTTGAACACCTTTTTATGTGTCTGTTGGCCTAGATGTGCTTTATCTTTTCATGTCATTTATTTTTAGGCCTCAGAAGCAAATGGTTGGGTTAATTATACTCATTTTCTGGCACCTTACACATCATTGTCTCTGTAAGACTCTCTCCTGTTTTATTTATGTATTTACTCCCTTTTATCCCTTTTCCCCATCACCAACCTCTGCCCCACCAGAGGCAACTGCTCTCTTCTGTTTAATTTGCATATGTGTGTGTGTTTTTAATTTATGTGCAAAATGTGTGTTGTGATTTTGAATGCAGTATTTTTAATTTGTGTAACAGATCTCACCTGGTTTCTTCCTTTTCCCCCCAGTGCTTTTTTGTGCCACTCCCTCTTGCTGTGTGTATGTGTGTCCAGCTTCATGGTGTTGTGTGTGTACATCTAGTCTGTTATTTCTGACAGCTGTGGAGTCCTCCATGGAGGACATCCCCAAATTCTATTCAGCCACTTCTCCACTGATGAACACCCGCTTCCACAAATGACGCCAAAGTATGGCATCCTTGTAGTGGTTGCTTTATGGGCCTGGGTGAGGACTTCCCTGGAATGCACAGCCAGGAGCAAAAACACTGAGTCCAGGACGATGTGTCTACTTAATTGTGTCAGTGATGCCTTATGTCCTTCCAGACTGGCTGTGCCAGTGACCATTTCCACCCCCAGGGCATGAGGGCTCCCACCTGTGCGTGGCATGTATCACTCTTTCTGATTTTTCCAGTTTAATAGGTATTTTACTTTGGGGTATATTTTATGTTAATTTTCAGGAGATTATTCTGTTTTCTCAATGGCAATTCTTTGCCAGTTCTAGGCATTCCAAAAATGTCTCCTAACCTGTCATCAGTCTTCTATTTGTCCGTGGGGTTCTTTGTTATACAAAGAATTTTAATTTTGAGGTGGGCAAATTCATCTGTTTTTAAGCTGTGGTCTGTGCCTTTCAGTTTTAAGACATTCCCCTACCCCTTCCTCCTCCTGCTCTCCCAGCCACACAAATATTTTCTCCACTAACTTTCCTAGATGAGATTTTTTTTTTTTTAGAGAGTGAGAGAGAGCGAGCGAACAAGTGTGGTGGGGGGAGGGGCAAAAGAAGGAAGAGAGAGAATCTCGAGCAGGCTCCCTGCTCAGCTGGACCTCATGACCCTGAGATCATGACCTGAGCCAAAATCAAGAGTCGGATGCTCAGCCCACTGAGCCAACCAGGCACCCCTCCTAGATGAGTTTTAAACTTCCCTCGCTGTTGCTATTGATTCTTATGCCTTGTCCTGTCTTGGTGCTTAGGTCAGGTTCCTCAGAAGCAGATCCTGAGGGGCAGCTGGGTGGCTCAGTCAGGCAGCTGCCTTCAGCTAAAGGTCATGATCCTGGGGTCCTGGGATTGAGCCCTGTGTTGGGCTCCCTGCTCAGCGGGGAGTCTGCTTCTCCCTCTCCCTCTGCCCCTCTTCCCCTGCTCATGCTCACTCTCTCTCTTCCCCACCCCAAAAGTAAATAAATAAAATCTTAAAAAAAAAAAAAGAAGCAGAGCCTGACTTGAGGGTTTTGTGCATGTGGTGGTTCATTTGGAGAATCGGCCTGGGGAGGGGGCAGGGAAAGAGCTAGCCAATGCCCCCGATCCCACTGGGAGCTCTGGAGTGCGAGTGGCCCCACACACTAGCCCCCTTGAGGCAGGGCTAGGTTTTTGTACCCCCACTAGTCACTGATTGGCCATAGTTCTGCCAGCCTTCTCCTCCGTGGGGTGTACTTCAGCTCGCAGGCAGCTCTCCGAAGCAGGTCGTACTTGGGAACTGCTAGCAGCCACCCTGCACAGCTGCAGGGGGTGGGGGTGAGTGAGTCACCTGCCTGGGCATGGGGGTCCTGACAGCCCCAGCAGCATCTCCTACACCTGCTGACTCTGGACACCTTGGAACCGGGTGCCTCCTCTAGGGTGGTGACTCTGCCTGTGTTGCCACCCACAGTGTCCACGAAGGATCTGATCGAGACGTGCTGTGCGGCTGGACAGCAGTGGGCCATCGACAATGACGAGTGCCTGGAAATCCCCGAGAGTGGCGCCGAGGGTGACGCCTGCAGGTAGGGTGGGCACCCCGGAGCAGGCAGAGCGGCCCGGCCCGTTCACCTTTTCCAGACCCCTGCTTGCTCTGCGTGGGCCCCGGCAGTGCAAGGGGGGCGCATCTGCTCCACCTGTCTCCGCGTGCACGCTGTGGCTGCCGGGAGCCCGCCGGCCGGGCTTTCTCCAGGTGTGGAGAGCCCAAGGCTGGCTGCAGGAATAAACGAGCCACGTACATCTGTAGCTGGACCGATGAGCACGGTTAGGAGAGCGTACAGTTTGGAGCCAGTGTTAAAGGGCCGTATCACCTGGGAACAGTGAGGTGCCTCACTCACTCGTGCTCAGCCCACGTGAGATTTTCCTCCTCAGCTTGGAACCGGGAGCCTTCAGCCCTCCTTTCTTTCCCCTCTCTGCTACCCTGGGGTCTCCAGAAGGCTGGCCCCTCACCTGTCCTCTGTTGTCTGTGTTGATTGTTTTCTCTGACTCTAGTGTTCTCTGCGGAGGAATCATTTGTACCTTTGCCCCTCTGTGCTACACTGGGAAGATGTCTTGGTCAGCCATTCACCTCTCCTTTTTCCCAGGGTTGCCTTCTTTCCCAACCTACTTATTTTTCTAGATAAGGAGGAAGGTTCAGAGAGGTGATATGATTCACCCAAAGCCACACGGCTCCTTGGGAGCATGGCCAGAATTAGAGCCCCTGTTTCCTAATGTCTAGCCCTCCCTGCCTACTTTAGAGACATTTAAATTCTAACCTTGTCCCTTTCCCTTCCCTTTTGTCATCCTGCCAGTTTGAGGGCTGCTTAGGATGTAGAACATGCATTGTTCAGGAGTTTTGAGCTTAGTGGCCCTGAAGTGTCCTTGTATCCCTCTTGTGATGGGAAACTCACTACTTCATAGACAGGCAGTTCCGTCACTGAATAGCTCCCACTGGGATGTGCCCTTTCTGAAGTGAGGCTAAACCTCACCTCCTGGCGGCCCCCCCTCTTTGTGTGCTGGCTGCCCAGGGCAGCCCTATAGATATGGGGCACACGGCCGAGGGGCCTGGAGGCTGCTCTCTTCCAGGCTGAGCTGCCCTGTGCTTCCTGGGGTTGAGTTTCCCTCTCCTTAGCCCTGTGGGGACCTCAGAATGCTGACCCCCTCCCACACTGGTCAGGGATAGACAGTGTGGAGTCCAGTGTTCTTGGTGAAGCTCAGACACAGAACCCACGTTCTTTGATGGGGGGTGCGCTGGCTTTGCCGAGTCCCCCACACCAGCACGGGCCTTGCTTGCAGTGGACCTCCGGCAGGGCCTTCCCTCTCTGAGCCTCCGTGTCCTCCTCTGGGAAATGGGACCAGTCATCCCTCCTGGTGGGGTCACTGGGAGGATGGGGGCCGGCGCTCAGGCAGGGCTGAGGCACACCTCTGTTGCAGGACAGCCCAGAAGCACTGCTGTGTGTCCTACTTGAAGGAGAAGAGCTGCATGGGTGGCGTCATGGGGGCCAAGGAGGGCGAGGCCTGTGGGGCTGAGGACAACGACACCTGTGGCGTCTCCTTGTACAAGGCAAGCCCGACCTGTGGCATCCGTAGCCTGGGCCCAAGCTCCTCGCAGGCTGGGGGGTTAGGCTCCCTGTGGGACTCCTCCGTAGGAGGTTTGGGGGGCTCTTCATCTGCATAGAAACCATCATCAGCTATTGGAGTGGCCAGTTCATTCAGGAACTATTTGTTGAACACCAGCCTGTACTGGGCCACGTTAGGCATTAAGGATGCAGAAATGAACAGCACATGAAAAGGCCTGCTCTCACAGGGCTTTCTGTTTCTGTTTTTTCTTTTTTTTTTTATTTTAAAGATTTTTATTTATTTATTTGACAGAGAGAGACAGTGAGAGAGGGAACACAAGCAGGGGGAATGGGAGAGGGAGAAGCAGGCTTTCCACTGAGCCAGGAGCCCGATGCAAGGCTCGATCCCAGGACCCTGGGATCATGACCTGAGCTGAAGGCAGACACTTAATGACTGAGCCACCCAGGTGCCCCTGTTTTTTCTTTTTGTATCTAACTTATTTCACTTCACTTCACATCCTCAAGGTCACCCACATTGTAGTGTGTGTTAGATGCTCTCTCCTTTTCAAGGTTAAATAACCGTCCATCGTGTGGTTATGACACGTTGCGCTGATGGCACTTGGGTTGCTTCTGCCTCTTGCCTAATGTGAATACTGTTGTGAACGTGGGGCTAAGAAGAGCCTCTCTCTTGAGGACAGTGTTTCACTTCCACTGTATTGGCTAGAACTTAGTCCAGTGGCCACACTGAGCTTCCAGGGAGCTGGGGAATGCAGTCTTTCTTCTGGAGAGGTCATGTGTGGCCCCAGGCTGCATCCTGGGGGCCCTGAGTGAGTCCCCCAGGCTTACAGTCCATGGGGAAGGCCGATGAGCTCCGAGGGGCCGGGCTGTGGGCAATGATGGTGCGTCTCTCTCCAGCAATGCTGTGACTGCTGTGGCCTGGGGCTCCGTGTGCGGGCTGAGGGCCACTCGTGTGAGTCCAACCCCAACCTGGGCTACCCCTGCAACCACGTCATGCTCTCCTGCTGTGAGGGTGAAGACCCCCTCATTGTGCCTGAGGTCCGCCGGCCTCCAGAGCCTGAAGCCGTACCACGGAGAGGTGAGTGAGGGGCAGAGATAGCTGTTGGGGCTTCCAGCCAAGGCTGGGTGTCCTCTCGCCTTCTGTGGGAACCCGGGGTCCACTGTCACCTGTGGCAAGCTCTGCTCTGGGTACAGTTCTTCTGTGGCCTCTGATGGTGGCCTCTGCCCTGTTATTCCTGAGATGGTGATCCCATCCAGCTATGTATGTACCATCCACACCCCGCACCGAACCACCAACTTCCTGCTACCCTTTCACTCTCCACCCTCCCATGTCCGCCTGCACCTCCCCATCCACTCTTCTGTCCATCCATCCATCTATCCATTTCATCATCCCCGGCACATCCTCCTGACCCTGGTCCATTTCTCCACCCATTCATCCTACTACACTGTCCATTCCCGTGTCCCCTCATCGGGCCACTCACACATCCGTCCTTCCATTCATGTATCTACCCAGCCACATGAGCACCCACCCGTCCACTTACCCAGCCGTTTACCCTTCTGCCTATCCATCTATCTGTCCATCCATCCGTCCATCCATCCATCCGTCCATCCATCCGTCCATCCATCCATCCATCCAACCATCCATCCTTTTTCTGTCCGTCTGCTCATGTATTCACCAACCCACCCAGCAGCACACCTCTCACTCATTCATTCATTCACCTTCCTCCATCCATCTGCCCTCCATCCCTGTCAGCTATGTCATTCCGTGTCTTCAGGGTACAGGATAGAACTAGTATAGAGAATGCATTCAGAAATGGTGCCCCACCCGCTGATCAGCCCCTTCAGGACAGCACTGTCTTTCTCCCTGAATTCCCAGTGCTTGGCCCCGAAGAGTCACTAGCAAATAACTGAATGAATGCTGGGTTTGCTTGGTGGCCTCCCCTTCACCACCATGAGCCCTTTGAGGGCTGATCAGGCCTGTGCCCTCTTCCTCTGTGCCCCTGCCCAGAGCCTGCCCCCGAGCAGCTGTTGGCTATGTGGGTGGGAGCTCTGGTACCAGTGCAGAGCCTGGAGCCTGAGCAGTCTTAGAACTTCCAGCCTTCCGTGTCCCTGGGGTCTCCTCCTTCCTCTGACTGCCATGTGCTGTGGTCCCTGTTCCAGCTGCCATGCCCAGTTGCTGTCACCCTAGCCAGGGATGTCTCCTGGTCTCATGACCATTAGCCTTCTTTGTGCCTGTGGGCCAGCAGGAGCCTGATGAGGGTGTCCCAGTGAGCCCACAGGGACTCTGCTAAGAGGGACTGGCCGGCCTTACCAGGCTAGCGTGGACACAGATCTGTGTCCAGTCCAAGGAAATACCACTTGCTGGGGTTGGCTGTAGGGGCCTGGTGGAGCAGTGCTGTGAAGGTCTGGTAAGTACCCAGAAGGGTTTGGTTTAAGGTAAAATTTGGGGGAAAGTTTGGCCTTAGGAGTCAGAGGGTGGGGACAGGGCCAGAGGTGCAGGTTCCTCTCCTCCAGTGGGGAACTGGTGGGTAACCTGGGCCTCAGGAGACATAGATGGTAGGGTCAGACTGGCCTGGGTTCCCGTCCTGCTTAGGTGACCTTGGGCAAATCACTTTGCTCCTCTGAGCCTCAGTTTCCCCCTGCCAGGAATATGGTATGAAGAGCATGCTGGTGAGGGTGAGCTGAGCACGAACCCTAGACATGCTGTCCGGCCCTCAGCACGCTCGGCGGAGCCCTGGGCCCAGGCCCGTCTGCCCACCTGCAGCGCTAGGTCTCCGGGCCAGCCCACCAGCTGCCATGGCCCCGCCTGCATGCACCAGGCCAGGGCGGACTGGGCTGGAGCACAGTGTAAACACCCTCAATACGAAACATGTTTCTCAGATGTGACCTCATGCAGCTGGTCTCTTGGGCGGCTCTGCTGCCTGGGGCCAGTGAGCAAGGCTGAAGTCCCAAGCTGACTGTAAATATGGAGGGCTGCGGGTCCCCTGCCCCATTCCATTACTGGTATATGAAGAGCCTCCAAGGCAGCTCAGCCCCAGGAGCCTTCTCTGCCTCTCCCACCTGCTCCCCATGGCAGCCCTGGGAGGCTGGAGAGACCCAGTGCTGCCCAAGGGGACATGGCTGCAGAAGGCCCAAGTGAGAGTTCAGATCCCCATCTGACAGAACACATGTTGGGGTCCTTTCTGTTGCTAGGGGTGGTCTTCCCAGATGTCACTGAGATCAGGGGTCTGGATCTAGTTCAACACTTTAGCCAAAGCTTTCTGGGGACTGTTATGAGCCTGGCCCTGTCATATTGCAGGGCATAAAGACTTGGGCCTGGCTCTGATGGGTTCATTCTTATTGTTGGAGGTCTGTTTGTTCGTCTCTTCATCCGTTCATCCATCCATCCATCCATCCATCCATCCATCCATCCATCCATGCGTCCATGCTTTGTCCATCTGCGCTATCTTAGCTGGGCACACAGAAGATTCTGAGGAGGGCCTACACTGATTTCCCGGGGGCTTACAGTGTCAGCCACCTGCTGGGGCCAGCCCGTGTCCCATCGCGAGCACTGACCCCCGCTCTAGTTGCAGAGGCAGAGTTGGCGAGCCGGGAGGCCCTGTCCCTGGGCGCGGAGGCTGAGCTGCCCAACAGCCTGCCCGGTGATGACCAGGATGAGTGCCTGCTCCTCCCCGGGGAGCTGTGCCAGCATCTCTGCATCAACACCGTGGGCTCCTACCACTGTGCCTGCTTTCCCGGCTTCTCACTGCAGGACGACGGCCGCACCTGCCGTCCAGGTAAGGGCCCAGACGGCTGCGGCAGGGCTGAGCTTGCCAGAGGAGCACGGTGTTCCTGTGACGGGCACAATGGGCTCCTTCCCCTCCTGTCACCCTACACACTGGAACCCGTGGGAACTGGAGGCCCCTAGCAGTGGGGTTTGTAAGGCCGGGTGGACAGGTTGAAACCCTCTGCTCCAGCTGAAGCTCCATTTCCGTGGGCAGCCCCAGTGCCCCACCCTCGATCCCAGTGCAGGGCTAGGACCCAGGCTACAGAAGCTCCCACCAACTCAACTTAAACTGTCCCCAGCACTCAGCCTGAGGTGGTCAGGCTTCAACAGGCAACCTAGGAGGCTGCCTCAGTCCCTGGTCTGGGGGACTTTCTGTCCATCAGCTGTCCAGGGTTAGATACGTTTTTAGTCTAGAAACTCACTCCCCTCCTTCCTCTCCTCCTCCACCCCAAATAGCTGTGAGATTGATTTTGCCTGGGGTACGTTGCTTTCTGAGCCTCAGTTTTCTGTCCTATGAAATGGGTAGGAGAGGATTAAACAAGGCAGTCTCTGTCAAATGCCTGGTGTGGTGCCCAGGGTGTGAGAAGAGCCTGAGGCCAGGCTGAAGGCATGAGCTGTCCCCCTCCTGTCTGTCCTGCCCATGACAGATGGTGATCCCCCACAGCCAGAGGCTGCAGAGGAGTCTGCACTGAAGCCAGATCCCTCCCAAGTGGCCTCCAACACCATCATGCTACCAGTGCCGCAGCCCAACACCTGCAAAGGTAACCTGGGCCATGGAGTGGGTCTGGGCCGCCTGCGGGGCGTGAGCTCCCCAGTGCCGGGCATGTGCGAGATGGTCTCCTGCCAAAGGGGTGCTTCTGCTTCGGGAATTTGGTTGGTCTTGCCTGTCTGGAGGTCAAGAGTTGAGAGTGTAGCTGAGGAGATGAGGTTGTATGTGGGGGAGGGGGAGCCTAGGGCCAGGGTGTGACCCCAAGCAAGTCAGTTAGCGACTTTTCATCTCAGGTCCTATAATATGGAAAGAATAGAATCCTTGCTTAAGAAACTGTCTTGGAGACTGCTTGCAGACCTGTGTGGAAAGTTCTCTTTGTTCTTCCTCTCTTCCCCTCTGTCTTGTTCCTCCTGTCTCCGTATCCTTTCTCTCCCTCCTTCCCTGTCTCTCTGTCCCCTCCTCTCTGCCAGCACTGTGACTCCAGGGAGGGGTTTGGTATCTGAGCGGCAGTGGCAGTGGGAGGTCCTGAACATCATCCCCGACACCAGCTGGCGTATGAGCCGATTTACCGGGGGATCTTGTGGAAAGGACTGGGGCTGGGGTTCCTTGGCTCCCAGGACCCTCTGCTGGAGCCGGAGGTGACAAGCCCGGTCGTCTCTGATCTCCATGTGGTTTTCCTCAGACAACGGGCCTTGTAAGCAGGTGTGCAGCATCGTTGGGGACACAGCCATGTGCTCCTGCTTTCCTGGCTATGCCATCATGGCGGATGGTGTGTCCTGTGAAGGTGAGTACCCCGGGGCCGCTCTCCCACCTGTGCAAACCTCAGCTGGCTCGTGGCGGGGGCCCCAGAGTGGAGACGGGGCAAACAGAATGAGGTGGAGGTGTTCTGGATGTGAAACTCACTGTGTTAGTAAAGGAATGGGTCTGGCTGCTCTGACTGGAGCCCCAGATAGAGGAGCTGAAACAGCTCTTCCCTCTCCTGATACCATGCACAGGTGTGTGTATGCCATCCAGCAGTATGGACAGGCGTGTGCATGCCGTCCTGGGGTATGGACAGGCGTGTGCATGCCATCCAGGGGTATGCAGAGGCGTGCGCATGCCGTCCTGGGGTATAGACAGGCGTGCGCATGCCGTCCTGGGGTATGGACAGGCGTGCGCATGCTGTCCAGGGGTATGGACAGGCGTGTGCATGCCGTCCTGGGGTATGGACAGGCGTGTGCATGCC
>NW_022589716.1:44144555-44320412 GCF_004348235.1 Phoca vitulina | reverse complement strand
ACAGGCGTGCGCCTGCCGTCCTGGGGTATGCACAGGCGTGCGCCTGCCGTCCTGGGGTATGCACAGGCGTGTGCCTGCCGTCCAGGGGTATGCACAGGCGTGTGCCTGCCGTCCAGGGGTATGGACAGGCGTGTGCCTGCCGTCCAGGGGTATGGACAGGTGTGTGCATGCCATCCAGGTGTGCCCACGGGCGGGCCAGGACTTCAGGCCACTTCCATCTTGTTGTTCTGCCATTCTCTGGAACAGCACTTCTCAAACTTCAGCATGCCACAGAGTCACATGGAGGCCTGGTGACAGCACGGATCCTGAGAATTCCACAGAATCCCCAGAGATCTTGACCCAGTAGGGCTGGGGTGGGGCCCGAGAATTTGGGTTTCTGATAAGGTCCCTGGACCACACTCTGACTAGCCCTGTCTCCTTGGCTGAGGTTGGTTTGTGACCACCTTGTCCTTGTTCTAGCCACATGTGGAGAAAGAGAAAGAGGGGAGTACGTGCCCTGTTGTTGTAATGCAGGACTCAGAAGTGATGCTCATCGCTCCCCACTTGTCTCTGAGGGAGAGCAGGGCTGGACAGCAGGAGCCCCAGTTGGATGGCACGTGCTCAGTTCTGTTACTGAAACCAAAGAAGGGGCAGTGGATGTTGGTAACTCTGCCATTCACAAAAGGGCCAAAAGGGCCAAAAAGAGACCAAAAGCTTGTCCTGCTAGGACCAGGTCTTGTCTTGGTGGGACTTCAGTGGACCAGGACCTCCTGATGTGAAATGGGGACATTGGATCCAGCACCTGCTGGGGTGCTTCCCACAGTGAATAACACTTCAAGAGCAACCTGAGAGACCTCGAGATGACATCTCCTCATGTCTGGAGGCAGGACAAGCATGGAGCGTGGAGACAGTCTAGGAAATGCTTTAGTTCAGGTTCAAGTTCAGGAGATGTGACTTCGGTGGGTGTCCACGGGTACCCATATCCCTATCCAAAGCTGAAACCCCACATCTAGCCCTTTGGCTGAGACTGTTCTGATGTGGATGAAAATCATCCACATGCCCAGAGAGGGCAGGAGGCTGGTCCAGGGCACACAGCATGGCAGTGACTGGCAGACCTTTCTCCCAGGTGGTGGGAGCAGATCTCAGGTGGCCTCTGGGTTTCCGTCCGCTTTCCTCAGGGTCCTGAAAACGTGAGGACTGCATCTCTCCTGGGTCGGGACTCCTTCGGTCCCTGTCAGGCCTCAGGCCAGTGTCCGTGTGTCTCCGGGCTTCTGCGGGACCCCTGGCAGTAAAGACTGTGAGGTCCAGGCCAGAGGTTGCGGATGGCATTCTGAGGGGGCAGTCTGCCCTGCAGGGAGATCCTGCTAGGCTTTACCCTGTTTAAAATAATCAGATGAGAGTTGCCAACCATGAAAACTCACGAATTTTTTTTTAAATGACCAGATTTAAGGTTTGTCTTCAAACTTCTGCCCACAAGGGTTTCACAGTCCTGGTCTCCCCATAGACAGAGCACAGGGCCCAGAGTGCCCCAATGAGCCCCTTGTCCCCCAACCCCTTTTCCTATATATGTTGCCAGCTTGGTCCGCTAGGCACTTAAGTTCCAGACCCCTGCCGTTGTGTGGCTCGTTGACTGCCTCGAGGTGGAATGTCCAGAGCTGGGTGGGAGATGGCCTCTGATCCCACCCTGCTGTGTGCCCATGGGCAGGCCGCCTATCCTCTCTGAGCCTCACCTTGCAACCTGTCCTCACTGGGCTTCTGGCTCTGACAGCTTTTTGACTGTACAAACTCAAGACTTGGGCCCGAAGCCCAGAGGTACGACTGATGCGCTAGGAGGCCCTGGGCGGGTCCCTGCCCCTCTCTGGGTCTCAGTTTCCCTCTCTGTCACGGAGTGCTTCATGACAGGCCACGCCCCTCTAACGGCCCTTCTGTTTTTCCTCCTGCGGCCGTCACTAGACCAAGACGAGTGCCTGATGGGCACTCATGATTGTAGCCTGCGACAGTTCTGTGTGAACACCTTGGGATCCTTCTACTGTGTCAGCCACACGGTGCTCTGTGCCGAGGGCTTTATTCTCAACATGCACAGGAAGTGCGTGGGTAAGCGAGAGCCCCCGCCTGCCGCCGCCGTCACGGCTCTCTGCTCTGCTCCATGCCACGCCGCCACACCGTGGCCACATGCTAAAGGGCCTGCCCTTTGCATATGAGCTCTCAGCACCGCCGGCACCCCCCCGCTCCGTGTCATGCCCTACGTGTCCTGGTGTCCTGTCCCGCTGCTTCATCGATGCCACAGGGAGGCTGCTTTCCCCGGGGACCTGTATGCCCGAGAGTCAGAAAACGAATTGATGTGTGATGTGGCTGGGTCGTTGAAATGAGAAGGCCCCCTGTGCCGGCAGCAGGATAGAGTCCATGGGGTCTGGAGGCAGGGAGGCCTGCATTTGAAGCGGGACCCCCTAGGAGCTCTATGGACTTGGACAAATGTCTTCCCTTCTCCAAGCCTCAGTTTCATTACCTGTAAAAAAGGAGGCATTGATTCTCCTTTAGAAATGATGTGTGTATGGCGTAGCGCAGAGCCTGGGGCACAGTGAGCATGAGATTGCTGAGATTACCCTTAGGTGCTAATAGAATCCCCTCCAGAGGTGAATGGATGGAGTTGGGGTTGGGCAGACCCAGCATTGCACCTCGACTCAGTGTTCATTTGCTGTGTGATTCTGAGTAGTGGAGCTCCCTCTCTGTTCCTGTTTCCTTGCCTCTAACCTGGGGGCCAGAGGACTGGGCAAGGGCTGCTACCCAGCGGTACCTAGCTCCTGGCCTGAGTGTGGATGGGGCTGGTGCTCAGTAATGGCCCTTCCCTCCTGCCTCTCGGTGCACATGGGGGCCAGGGGGTGGGACTTCAGGTGTGCCCTGGGGGCAGTGAGGAGAGCAGACTTGATGCTCTCCCATGGCTCAGGGGCCAGATGTTTTCATGGAGGAAACATGATGGTCCTCAACAGAGAGATAGACTCAAAGTAGCAGAGACTTGGGGCAGAAGGTTGGAAATGCTCCAGTAGAGACACAAGCAAAGGGAGAGGTCATCTCCACTGGTGGCATCTGGACGCACTCCCCGTAGAAGATGGCATTTGCGCTGGTCTCTGAGGATGGATGGGACTTGGAAATCGGGAAGGGCATGCAGGGTGGAAGGAAGAGCTCGAACAAAAGCGTGGAGGTAGGAACAGTGCAAAGTGCATCCAGGGCACGTGATCAGAGCCCCATCTGTCTTCTCTATGCTTGGGGACCATGTCCAGCCCGGACATGTTCTCTTCCTCACCCTCCGCCGCTGGGCAGATGGGCCCACGGTGCTGGGCTGAGGGGCGGCTGCAGACATGTTTGCCCTGGCCTCCAGCTGTCGGCACAACATGCACCCTCCCGAACCCGCTTCTCCGTGGCTGGGCAGCTCTTCCTGTCTGGGTCGTGTCTGTGTGTGGATGTCTGGGAAGGCGGATCCTGCCCGGGCCTGCGAGGACCCCTCCCAGGATGCCCTGGCCATGCCTGGGGGTGCGGGCTCCCCCAGTGCCCTGGACAGAAGACCTCGTACTAGAAGGGGTCCCCGGGCAGCCAGAAAACAGGTTCTGGGATTAAAAGAGCAAAGGTATATTTCATTCAGCAAAATTTATGAGCTCACGTTCTCGTTCTTTCATGTCTCTCTCCTTGTTCATTCTGCACTGACGCGCCAGTGCCCCCCCTTCCTTCTGCTCCACTGACATGCTCATTTTATCATCTGTTAGCACTTGTTCTCCCCATCACTTCTTCATGCACAGACAAGTACCGACGTCTTCTGTGGTTCATCTGCTAGCTCCAGGCTCGGCTATGAACCCCGGCTGGTGCGATGAGAGACTCGCACCTGGGTGAAGAGTGCCCTCTGCAGCCAGACTGCCTGGGTTCAAAGCCTGGCTCTGCCGCTTTCTAGTTGCAAGACCTTAGACGAGTCCATTAGCCTCTCAGCCTCAGTTTCCCCATCTGTGAAATGACATAGTAGTCACACCTGCCTTCGTCACCGTGGAGATTGAGTTAGTCCACATAAAGAGTATTTGATGTCATTGTTATGATTCAACAAATGGGTTACACTGAAGCAGCCTGCATAGGTAATGAGCTCCCCATCACCGAAGGTATGTAAGCCGAAGTGGGATAGGGTGGAGCCAAGTCCAGAAGACTTCTAATGGATGTATGACTTCTGCAGTTTGTCTTTTGTGCCCTGCCCTTTGAGGACCATTTTGGCCCCTGGGAAAAGTGTTGCAGGTGAGCTGTTCTGCTAGATGGGAAGGAAGCAGCCCCAGGTTCTGGGGCCCATCCCGCAGCAGCGTGGAAAGAGTACAGCTCTGGGCTGGGTGCTCTGGGTTCCCTTCTTGCTGCTGCCATGTGCAGGCTGTGTGACTTCGGTCCAGTCAAGTCACTTCGTTTGTGAAATGGCATCTGTAAATGGCCAGACCTCTAGCGAACCTCAGTTAGTGTCAGCTGCTGTTACTTATTACCGTGGTTCCTCCCAGGCTGTTGGGGCTGTGGAGCTGTGGCCTTTCTGGGGTTGTGGGAGCATCTCTCCCTGTCACTCCATCCTGGGAATCAGAAGTCTTTATCTTGCGCAGCCAAGCCTTCCCCGGAAACTGCTGGCCTGAAACTCTCCCTTTCCCACCTCCCCATCCCCTCCGCCCCCAGAGTCAGGGTCAGCCTGGCCTGCATGCCCTTTGGTCACCTGTGAGTTTGGAAGGGGGTCTTTCCCCACAGCCCTGCACCCCACCTCTCTACCTGGTCTCCATCATCCTCGTAGATGTAGGTCCCAGGTCACCGGCCCTGAGAAGCGGCTCTGACAGTCCGAGGCTCCAAGACAGCAGCTTTTCTCCCCAGCATCTCTACCTTCCCTGTCCCGTCCCCACGCCAGGCAGGCAGTTCCTTGAGGGCGGGCGCTGTGGCGACATCCCCGCTTGGCCGGCTGGGCCTGGCACAGAATAGGGGCTGGCTAATGTGTGTCCGAGGGATGAATGCATCAGTGAAGGATTGTTGCGCCTCCCTGCCAGGTGGAGTGTGGGGGTGGCCGGCACGTGGCCGGTCATCTGCTCATGCTCATCCTTAGCACCAGAACCTGGGGCAGGTTCTCCCACCCTCCCTTCTCTCACCTTTGTAGGCTTCTCCCCTTCCCAGTTGCTCATCCCAAGTCTGCTCTTGGCCTCTTCTGTATGCCCTGTCCCCTAGGGGACCTCAGCCCCTGACGACTCCCCCGTTAGTGTCTCTACTCAGACCCCTTCCATGAACTCACATGCATGCCTGGCTGCCTCTTGACACTCAAACTCAGTGTGTCGGTGGGGTTCCCAGCCTTCCCTGCTGGCGTGATCCTCGCAGCCGTCCCCATCCCAGGCTGGCACCCTCGCCTGTCCAACCGCTCAGCCGGAAAGCGCTGTACACCTCTCGGCTCCTCTTTCTCGCTCACCTCTGGCTCATCCATCAGGAGATCCTGTTGGCTCTACCTTCACAGCATTTCCAGACCTGACTTGCTTCTCCTCGCCTCCATGGGTGGTGGTCCAAGCCCCGTCATCCATCTCCTGTTCTAACAGCCTCTATGGCTCCCACCTCCCTCTGCATCTACAAACACTCTCTCCTCTTCTCTCCCCTGCAGCCAAACCCCCTGCTGGCCAGTTCTGAGTCTGCCTGGGGGCTCCCTCCTCAGGACCCTGGCATCCATTGTCCCCTCTGCCTGGAATATCTGCTTGACTCATTCCGTCAGCCCTTCACATGCTTGCTCAAATGGCCTCCTGTCTGAGGATCCCCCGGACTTCCCTGCTGCCCTCTCTATTCCTCATTCCCTTCACCCTGCTCTGGCTTTTCCATGACCCTCATGACCACCACCCTCCCTACTTGATGCTTGTTTATTTGTGTCGGCCCCGGCAGGGATTTGTCTGTCTCGTCCACCATCGGATGTACCCTGGTGCCAAGAACAATGCTTGTTGGCACGGCAGGCGCTTGATAAATCTTTGTTGAATGAACAGCTGCATAGACAGGTGCACATCAACCTCGTGGGGCTCTCTGGGTGGTGGGCACCTTGAGGTCTTGAGGGCAGGGCTGGCTGTGCCAGGCCCGAGGTCCTGGCACCACCCTGCAGCCTCTAACGGCCCCGCTCTCCCTGCAGACATCAACGAGTGTGTGACGGACCTGCACTCGTGCAGCCGGGGCGAGCACTGCGTGAACACGGTGGGTTCCTTCCGCTGCTACAAAGCTCTCACCTGTGAGCCTGGCTACGCCCTCAAGGATGACGAGTGCGCAGGTGAGGAGGGCGGGCTGGAGGCCCCGCCCCTGATGTGCTCTGCCTCTTGCCCCACCCCTGCCCCGCCCTCACCCCACCTCCTATCCCACCCTGACCTATCCTGTCCGCTCCCACCCTGCCCCTTGACCAGCCCATGGCCTGACCAGAGGCTTCTCCCTCCAGCAAGCTCCAAGCACTTGGGTTTCTTGCCTGTAGGAAGACCTCAAAGATGATGGTGTTTGGGGCAGAGTGGGGCATCTGAGGCTGGTGGGGGGAGGCCATAATGTGCTTCTGGGTGGTGTCAAGTTACTCCCTCAGCATGCCTCAGTCTCCCTGTTTGTACACTGGGGGGTGGAGCTCCACAGGAGGATCACTTGTGTGCCTTTCACTGGAAAATTCTAGCCTCCTAAGAAGAGGGAGAATTATCATGGAACCATTTCAACAGATAACTTCTTGGGCTGCTTTTATGTGCCTGGCAGTGTTCTGAATGGCAGGATATGGGCTGGGGTGCGGTGTCCTTGCCCCCACCTCCTGATGAGGGAGACGGGCCACCCAAGCAAATGGGGAGGGCAGGAGTGGCTGTGGGCTGGGTGTTACTTTAGGTGGGGCTCCAAAGAGGCCCCCGTGGAGGTGATGTCCCAGGAATCCAGACCTGCAGAATGAGAAGCTCCGGGGGAGGAGGCTCTAGGCAGGCAGAGGGAACAGCAAGTATGAGGGCTTTGGAGAAGGGAGAGATCTTGGTGTGGCCAAAGAACAGAAAGTCTCAGGGGTAAAGGCAGGCTGGGAGTGTGCAAGAAGTGGGACAGGGTTGGTAGGTCCCATCAGGGAGGAGGTTTGGAGTCTTAACATTTTTAACTAAAAATGTCCAGAAGAATGTCACCAAAGAGGTAAGACCCACAGAAGCACTCGAGTGTTGCAAACCCTGGAAACTGGATGAAAAGTGACCTGAGGTTGGGCATGAGCTCAGGGAGGTGGATTAGCAAGCCCCACATTGGGCCCTGAGCCTGGGTGGAGTGAGCTGGGAGGAGAGGTGAGCCCACGGCACACACATATGCACACACAGATCCGGGGCCAGCCCCCCTCTGAAGACTCTGACACCTGGGGAGGGGCGCCACCTCCCTGGACGTGTCCCACGCCCCCTGCCCCTCTGTCATCTCGGGTGCTGGCTGCCACCTCCTTAGACCAGAGTGGCTGCGGAGGGGCTGCCTCCTCAGGCATGGTCTCGGGACAGGGGCCACACCCGGTCCACGTTTGGGTGCCTGAAACCCAGCACAGGGCCTCGCAGAGACCAGGCTGCTGTGGAACAGTGGTGGAAGCCGTGGAAGCCAGACAGGGGAGGGATGGAGGGAAGGACAGGTGGAAGGACTGCAGACAGACAGACACACAGGCCTTGGTCTGGCAGTCAGCGACACTGAGTGAGTGTCCGCCCTGCCGCGGACTCCCTGTGGGTCACCTTTCTGCATCCTGTCTCGGTTTCCTCGTCTGTCAGAAAGGCCAGCTGTACTTGCTGCTGGAAGGCTGAGGGAGGGCTCAGCCAGCACTCTGTAAACTGTGGGGTGCTGCACGGACGTCAGGGGCCCTCAGGGACTTGCTCCGTGCCACAGAGCAGGTGGGGACAGCGGTGCCTTCCAGATCTGGCAGCTTCCCCCTCAGTGCCACCTCCCGAGAAGGCTGGACACAGGCCCTGGGGGACTTGGGCCCTCGTCCTCATTTCTGCCTGCCCCGGGAGCACAGACCCTGGAGCAGGCCCCAGCCCAGGGTCCCCGAGCCGTCAGCCATATTCGTGCCTCCATCCCCCCTGTTTAAGAAGGCGTTTGTCGTAGCCCCTACCTGCTGGGGTTGTTGGGAGCACCAGGTAAAGAAAGCCCCGTCAGGGTGCCGGGCAAGGTGCCTGGTACCGCAGAGATGCTCAGGCACTGTGGTGACGGCGTCGTTACTACTGGCCTGGGTCCCGGCAGCGAACTTGCTCTGCTGCCCTCCCGTGATGGAGGAGACCTTTGCAACCATCAAGGTCACGGTGGGGCATGGGGGCAGGGGCCTGCCAGCCCACCGGCCCCTGACACCCCGTCTCTGTGTGGCAGATGTGGACGAGTGTGAGCTGGGCACACACAACTGCCAGGCGGGCTTCACGTGCCAGAACACCAAGGGTTCCTTCTACTGCCAGGCGCGCCAGCGCTGCATGGAGGGCTTCCTGCAGGACCCCGAGGGCAACTGCGTGGGTGAGCGGGGGCTGCGGGGGCTGTGGCCGCCGGCCGGGGGGGCTCCGGGAGGGCTCGCTGGGACCTGGCCCCGGGACGCACTTGCAAAACAGAACTCTTGAAATCCTGACCTGTCTGACCTTGGCTGAGTTCCTGCGCTTGTGGCCTCAGTTTACCCTTGTCTGGGATTGGACGGCATGAATGTCTATCGGAGGTTTTTAACCAAGCTAGCAGTAAGGAATATCTTTATATCTTGACCTGGTACACACACACACACACACACACACACACACACACACAGCTGGCACAGAGATTCCACAAAACGTTACCCTACTACCTGGGATACTAGCTAAAATTTCTATTTGCAAAGAATGTTAGTGAGACATATGGGGTCGAGCTCATTCCACACTCATGGGTCAAGACCTGCAGTTTGGCACATGGTGGCCAAGTCAGACTCAGACTCATGTGGGTCTGAGATCTCACACTCTCCCCACCTCTCTTCACCTCCTTCCACAACACCGCTGGCCTGCAGCCTCCCCTTCCCGGGGCTGCTGATGATGTCGGGTCCAGAGGCGGGGCGCCAGAGCCCCAGCGGGACTGACGGCATCTGCAGTGGGCGTGGTCAAGGCGGCGCTCAACCCTGTGTGTGTGGGGGGGGGGGTGAAAGATGCAGGAGAGGTGGAAAGACAGGCAGGTGTGCAAGGCCAGCCGCTGGCTGTGGACAGAAACCGGGGTGTGTTAGAAACCGCTTCCATCGCACACCCTTCCCTCACGCGGGCAGCTGGTGGGACAGGTGTCTCCATCTTACAGGGAAGACACTTAGGGACAAGAGGAGTGTTGGCTTTATCTGAAGCCTTTCTCAAGACTCTGTGGGGGTCCCTCTAGCCATTCTGGGAGCTGGAGCTGTTTCTGGGATACCCCCTTAACAGCTCCTCACCGTGTGACTCTGGCAGTGGCACGAGGGCTGTGGGCACGAGAGGCTCCCTGCGATCCTCAGCCAGGGTCAGGGAAACGTGGGGGTGGGGGTCTGCCCGAATGCCAACAGTTCTTCAGCGATTCATTCATTGACAGCGTTTTCAGAGCACCTACTATGTGCCTGGTTCTAGATGTCAGGGAGTTATAGCACTTCACTGAGACATTTTGGAGGAGGAGGGACTAAGCAAACACATTTATAGAAGTGGCAGTTATTCAAAGGTGCTTTGATAAATAATAAAACAAGTAGGGGATAAAATCTTAAAGGGGGGCTCATCTACCTAGAATGGTTGGGGGCCTCCCTGAGGAGGTGACATTGGGGCAGGGACCTGAGCAAGAGAGGGAGCCAGCCATGCAAATATCAGAGGGCAGTGTGTGCCTGAGAAGCGGGGACAGCATATGCCAAGGCCCTGTGGTGGGCTGGGGGCATCTTGAGATGATGAGGCCAGTGAGGCTGGGGCAAAGTGTGAGGGAGAGATGGAGGATGAGCTTGACAGGTTGGCAGGAGGAGCCAGAGCAGGGGCGTGACTTACTGTAGTCACCCTAGAACTCAGCTTCAAGTTCTAGGGGGGCCACTGCCTTCAACCGCCTCATCAGGGCAGCTGTGAGACTAATGTAGGAAGAGCTCGGCAGGTGCTTAGGTTCTTGGAGGAGAAGGCCCTGGGGTCATAGGACACAGGAGGGGGACACTCTCATCCCACAGCCCTGTCCAAGGCTGGTCTGGATCCCCAAAACGGCCACCTCTGGGTGTGGCCCTGGACTCAGAAGGCAGGGTGCGGGGAGGGGCCGTGCGAGGCCCCCTGTCACCTCCATCACTTCTGCAGACATCAACGAGTGCACGTCGCTGGCTGAGCCGTGTCGGCCAGGCTTTAGCTGCATCAACACCGTGGGCTCCTACACGTGCCAGAGGAACCCGCTGCTCTGTGGGCGTGGCTACCATGCCAGCCAGGATGGGACCAAGTGTGTGGGTGAGGCCAGCCACCTCCCTGCCCGCCTTCCACCCAGCCTGGGGCTTCCTGGGTTCCTCGGTCCGTGGGCGGCCCTGGCCGAGGGGCAGCCTGGGCCTCAGGGTGCCCTGCTCGCCTTCCCTGGCAGACGTGAACGAGTGTGAGACGGGGGTGCACCAGTGCGGCGACGGCCAGGTGTGCCACAACCTCCCTGGCTCCTACCGCTGTGACTGCAAACCCGGCTTCCAGCGGGACGCCTTCGGTCGGGCCTGTGTCGGTAGGTGGGCCCTGGTGGCCGGGAACCCCTCTGTGGTGTCCACCTGCCCCGGCCCTGCGCCGGGCCAGCCCTCAAGCCGCCTCCTCCCTCCTGCCGGCCCTGTCCTCCGCCTTGCTCTGCTGTTCGTCTTTGCTCTGGTCTCCTCTGCTTCTCTCAGCATGGCCCCGTCACCCTTCTTTCTTGCCTCTTGCTGTGTCTGTCCGTCCCTCTGTCTCTGCCTTCAGCCTCCTTCCAACACTCTTCCTGCGTTTCTCCTCGGGCCCTGGTCTTGTTGCCTCTCCTGTTCCCTGTCCAGGTTCCTCCCTGTCTCTCCTTGTGGGTCTCTGTGTCCCCGTCCTCACCCAACCCCTCTTCTACCTGGGGGTGGAGGGAGCTGGCTCCCAGGCCCCTTCTGCCCTCCCTTCGGGCCGCCCACCCCCTGCCTGCCGCCCGCCCGCAGACGTGAACGAGTGCTGGACCTCGCCGGGCCGCCTGTGCCAGCACACGTGTGAGAACACGCTGGGTTCCTACCGCTGTTCCTGTGCCACCGGCTTCCTGCTGGCTGCAGATGGCAAGCGCTGTGAAGGTACTGCTGACCCGACCTCTGACCCCGCACAGAGGTCCCCACCATGTAAAAAGCCCAAAGCCCTGCCAGCCCCTAGCTTCATACCTTCCCCGGCCCCATCCCTACCTCACACCACTTCTCTACCTCTGCCGAAGCCCTCCCAGAGGGCCCAGGGTCCGGCCATCTCACACCAGAGGGGCTGGGTTTCTGCATCGTCTGCACCCCCAGATAGGAGCTCCTTTCAGGCAGGGATGACAGCCCAGCCTCGGCCCCTTAGTAGGTTCTGATCCTGGTCAGGATTGCACAGCCTGGGGGTCCAGGCAAGGAACAGAAGTGAGTGAAACATGACATCAGGCTCAGGCCAGCTGGAGAGCCCAGTGGTCATCAAGAGGGAGTGGCAGCCACACGGCGTCTGGAGATGGTGCTGCCCAGCAGTGACAGTCCAGGCTGACCCGGTCTTGGTTTTCCAGATGCTAGAAATGTAGCTCTCTAAGTAAAAGCTGCTGGTTTTTACATGTTACGATAGATTTAAACTTCTAAAAAACACACCGTGAGTTAAACCAAGCATATGAATGGGCTGGACCCTGCCCACGGGTCAGAGGGTAGGTGAGGGAAGAGGATGTGGGTCTCTAGCCCCTCCTAGCCTGGAGGCGCTTTCCTTACTTCCCTCCTGGGGAGGGGAGCCTGCGGAGACCCCTGAGCTGGCCCTCCCATGGGACAGCACCAGCCCAGGGGCAGGGCAGTGTGACCAGGACTGGCTGCCTCAGAGGGCATTTGGAGGGCCCCCCAGAATAGACCTTGCCACATTCATTCCTTCGTCTGTGTTCTGATCACCTGTGAGCCCCTCTTCCAGGCCAGGCTGGGTGCAGTGAGCTGCGGGCATGGGTCTCGAATGGTGTGGCTCATTCACTTGCTTCTTGGCCCTTCTGCCTTTGCTGCCACCATCCCTGCTTCAGGCAGCTTCTCTACACCCTCTGTGGCTGGAGGTCAGAGACCCAGAGATGAAGCCAGTGTGGCCCCTGGCACCAGAAGCTCAGAGCCCAGTAGAGAAGATGATGGCTCATTTTGTGTGAACGCCACGTGTGTTGGGAAATTCTGAGGGGGATCTGGACGTGAGTCAGATGGCAGCCCACCAAGCCCTGCGTGACCCACTTCCCCTGCTCCTCTCCCCTGGCCCCCTCTGCTCTGACCACAGCGGCTTCCTTGCTGTCCTCGAGGTCATGAGGCACACTCTCACCATAGGGCCTTTGCTCTTGCTGTGCTTTCTGCCTGGAACGCTTCCCCCAGTTGCCCACATGACTGCAGAGCTGCAGCCTCCCAGACACTCTCTCTGTCCCCTCTCTACTCTTTCCCCACAGCGCTTGCTCCTTGGACGTACTAGTTATTTGACTCATTCAATTAGCCCTCCCTCTCCTTTCCCAACACACATGGCAATGACAGCTCCACGAGGTGGAGATTTTGTCTTGTTCATGGCTAAGTCCCCAAATTCAGCACAGGCCCGGCACATTGTAACAGCTCAGCATTTCTTGGTTGGATGAGGGAAAGCCAAGTGCCAGCCCTCACCGAGCTCAGAGCCCAGTGGATGTTCCATCTGAGCCATGAGTTGACCTTCCCCTCACATACTCCCACACCGTTTGGCTCATGTGCCCACACATGCAGCTCTGGTTCCTCCCCCCCAGCCCCATGCAGAGCCAGGCGTGAGGATCAGGGCAGGCTGGTGAGGCCCCAGAGCTTGAGGGGGTCCTTATTAGCATCTAGATGATGTTTCCCAGAGCCATCTCTACCAGCTGTTATGGCCTCTCAATGGGGCAGCATCTAGCTCCCCACATCTGAGCCCAATCTGGGGCTGCCTCCTCCAGGCAGCAGGCCGAGACCCCACCAGCAAGCTCTAGCCCTGCCCCTGCCCCAGCTGCATGCCCCAGGTGGGCTCCTTGCCCTTTTCCGGGCCTCTAATTCACCACTGGCCCTTAAGAGAGGCTGGAACGAATGGCTTCCCAAGATAAGGCTCTAAGTAAGCTGGGACCTCAGCCCTCGCCGCTGGGCTGGGAGGACTCTGCTCTGACCACAGGCCAGTGTCCCCACAGATGTGAACGAATGTGAGGCCCAGCGCTGCAGCCAGGAGTGCACCAACATCTATGGCTCCTACCAGTGCTACTGTCGCCAAGGCTACCAGCTGGCCGAGGACGGGCACACCTGCACAGGTAACTCTCCTCTGCCCAGGGGCCCCCTTCCTGAGAGGCACCCCTTCCCCGTGTGCCAGGTTCCCAGAGACTCCCTGCTGGGCCGGGGACACACAGGACACACAAAGGCTTCAGCCTCACATTAGAACTGGATTCCCAGCCCTGCGATCTCCTTGGCTATGTGACCTTAGGCTCCTCCTCTGTAAAGTGGAGGTGATGGTCCTGGCCTCAGGGGGATGAAGGATGAGGTTACATACCTTGTCCAGGCCTGTGTCTGGTACCTTATTGGCCCTGCACTGCTAGTAGTAATCATGGAGTGAGCACTGGGAGTCCAGGGAGTGAGCACTGGAATGGGAGTTCTGTTTGGCTGTGTGGCCATTGGCAACTCTCTTCCCCTCTCTGAGCCCTGTTGTCCTCATCGTTAAAATGGGCCCCTAGGCTCCAGGGCTGTGGCAGGGCTGGGATGACTGTCCGCGGCTGGGCCCTGTGGGTACGAGGGGTTCACCAGGGGCCGAACCTCTTTCTGACAGACATTGACGAGTGTGCTCAGGGTGCCGGCATCCTCTGTACTTTCCGCTGTGTCAACGTGCCAGGGAGCTACCAGTGTGCGTGCCCAGAGCGGGGCTATACCATGACGGCCAATGGGAGGTCCTGCAAGGGTAAGCGAGGAGGTCCCTGCCCCACCAGAGTCTCGGGCAGGCTCTGAGCAGCTTGCTGTGTGATTGGAACTCTGACACCTGGGACATAAACATGGAATCGCCGATGCCGCTAGTGGGTATATTAACCAAGGTCTATGCCTGGGTTGAAGAAGGAGACAGTCTTTCTGCTGTTTGACTCAGCTTGGGCTCAGCTGTGAGCCCTCTCCTAGGAGAGGGACAGGGATCCTGAGCGGTGGATCCTAAAAGGAGACCTCTCCAGTGGAGAACCTGAGGAGGTCTCCGGGGTCCCAGCGTCTGTCCCCAGGCATTGCATGTGCTAACCTTGCATGCAGAAAGACATTGTCCCAGCCAGAGCTGTGTAGAGCTGGGTAGGGCTGCACGGGGCTTCCCATCACTAAGGATGTACAAACCGGCTAGGCAGTCACCTGTTCTTGCAGTTTGCAACTACTTTCCTGGATGGAGACCAGGTTCTGTGACGTCTAATCTTCCTTCTATGCTGGGGAGTCACGATACTAAGTTCAGTTCCATTGGGACTTACTGAGGCCACCAAATTCTAGGCCTGGCAAGCCACCCGGGGAAGGTGGAGGGGTTTAGAATCCACTTGGGCAGGACACAGGAATATCTGCGCCCCCCCTCCCCCTGCACGAGAAGTGACCACTCAGGGCTTCACAGCGCAGCCCGCCTGCCCTCCTCCTGGCCTGCGTGACTGACTCTTCCCTGGATGGTGGGGCTAAGAATCCAGAGTCCCCTGGGTTGCAGCTTTGGTCCACCAAGGCAGGCACTGGTATTCCTACAGGCCCAGGGGTCAGAATCGGTCCTGGGCAGGGTACAGAGTTAGACCAGTGTTGTTCAGCCTGGTGGTTGCTACCTGTAAATGGGTCCTGAGATCATTTTGGTAGATCTCAGCTGGCTGGTTTTGGGTTTTTTTTTTAATTAGTGAAGAACAAAATATAGGATCAGGTAGGGTGCAGTGGACAGAGTAGATCAGGGAGCACCATACCTATGCAGACTGTTCCAGTCCATATATGTATACTTAGTCTAATGCAAAAGGATTCTTTACCAGAGGTTGATGCAAAGAAAAAATAAAAGACCCCAAGTGAGGGTAGGTAAATCATGGTCGTGGAGGCCTGGTAGGCTCACAGAAGCTGACCTCCCTGGCTACAAAGCCCTCTGCTTTTTAATTTAAAAAGGAGTAAGTATGGGCTCCATCAAAGGTAAGGATTTTGCCCGCCATCAGCTGAGTTGCATGGGACACATGGCTTTATGTTCCTAGAATAGGATTTCATTTTAGAGAACAAGGCTCTGTTCCACTTGAGGGCAGAACACAGGTGGGGTCCCTTCTCTGAAGTCCAGTCAGACCCTGCAGTGACTTTGCTCTTGAAAACCTGTTCGAGTCCAGGATGGTCTCTCCCCAGCCCATGTCCGCTGGGGTCTGTGGGCTGCCTGGCCAGCCGACGGCGTCTCTGTTGCCACCAGAGAGGGCTCCCTGGGCCCGGGTGCACGGCTGCTCTCACTGGCCCTGGTGCATCTGACCCCCAGCACCCATCTCTGGCTGTGGCCCCTGCAGCTGCTTGTGCTTGCCCCCATCCCTGGTCACTGCATCCTCCTCCCAGGGGTGCCCCCCCAACGAGGCCCAGGTCCCCTCTCTCCAGTCCCTGCTGCAGCCCCCACCAGGAGGTCAGGCGAGAGCGAGGCCCCACTGTACATGGGATGCCTTTGCTGCCCCTCCACACTGTCTTGCTGGAAAAGTCTCTGCGCTGTCACAGGGTGGTCAAGGACAGAGCGCGGGAAGGGTGGTTCTGCCTGGTCGTGTCCACTTCCTGAGTCACCCGTGGTGCCCACGTCTGCAGCCGCTGACCTTCAGAGCTAAGTGGTGGCCCTCTCTGTGCTCCGTGGTCCTGTTCTGACTCAGGCCAACCACGGAGGTCTCGTGGCTCCAGCGGGAGGATGGGAGGACAGCCGTGGGAGAACAGTGTTCTGGTTAATGTCACAGTAAATCCTGCCCCTCTTCAGTGGTTAAAAAAAAAAAAAAAGTGGGGACAGAAAAATGTGAAGGAATTGAGACTTGGCACTGTCTCCCAGAATACATACTCCGTGCAGGCAGGGCCGTGACCCTCATGCATCAGCACGCAGGGCAGCGTCCAGCGCGTAGCAGGTGCTTAGTGAACGCTCAACCCCTCCACTGAACCGAGCGGCACGTTCTGCTGATACTTGGATGCATCTTTTCCCAGTACTCTTGTTATGCCAACATACATACAGTATGTATATATACGATATAATAGGAGTTAAGATCATGCGGAAAATAACCTTGAATTCTGCCTTTGTTTTGTTTTGAATATATGTAAAGACCTTATCAGCAGTCCACTCACGATGGGCTAGCTCTTAGCACCGCTATTAATCTGAGCACTGACTTTGTCCCCTATTCCTCCCCCATCTGGGTTGTGGGTGGCACTTGGCTGTCTCAGCTGGGGCTGCAGTGACACCCCTGAGGATATGGCCTTGTCCAGCTCTCCCTTTGGCCTGACCTCTCCAAGAGAGGCTCCAGGGATGAGGACCCCACAGACACAAGGGGCGAGGACTCTGGGGTCATAGGGAAGTCCTGTGACAGCATGGTGAGGCCAGGCTACAGGGCTGCTGACCCTTGGCTCTCCTCCCTCCTACTTCAGCACTGGGCCGGCAGACAGCAAGAAGCAGCTCCCTCCCCATTCCCGCCACACCCCTGCCCAGGATCAGGGGCAGGACTTCCTGCTCACCAGTGTGGGCAGCCTGAGTATCACTGGGGCCAGAGGGGGGAGAGCAGGGGCCCTCCCTTCATGTGGATTCAGTTAATGAACCATCAGGACAATAACCGCGCCCATCCTGGCCCCACCGGCTCCTGCCCTGTTTTCTCCCACTCGCCTCTGTGCCACCCTGGGAAATCGGGATCATGACCCAGTTTGCAGGGGAGGAAAGGGAGGGGGGCTTGGAGAGGTGAATGAATGTCAGCTGGTCTGTCGCCACAGAGGGCGGTGGCCAACTGCCTGGAGTCAGCATGTGAGGATGGGAAGTGACACCGTTCCTGCCTCGTGGGGTTGTGAGGACAAATGAGTTAATGAGCGCAGAGGGCCCCGAGCATCGGATGGACGTCAGGCGTAGACTTGGGATGCAGTTGGCTTCTGTTGTTACAACTTTCCTGGCGTTCCTGTCACGCTGCTCTTCTAAGGAGTCTGTGTGGCATCGGGACTGGGTCCCTGGCTTCCAGCCCCAGCTGCCTGCTGACCGCTGTGTGACCTTGAGCGAGCCTGTGCCCCTCTCTGGGCCTCAGTTCCCTCCTGTGTCCGGGGAGGCCCGTGGCCCTCACCCTACAGGCGGCATGAGGATTGAATGAGGAGAAGCCCCTAAACTGGATCAGTGTGGAGGATTGGAGCAAGAAACCAGAAGCCTCCCAGGGAAGCTCCTGATAGGCTCTGCCCCCCATCACTCCAGCAACGGCCCCTGGCGCCTCTCTCAGCTGAGCCGCTAGTCTTCACGGAAAGGGTCTGTGGAACCCATTTATTTGATCTTACTTGTCTTGCAGGTTGCCTGTGCACAAACACGCCCCAAGTTTGCTTCTCTGAGCTTCTGTCAGATACTTACCTATATGTCTCTGCGTGTGTGTGTGAGTGTGTCAGCATCCGTTTGTGTCTGTGATTCTGTGTACCTGGGTGCGTGTGCTTGAGCATGGGGGCGTGCTTAACCTCATGCCTGTCTGTGTGAGTGTGCGCAGGACGCGGGAGCAGGTCTGCGCAGCTCTGGGAGGCATTCGTAACTGCGCATCTCAGAGTCCGTACTTACAAGTGATGGGTCTGACACTTCCATCCAGCAATATGTGTGGGGCACCTGCTCTGTGCCAGGCACTCCGCTAGTTGCTGGGGACACCACGGGACCAAGAAAGACACACACCCTGCCCTTCTGGAGCTCACACTGAGGAAGGGGAGGTTGGACACAGAACAGACATACGAAGTAGCATGTGTTTCCAAGCAGGACAGGCAGTAGAAGGAGAATAAAATGGGAGGGGGACCACTGTAGGGTGGTCAGGGAGGGCGTCCTGCAGGGGGTGACCCTGAGCTGAGACCTAAAAGATGAGATGAAGCCAGCCATGGGAAGATGTGGGGAAAGTGTTTCAGTAGCAGAAACAGCATGTGCAAAGCCCCTGGGGTGGGGTGGGCATCGGGGCGTTGGAGCAGCGCAGAGACGTCCAACAGGCTGCAGCCCAAGTGGAAGGAGAGGAGCTCAGAGAAGGGCCAGAGGGGTGTGCATGAAGGGACTCGGCTTTTATTCTGGGAGCATGGGAAGCCTTCAGGGGACGCAGATGATTTATTTTAAAGCGAGGTCCTCAGCTGCTGGGTGTGGAGTGGACAAGGTGGGTGTGTGTGGTGGAGGGTGGTGGGGAGCTGTGTGCTTGCAGCCGGGACCAGCTGCCCTGAGACCCAGGCCTCCAGCGTGGGCTGTGGTGGTTTGGACGAATGCCCCCAGCTGAGGGGTCCCCGTCATCACCCTCCTCTTCTCCCCCCCAGACCTGGACGAGTGTGCACTGGGCACCCACAACTGCTCTGAGGCCGAGACCTGCCATAACATCCGGGGCAGCTTCCGCTGCCTGCGCTTCGAGTGCCCTCCAAACTACGTCCGGGTCTCCGAAACGTGAGTGCCCCTGCCTGGCCTTGGGCCAGGGACCCCTGCACCCCTCTTGGGCTGCCAGTCTTCACCCCTCCTGCTCTTCACAGGTCCACACGGCTGGGTCTGTGGTCTGACCACACAGGGTACAAATAAAAGCACCTTGCAGAAAGCTCAGAGCAAAGAGAACAAAGGGAAGACAACTCACAGAAAATCTCCATCCCCTTCCCTCCTCCCACGCGCACACACACATAATATACTAGCTAGCGATTGTTGTGTAACACATTATCCCAACACGTAGCACCTTTCCATGACAACCAGTTATTATCCCCCGTGGTTTGGAGGGTCAGGAAGCTGGGAGCAGCTTAGCTGGGTGGTTCTGGCTTCAAGTCTCCTGGAGCCGTGTCATCTGAAGGCTCGAGTGGGGCTGCAGGACCCTGTCACTCAGCCACGTGGCTCTGGGCAGCAGGCTCCTTGCCATGGGGGCCTCTCCGTGAGGCTGCTTGTGATGTGGCTTCCCTGGCACGGGTCATCAGGAGAGCAGGTGACAGTCCTTTGTAACCTAACCTAACGTTAGAAGTGACATACTGTGCCACGGGCACACAGTCCAGCACTGCGAGAGGTGGGGGGTACCCTGAGGATACCCTGACCACACAAGGTGTGGCCACCAGGAGGTGGGACACCCAGGACCATCCTACAGACCGGTGACCACACTTCTTACTGATCACTTCTTGGCATTTTGCCGTATTTCCTGTCCTTTACTAAACATACATTTTCATAAAGCACTTTCGTGTTTCCTATAATTCAGTTGTCTTCCACTTTATTTTACTTTGTAAGGTATTTTCCATACTCATGTTTTTATAATTGCAAATGGGACACGTGCTTATAAAAATATTTCCATAACAGAAGTGGGTCAAGCAAAAGCTCTTGCCCATGCCCCCAGCTGGATGTGACGGGCTCAGAGGGCGCCCACCTTCCCTCTTACGCTGGCACGAGGTGCTGGTGACTCTGCAGTCACACATGTGCTCAGCTGGGCCCGGCTTGCTGCTTCTACCTCATGGCTGCCCTGCGGCACATTGCCCTGTTTCACTGTCACATACCCCCTGATGTCCATGTGCATGCATGTCGGGACATTTAGGGGAGTGTGTCTGGGTGACCTGGACAGGTCCTCCCTTCTCTGGGTCTTAGCTGCCCCGTCTGGAACATGGGGGTGAGAGCAGCACCAGCCTGGGGTGGGTGTGCGCACGAGATGAGTAAAGGGATGCATGGGCTTGGCACGGTGCATGGCGTGACGTAAGCACTGCGTCATTTCCACTTGTTGCTGGTGGCATGGTTGTCGTCGTGGCGCCTGTGTGGCCCTGTGCCGCCGTGGTACACCAGGTGGGGACTCTGCTCAGAGGATCCTCTAGAGCTGCTGAGCCCTGGCGCCTAAGCAGCGTCCATTTTGGAAGCAGTGAGCTTGTGGAGAGTGACTTAACGAGGGAGGGGTGACAGTGGCTCTGAGAGCCAAGAAGGGACAGATTGATGCTGTGCTCAGAAATCAAGCTCTTAGACCCCCTGTGGGGTTTGGTGGAGTTTCCCTCCTCATTGTCATTGTCATGTAGCATGGCCGAGTCTCGAGGCTTCCTAGGGAGTGGGTGACTTGGAGCTCCAGGTGGGCCAGCGGCCCTGGTACTCAGAGAGGCTTCCCCTGGGAAAGGGCAGGCCACCCCGAGTCAGAAAAGGAGACGGCTCCAAAGGAGAGTCAGTTACGGAAGAAAAGGAATTTGGAAAATGGTGAAACAATCAAAACCTCGTGCCCGGGGAATCTGTGCAAATGGGAAGTGTGCAAGTGAAAACAAAACGGAGGAAGGCGGGTCAGAATGAAGGGAGGAAGGAAGAAGACAGGGAGGAACGTGTGGCTAAGGGCTGCTAACACAGTGTCCCAGGCGCCGTGAGAAGCCCTGCATGCCCATTAACTCACCCCAACCAACGGGCGAGACCACAGGCTATTATCCCACCTCACAGATGAGGAAACTGAGACCCAGAGAGGTAAGGCGACTTAGCAGAATAGAGCTGGTGACGGAGCCGGGCCAGTTGGCCCTGAGCCTGCCGCTGAGGCCTGCGCCATGTCCGGGCCGGGTGGCCGTCAGGGGTGGGAGCGCCCCCCGGGCCCGCTGACCATGCCCCCCGTGCCCCCCACAGGAAGTGCGAGCGCACCACGTGCCACGACTTCATGGAGTGCCAGAACTCGCCGGCGCGCATCACCTACTACCAGCTCAACTTCCAGACGGGCCTCCTGGTGCCGGCGCACATCTTCCGCATCAGCCCGGTGCCCGTCTTCGCGGGCGACACCATCTCCCTGACCATCACCAAGGGCAACGAGGAGGGCTACTTCGGCACGCGGCCGCTCAATGCCTACACGGGCGTGGTCTACCTGCAGCGGCTGGTGCGCGAGCCCCGGGACTTCGCCCTGGACGTGGAGATGAAGCTCTGGCGACAGGGCTCCGTCACCACTTTCCTGGCCAAGATGCACATCTTCTTTACCACCTTCGCGCTGTGAGGCACACGTGCGTGCCCGAGCGCCCTGCGGCAGCCGCGGAACCCCGGGATCCCTCCGCGGTGTCCCCGCGGCAACCTCTGGGCCACCTGCAGGCGCTCGCCATTCTGCGGTCGCTGAACGCTGCATATGTGGGGCCGGGTTATGGTGGTGGGTTTTACTATAACTCTGTAAATTAACTTAATTTTGCTGACCCATTTCCTCCTGGATTCCTGGGCTTCTCCTGTGCCCCGCCCCGCCGGAGGGAGCTTAGCAACAGGAAGTGTGCCTAGACTTTGAGGGCAGTTCAAGGTCACAGTAGGTGCTCCGTGGGTGGAGTCAGAGGGCCGAAGACTGGAAACCCAGCGACCACGTTGGGGTGTTTGGACTTAACTGAGTGGCCTGTCCCCAAAGCTGATATTCCATTTCATATTCCACTGTGATTAGCTCTTTACTTTAAAAAAAAAAAATCATTTTGAGTGTTTTTTTAATTATAAAAGTAGTATGCACACATTGCAAAAAATATATTCAAATAGTACCAAAGGGTTATAAAGTAAAAAAAAACGAAAAAAAGAAAAAAACCCTTATTTTGTGAAGTGTTTGTGTTAGATGACGGTATCTGCATGTCTCAGGCCGGTTTGTTGCTCATGATGGTCCTTGATGTCTTATTCAAGGAATTAGCCCCCAACCGGGAGTTCTTTTCTTGGGGGTGAAGGAATCACAGTGTAAACAGTGCTAGCTTTGGGATCCTTTCCTCATATTTTACTACAACTTTGCCTCCTCCTCCTTCCCCAGAGGTGGCTCCCCACTGGTTTGTCACTCTGGATTTCATCTGGAGACTGCAGTCCTGGTCCTGGTCACTGGGCCCGGAAAACATCAGGTCAGACAGAGGACTCGGACAGGCCCCTGAAGGCTGAGAGAATTCATCTTTCCTTCGCTGCCCCGTGTAGGTTTCTGGGGCTTTGAGGCTGCAGCAGACCAGGAGGGCTGAGAAGGCGCGGCGCCAGGGCCCCAGTCTGAGCCCCCCACACATGCACACTGCCACTCCCCTTGGCTCTTTCTCTAAGCCAGTGGATTTCCGATGCAGGCAGTGTGTGACCCTGGGGGTCTTGAACTGAATGTGGTAGGCAGCAGCCGCTGTTGAAAAGCCCGGCTAGAACGGACAGTCTCACAACACTCCGCACCTGGGGGGGGGGGGGGCACGTGTCAGGACACAGTGGGTATGAACGTGCGCGTGTGCCACCAGCTCTGGTGGGTGGTGCTGGGACACGGAGTGCAGCGGGCCCGAGGGGGACGGTGGTGAACCAGGAGCGCATGCCCTGGGAGGAGGAGGCAGGACACAACTCCAGCCATCCCGCCTTCTGGAAACCCGCACCCGCGTGGCGGGATGCTCTCATTCTTCCAGACGAGCTCCCAGACTACATTTTGATGTAAAATCTTCCAATTTAAGATGTGGTGATTATTTAAAACTTTTTAGCAGCAGGAGCGAGCCAGCCCCGGAGCTTGCTGCTGTAAGCCTCCCCTGGAGGCCTCTCTGTCTCGTGGCCTTTTCTCCCCTCCCTGCCCCTCCCTGGCTCCGTCCCCAAGGCCATGTAGCAGGAGCCAGGATTTCCTTCTTGCGGCCTTGGCCATCTCTCTTCCATTTCCCTGGTTGTGGGGAAAACCGGAGCTAGCAACGATGTCAGGCTTGGTGCTCACCAGGCGGGGACCAGTGGGGACCGGACCTCCAGTCTACAGGCAGGTTAGGGACACCAGCAGGGGACGGGGCTGCACCTGGCTGGCGGCAGCTGGCCCTGGCCTACACAGGCTTGGCTTCTTCCTCCAGCTCAGGGGTTACTCCTGTGGGACCTCGAGTGAGTGACATCACCTCCCTGGATTTCATTTGCCTCATCAGTGGAGGGGGGTGTCCACAAGTTTTCCCTCACGGGGCCGCGATGCCACTAGAATGAGCAACACACATACAGCATCCAGCTGGGTGCCTGGAGGCTCTTGGAAAACGAGTTTTCCTTCTGACTTCAGAGGTTCTAAGGTTCGGTGATTCTAGAGTTCCATGTCTACAAGGAGTTTGGCAAGCCACAGTTTGAGGGACTAGGCCCTACAAGACTGCCCTCACTCCGGATGCCAGACACAAACTTGGGGGTCCCCATGACCACCCTCAGGTTCGTTAACTGAACAACTCAGGGAAGCGCCAAACTTAGGATGACAGTTCTGTTAGGATAAAAAGCAGACAAACTGAAATCATCCAAGGGGAATGGTGCATAGGGCAGAAAGGAGGGGTGCATGTCCCCAGGATGTGTCCCTTTCCCGGCGTGATGGGTGACAGTTTGTGCAAAGTGTGACCAACCAGGAAGCCTTCAGTATCCAGCACTTTCATTCGAGCTTGCTCGTACTGCAGCCTGACTGACCTGTGGTGTCCAGTCCCTCCTGCAGGTCTGAGTTGATACGGCATGTCCCAAAGCCCGCCTCCTCAGTCACATTATTAAACTGTCCACTGCCCCACGTCCCCAGGCAAAGCCAGTCCCGTCAGGACCTTCCAAGGGCCTAGAGCTCACCTCCCTCAGTTGAGGGCAAAGGCCAGCTCTGCCTTTAGGTACTAAAGCTGAATTCCAGCCCCCTGGCCCCTGGCCTAGGCTTTCCGATAGTGGAGTGATCATATTTGGGCACGTGTGTTTAGCATTAACTTGCTTCACCTCCTGATCTGCTGCTGTGTGTACCTTATGATAAACTTGGGCAGGACTATTTAGCATAGAAATGAGCTAGTGGTTCGCCAAATCCAGTTCTTTCTCAGGCCGGCTGTTTTCCAGTAGTCGTGCATCCTGAGGAGGCTGGAACTCAGTGCTGCAACTTACTCAAGGCCATGGCCGTCGGTGTCAGCATGGAAACCCACCCACAATGCCGCAGCAGGTGGGGGTCACCTGGAGAATAAGACTGGGTCCCGTGCTGTCATTAGCACCTCGTCCAGCCCATTGTCTCTTGTATGACTAAATGTCTCCTGGGGTGGCCCGCTCAGGTTTGCACCTTCCATTCAACCTTGTCAGGTTCCAAAGGCAGCTCGGGAGGGCCTGGCTTCCCCCCATCTGGTATCATCGAGCTAAGAGACCGTATCATCTCTTCCTCCAAGCCTCTCCCAAGATGTTAATGTAATGCTGGATAAATAGAATATCGGGTTTGTCTCATTGCATAACCCACCCATTTCTTTACCCTCAGCTACAACTCCCTTTCTCTCGGTCTGTACTCCAGTTCTTCCACCTTTGGAGGGGACGTTAGCTTCGGCCACTGTGCCCGTCTACACCGCAGGCACACGTCAGATCAACTGGCTGCAAACTCTGAGGTCCCGTGACCACCCTCAGATTCAGTAATTCTCTAGACTCACAGAACTGAAGAAGGTGTCTTACGTATTTTTATAGTTATTACAGAAAAGGATACAGATCAAAATCAGCCAAGGGAAGAGACACGTAGGGCAGAATCCAGGAGGGTCCAAATGTGGTTTCCAGTTACGCTCTCACCGTGGAGTCCCGGATGGCATTGCCTCCTCCCAGTCTCGATGTGTGATAATGCCCCCGGAGGATCACCCAACAGGGAGGCTCGCCTGCGCCTTTGGAGTCCAGAGTCTGTAGTGGAGCTGGTTGGTGGCTGGGGCGCACACGGTGCCTGGCCCCAGGTGGCAGCACAGTCGCTAACGATTTCACCCGGACTCACCCGGAGCGGGTTGTCCCAGCGGAGGGGATGCTACAGCACAGGTGGTGAGGCACGCAGTTGAAAAATACGAGGGACCAGTGCTTACAAAGACACAGAAGTGCATGGTTAGCGCTAAGTTGCGCTGACTTGCAGAGAGACAGTGAGAACTCTGGGGTTGTTAGCAGCTAGTGGCTGAGGGCGGGGCAGAGCCCTTCAGTGGCAGCTTACAGAGGCACCTGTCTCCTGCAGGGGAAGGGCAGAAACGCCTGAAGGCAGGCCGAAGACCTGCTTGACTGTGGGAGTCACGGAGCTCCAGGGACATTTGCTGCTCAGCCAGGGTCAGTCATGGGAGCTTAAGGGCCCCAGGGTGAGACACCTGAGACCATGAAAATGGAGGGGAACATCTGGAGACGCAGAGGAGGCTTGCCACTACCCTGCAGGGCCCCAGATGCCCCTTGGGTGCTGCTCGAGCCTCCTCTCCTGGCTGCCAGGCCCATAGCTAGGGTTAAAGCCCAGCATAAGCTGGCAAGGGGTGTGCTGGGCTTGATAAAGAAGGAAAGAGACTCTACACCCAAGAACTGCAGAAATGATCTGGCAGGTGATGACGAGAGCCAGGGGAGCTCCCGAGATGGATCTTGAGGGTGCTGGACCAGCACAGCCGGAATGAGAGTCTGGATAAACATGACTTCACTGACTCGGGGGCACTTTTTTGGGGACATGGGGTTTAACACCATGTCCTGGCAAGGAACCCAGGGGATAGGGCCTACTCACTGACAAAGTGGCTCTTCATGGCCTGGACACAAATGATGGCTGATTCTAAGTTGTCCCAGAAGCTGCCAGCTTGGAGTGGGGCTGGAGCGGGAAAGGGGTCCACAGCGGGTGTAGGTCGCGATGCAGGCAGCCTTGCTACTTGGGCCAGACACACTCAGCCCTGAAGGGGAGCTCATGGCAAGCCCCGGGGAGGGGGGATTCGCAGTGCGGGCCCCTGGGGTTCTAGAGCAAGGCCATGCCATCCACCGCTTGAGAAACGGCCTGTGGTGTGTTCCTGGGCCCTCGTGGAGACCACACACTTGACCACGGGCACCATGTGGCTGTGCATCTGCAGCCACCCACTCCAAGCTGCGTCCGCCAGACCCCCCAAGTCCTAGAGTTGGACACGTCCATCACGGTCCATCGTAAGATGGAAACAGGTCCAGAATTGAGCCTGAGCAGGACCAGAGGCATGAGGGGGCTTCATGAGCAGGTGGTATACACTCCTGTGTCGCCCAGGGCTGTTGTACCAAGCCTATCCCCTTTTGCCAGGTGGAGGTTTCTCTAGAACCAGCTGGAAGAGGAAGACGATGCCAGAGCTTGGTTAATGAAGGGTCAGCTCCGTACAGGTGCAGGTTGGAAATGAACAGCACCTGCGTGACAGCCACA
The DNA here is from genome assembly GCF_004348235.1 of Phoca vitulina. Classification (NCBI taxonomy): domain Eukaryota; kingdom Metazoa; phylum Chordata; class Mammalia; order Carnivora; family Phocidae; genus Phoca; species Phoca vitulina. The sequence goes on along the minus strand of NW_022589716.1, from coordinate 44,294,147 downwards.
TCCAGAAGTGACCTTGAAAGACAGTGGAGAGGGGACATCTTCCCAGTGGGTGGTGCTGTGGGCAGTGAGCCCCTCATCCACTTTGCGTGGAAGGAGGAGTGGCTTGAGGTGGGACTGTAGGGGGAGTGGCCATTGACGGGCCATCAGGCCTGGAGCCGCTGCCCCCATGTCGCTGCAGGCGAAAGCTGAGACCGAAGCCAGCACTGTTAAAGGTGACAAATGTCCTGATGGCAGTGCTTGGGCCCTGAGCCCCGCCAGGCCTGCGGTCACAGCAGCCTTTGAATTTTCTGTCATTACTTTCTTTTCTGTGTAAGCTAGTTTGGTTGAGTTTTCTGTCAAATGCAACAGGACAACCCAACAGGATGCGGTAAAAAGTGGGGAAGGGTGTGCCAGGGGAAGGGAACGGCACATGCAGAGCTCCCGGGATGGGGATGAAGGAGACTTGGTGAGGAGTTTGGGGTGTGACCGGAGCGGGCAGGGAGGCCTCAGATAGGTCTGATCTAACCTTTCAGCAGTGGGGAGTGTGGCGGGGTGGGGACAGGGGCACTGTTGTGTCTTACAGACGTCCCTCTGGCTGCAGTCTGGAGAATGGATTACAGGGGGTGAAGGCAGGTCCCTACAGGCGTTGACCCCTTGGGGGATATCAGCACCTTGTTGGGTTAGGACCCTTGGACCTGGTCTTATCACTCCAGCCCTATCTCCTGTCCAGGCCCCTCTCTTACTTATCTCGGGGGCAAGCCAATGACTCACTCATCAGACTGGACGAACCTGCTGGAACTATCTTAACCCAAACTGGTGACATTCACTCTAATGTTTATGCGTTCTGCCCTTCTGCATGCACTCTGCTCTCCAGACCCTGGGGATGGGCCGCAGTTCATGGCCGTGTGTCAGGTGGAGCCCAAGCACCACACACACACACACACACACACACACACACACACACACACGTGCGTGTGCACTTAGTTCCACATCTTCCAGCAGGCCCCAGCCTGCCTGCTGCTGTCCCTGCTGAGCTTCCTGGTGCCTCTGGGGCCCAGCTTGGGGGGCCTGCCCTCTCCGGGCAGAGTCGCCTAGAGGCAGGGCCCCTGCGCCGGCAGGGTTGGGGGGGGTGTCTGTGCCAATGCGCACCATCCCAGCGCTCAGGCCTCCCTCCTGGGACCCACAAGGGATGGCCAGTGTCCATGCACAGAGGGTCGTGCACGGAGCGCCTGGGGCCGCTGGCCTTTCTGTGGCATTGTTTTTCAGACCTTGGGGCAGAAGGCTGGCAGTCACCCCCACAACTGTCCCTGGGGTCTGGGTCAGCGTCCCCGTCCTGCTCCCCCAGGCCTCCATCCGGACACTTTGTTGTGTATCTCTGTGTTAGGAGGAGCTTTAGAAAATGAGTACTATGACTGGGTGTGTATGTAGTTTTTTAAAAAATATTTTATTTATTTATTTGACAGAGAGCACAAGTAGGCAGAGCAGCAGGCAGAGGGAGAAGCAGGTTCTCCGCTGAGCAGGGAGCCTGATGCGGGGCTCGATCCCAGGACCTGAGTCAAAGGCAGATGCTTAACCAACTGAGCCACCCAGGCACCCTGGATGTAGTTTTTAAATAAGCGTTCTACTTTAGAATAGTTTTAGATATGTAGAAAAAGTGCAAAGATAGTACAGAGAATTCCTGCACACCCCCCACCCACCCAGTTTTCTCTATTGTTAGCCCCTTACACTATTCTCTGCATTCATCACAATGACCAAACCAATACCGATACACTATTACTCACTGAAGTCCACCACTCATTCAGATTTCCTTGAATCCGTGTCCTTCTTCATCTGTGGACGCCACCCAGGACACCCTGTTACCGTTAGTCATGGCTCCTCTTGGCCTTGATAGCTTGTCAGACTTTCTTTGTGACAACATTGACTGTTTGAGGAGTGTTGGCAGGTGCATTGTAAGCTGCCCCCTCCTGGAACTCGTCTGGTGTTTTCCTCATGATTAGACTGGGATCGTGGTCTGGGGGGAGGAAGACCCCAGAGATGTCACACCGTATCAAGGTTGCAAGCTGTCAGTGTGACAAATCATTGTGGGTGTTGACCTTGACCACCTAGCTGAGGTTTCTCTCTCGGTGAGGTTTCTCTGATTGTAACCTTACTCTTTTTCCTTCTTCCCCTACTGCCTCCCTTTGTGCTCCTACTTTTAATTCTTTAACGGTCCCGTGTTACAGTGGTCATTCAGTTTCTTCATTGCTTTGCACTTGGCACTGTTTTAAACTGTTACCATTGTTGCTACGTGGGTCTGGTCTGTGGCTGCAGAGTCCTCTGGGGGTGCCCGTGATGATGCCCAGGCTGCCCCCGGGTACCAACCCCCCAGACCCTGCCATGGGGAGCGTCCATGTCCTCGTGCGTTTGGGGCCTGTTTCAGGACTTCTCTGGACATGAGACCAGGAGCACACTGCAGGTCGTGGGGTGTCTGTATCCCTGTTCTGTGACATTTTGTTAGGCTGCCCTCCAGAAAGGCAGCGTGTCAGCCTCTTGTAACCTCTGTCCCCATAGATGACACAAGCCCCACTGGGGGACGAGCAGTGCCGCTGCCCCTGTGCAGGAGGGGGTCTGAGCACCCCACTGGGCACCCGAGGCTTGCTTTATCCGAGTCACTGAGCTACACCACAAACCAGGGCCCCACCCAGCGAGCCGAGGACCCCTGTGCTCCATCGCTTGGCTGGCACAATATTTGGAAAAGTTTTGAGCCAATGCTTCACATCAACTTATGGTTTCCCAAGGAAAAGTGGTTCTTTTAAAATATTTTGATTTGGTAGCCCCTGTGGCCCCTTAAAATCTCATGGCATCTGAAAAACAGACCCTGCAGAGCACTTTTCTCAGAGGAAGAGCCGTCCTGCAATGGGCCAGGCAGCCCGGCTGGAGGTAGTAAGTGCCCCATCACAGGAGGTATGCAAGGTGGGCCAGGAAGGCCAGGACATGGGATGGAGCCCTTGAAGTTCTGTCTTGTCAAGATTGCATGGTTTTGTTAGGCACATGTTCCCCCCTTCCGCTGCTCTGCAGCCAGGGCTACCGAGGCGGCTCCTCATTTTTTGGCCGAGATCGGGCGGATCTGTGGGGCAGTGGTGCCCCCTTGTGGCTGCAGCCCCAGCCTAAGGTAATCCCCCACCAATGGCGAGGGATGGATTTGGACAGGTGGGTATGAGAGCAAGGTGTTGTTTTAATTTCAAGTTCTTATTTAAATTCTAGTTGTTTAACATATACTGTAATATTAGTTGCAGGAGTAGAATTTAGTGATTCATCACATAACATATAACACCTAGTGCTCATCACAAGTGCCCTCCTTAATCCCCATCACCCATCTAGCCCATCCCCCACCCATCTCCCCTCCATCTGCCTTCAAAGGGTTCTCTATTGTTAAGAGTCTCTTACAGTCTGCTTCTCTCTCTCTTTTTCCCTCCTCTATGTTCATCTGTTTTGTTTCTTAAATTCCACATAGGAGTGAAGTCATTTGTCTTTCTCTGACTTATTTCGCTTAGCATAATACACTCCAGCTCCATCCATGTCATTGTATATGGCAAGATTTCATTCTTTTTGAAGGCTGAGTAGTATTATATATATAATATATACACCCCACATCTTCTTTATATATTCATCAGTCAGTGGACATCTGGACTCTTTCCATAGTTTGGCTATTGTCAATAATGCTGCTATAAACATCGGGGTGTATGTGCCCCTTTGAATCAGTTTTTCGTGTCCTTTGGGTAAATACCTAGTAGTGCAATTGCTGGGTCATAGGGTTGTTCTATTTTTAACTTTTTGAGGAATTTCCATACTGTTTTCCACAGTGGCTGCACCAATTTGCATTCCTACCAACAGTGTAAGAGGGTTCCCCTTTCTCCTTGTTAACATCCATTAGCAGCAACATCTGGTGTTAATTTTAGCCATTCCGACAGGTGTGAGGTGGTATCATTATGGTTTGATCTGTATTTGAGCGAAAGGTATTTTTGATGGTAAGGAGGACCATGGCGCCTCATGGGGCACACAGAGGCCCTGCTCATGAGCCGTTGTGGCTGGAGGGAAGGGGGTACTAGGAGCAGAGGCTTGAAATCTGGGGGAAGTTGGATGGGAAGAGCATTGCATGCTGAGTGAGGGATGGTCCTCAAGGGGATGTGGCCTGGGTGGTGCCCTGACTTTGGCAGAGTGGCCAACCCTCCCTTGAACAGCAGGTGTGTCCCCTGCAAGGCTGTGGTCTCCCTGGGGTCTGCTCCGTTGCCCCACCTGTGGGACCACGAATTCTCACCCATAAGGATCTTCCTGGCAAAGGGACTTATTGACCTGGCCTGACCTGTGCTGCCACATGACCACCATTGGTGGCCAGGTGCTTTAATGGTGGTGGAACTGCGGGCCAAGCTCACCACCCAGAGAACCGACATGTCTTGGTTCCACCAGCGTCTACCTGGCAGCAGCTGCCAGGTTTCAGCCTCTGTGCTTGGGGGCCCCTCATTGCTAAAATTTCACTCCACCCCTCTCCAACCAGAAGGGCGGGCTTCTGTTCCTATTTTACAGAAGTGGAAACTGAGGCTTAGAGCCTGTGAACTCCTAAGCTCACATAGAGATTCACACCCAGGTGTACCTGCCTGCAAAAGCTCAGTGGTCGGGAGAATGAAACAAGTGACAGGCTGGGAGAAAATATTTGCTAAAGACATCACTGATGACGGACTTTGATCCAGAAAATACAAAGAACTCTTAAAACATAATGAGAAAATGAATGATCTGATTTAAAAATGGGCAACGACCTCAACAGACACCTTATCAAAGAAGATGTATGGATGACAAGTATGTGAAGAGATGTTCAACATCATACATTATTAGGGAATTGTACATTAAAATGAGACACCACTTCACACCTAGTGTGATGGCCAAAATCTAGAACACTGACAATACCAGATGCTGCTGGGGATGCAGAATAATGGGAACTCCCACTCATTGCTGGAGGGAATGCAAAATGGTATAGCAACTTTGGAAGACAGGTTGGCAATTTCTTACAATACTAAACATGCTCTTACCATATAATCCAGCAGTCACACTCCTTGGTATTTACCCCAAGGAATTGGAAATATATATCCACACAGAAACCTGCACAGGGATGTTTCTATCAGCTTTATTCACAATTGCCCAAAATTGGAAGCAACCAAGATGTCCTTCGGTAGGTGAATGGGTACATAAACTAGTCTATCCAGACGATGGAATTGTTTAGTGCTAGGAAGTGAGCAACCAAGCCATAAAAGACATGGAGGAACCTAAAATGCATATTATTAAGTGAAAGGAACCAGTCTGAAAAGGCCACGTAGTGTGTGATTCCACCTATATGACATTCTGGAAAAGGCAAAACTTTGGAGACATAAAAGATCAGTGATTGCCAGGCATTGGAAGGAGGGAGGGACGAGGAGGTGGGACCCAGAGGATTTTTAGGGCAGTGAAACTACTTATAATGGTGACACATGTCATTATATATTTTTTCAAAACCCATAGCATGTACACCACCTAGGGTGGACCGCCAGGTGAAGTGTGGACTTTGGGAGATGATGATGTGTCCATGTAGTTCATGAATGGGTGTTGATAGTAGGGGAGACTGCGTGTGTAGGGGTAGGGGGTATGTGGGAACTCTGCACTTTCCACCCAATACTGCTGTGAGTCCAAAACTGGTCTGAGGGGCGCCTGGGTGGCTTAGTTGGTTGAGCATCGGACTCCTGATACCCGCTCAGGTTATGACGTAAGGTTTGTGAGATGGAGCCCTGTGTCAGGCTCCATGCCCAGGACCCTCTCCCTCTGCCCCTCACCCCCCCAAAAAAACCACTCTGAAAAACAGTCTATTAAAAATAAACAAATAAAAAAACTTCATTGCATTGCCCTACCCAGGCTCCAGAAGCTCACCAGATCATTGCATTGCCCTACCCAGGCTCCAGAAGCTCACAGTCTGGTGGGGAGCTGGACATGGAAACAGGTACAACCATTTGGACAGTCACTGCAATGAGGAGGAAGCCACAAGGGGCTGTGGACTCTTAGAAGGGCTATTACGCTGGCATCAGAGAAGGCTTCCTGGAGGACGTGTTGCCTCCAGTGGGTTTTGCCCTTCCAGCAAATTACCCAGGTAGAGAAGCAGGGTGGGCATTCCAGGGAGGGAACCAGCTTGCACCAAAGTGCAAGGTATTGGGGGGAGCAGCGGAAGTTCTCAGGTGCAGAGTGGGGATGCGCCTGAGCAGAGTTAAGTCGCAAGAGGCGAGCCAGTGGACCCTGGGCGCCGCTCCTTAAAGCCTCCCGGATCCGGCCCAGGTTGAAGCGAGGTCGAAGCGAGGTCGGAGCGAGGTTGAAGCGAGGTGTGGGCTCGCGGAGGCTGCTGCCGGCTAAGGGTGTATGCGGCGACGCCTGGCGGTGGTGAGGGGCACTGCAGGCGGCCGCGCCGGCGCCGACCAGGGAGCGTCTGTGCTGGCCGGGGCCGGGTGGGGCTCCGCATCCCAGGGCAGAAATCAGGGGGTCTGTGACTAGGGATGCACAAAAACGACATCTTTTGCCTGTCACTAGCCTCTAGTGGAACTGTAGTGTTTCCTTTCATTACTCACACAGACAACAAACCACGGGAGCTTTAGCTGTGTTCACACTACATTTCGGGTATCTCACAATAGCATTTCTGCTCGTTAGTACTTTGAAATTATCGTGGGCGTTCGACCTGCCACCAGACCGTGTTATTCATTGTGTTAAGGCAGAAACCCACACAGTGCCATCGTACCAATTTCTTTTTAGTATTTGGATAACTATAATTTCAGTGTCACTGGCATTTAAAAACTCACCCAGACTGCCAAAGAGGTTTCTGGCACGCACACACACAAATATGTGTGCATGCACATACCTAAACGTGCCTACAGGTACACACAAACACGTGTACACATGCACCCACAAACTTGCGTGCGAACACAAACACATGGGCATGCAAATATGCACGTGTACACACACACTTGGTGGAGAAACCCTCTGAAGAAGAAAGGTGACTGCAGTGAGTGCCCAGCGTGAAGTGGCTGTCCATATAATTTATCATCTAGATCTGTCCACCTGAGTGACAAAGAGGCACCACTAATAGGCTGGGACGGCAGGTGTCCACGGACTCTCGCAAGCACACCAGCTCAAGGGCTACCCTACGTCTGGGGCCTACAGGGCATCCGTGGTTGTGTCTGGGCTTGTTTCTGTGGGCTGGTGAACGTGAGTGTGCATCTCATGGGGGGGGGGGCCGCTGTGCGGATGGCGGGGGTGGGAGTGTGTGAATGGGGGATTCTGATCTCTGGTGCCTGCCAGACTTACAGCCTGGCCTACTGCCCCTTGTTCAGCCTGGTCATTCTGGCCCCCAGAGGAGACCTTGCCCAGGTGTTCCCAGGGGTAGCCAGTGGTCTGGGGGGCGGGCCTGCCCTGCCTCCTCTGAGAGAGATAGGGCGGGCTACAAGTGTAGCCTTCTTGCCTCACCAAACTCATCCTCCTTTCTGTGATCACTCCCATTTTACAGATGTGGAAACTGAGGTCCAAAGAGGTAGAATATTTTGCCCAGGGCCACGTAGGCTGTCCAGCCATGGATGATGGAGGGGTAGGATGCCTGGGTCTTTCTGGGCCTCAATAGTTTCACCTGCCATGTCAGGAGGTGACAGGATGATGTCTGAGGCTGACCTAGCAGAGGAGACCCTCAACTTCGGTCTCTCCTGTGTAACTCCCACCATGACTCCCCATTCCCCAAAGCACAGGTCCCAGTTCCCCAGTCCTGCATTGTGGACCCTGGCCTCTCTGGCCTCATCACCCATCACTCCCTGTCTGTTCTCTGTGCTCCAGCTACCCCAGCTTTTAGCCCTTCCCAAGCCCCTCCAAGCACCTTCACACCCCCATGCCTCTGCTATTCTGTTTCCTGTGCTGGGAGTGCCTGGCAAACTCCTACTCATCCTGTGGTGCCCCATTCTGATCGCCCACACAGAGCTGGCACCTCCTTGCTGTGGCCCCCACTGCCTTCACACACCCTTGTAGGGGAGCCTGTAAATCTCAGGATTTATGCAGATAAACATCACTCTGCATCTCCAGCACTTAGCACCAGGGGCAGCATAAAGTAGGCACTAATAAATGTTTGTTGAGTGAATAAACAAACTTGTTTGTGCATTGCCCCCTGCCCCCCGCCCCCCATGAGCTGCTTGAGAAAAAGGCTTGGGCCTTTCCAGCTATTCAGGTGGAAATCCGAGTTTGTCCAACTGTCCAGGCTGAAGGGAGGAGCAGGTGGTGACGGCAACAGTCAGGGTGCAGGGTCCTAGGCTGGGGCTTGTCTGTGAGCTGCACTGCCCCCCAGTACCTGAAGCATCTGCCCTAGATTCCTCTCTGCAAGCACCTTGGGAAGGGACTGCTTTGCTGTTGTTTCCACTTAGGCCCCTGAGGATCCCCAGTGGGGCTAAGCCCTCCGTGGCTCTCTCCCTCTGCCCTCAAAGGTCAGTGCTGGGCTAGGCCTCATCCTCTCCTCTGTCCGTGTATCGGGTCGGAAGCTCAAGGCTGGTCCGGCCTGACCAGGGCCAAGCTTTATGAGCTTGTCCTCCCCACCCCAGCCACTCTGACCCTGTGAAACACGCCAGGAAGGGTGGGGACAGGAAGGGGACAGCGGGTCTCCGAGCCTGCCCCGGGGCGCTGTCAGCCGTGTCAGGATTTATGCCTTGATGTTCCCACCCCAGGAGCTGGTCACCAGGCCGATGCCTTTGAGCCGGTGCTGAGCCATCCCTGCAGGGGACCTGGCAGGGCCCGAGAACTGAGAGCCGGCCAGGAGGGGGGCAGAGGCGCAGAGGTGTCCTGAGACAACAGCCCCCTGCAGATTGGTCCCCAAGTGAACACAAGTCACCTTGTCACCTGTGGGATGAGAACTGGCCGGGCATACCCACCCACCAGCCGCGGTGAAGGGGAAGTACCCCACAGGTGGGGCCTGAGGCCAGCCCAGCCTTCGTCCAGCGGAGGGACATTGGCTAGGACATCCTGCCTCCGCGGGCCTCTGTTTCCTCAAGTGTGAATGGCGTAATGGAGCAGCTGCCTGCGGGGCCCCTCGGCAGTGTTATGTTGTGCCATTTGCAGGGGGCATCGCTTGTTTGTGTCTGCCTGGCGGGCCCTTCCCTTCTTGTCCTGCCAGCCACCTCCACACTCTGTTTACTTTGGGGGAGCTCCCCTCCCCCATCCCCATGTTCTTAGCCGGACTGTCTCCCCGCACACCTTCCTACCTGTCCCTCCAGGCACTGGGAGTCGAAGACGGAGCCTCCTCAGCAGGCCTCCTCAGGAGTGAGTGGCAGCTCAGATGGGCAAGAAGTAAGGGGAGAGGCGGTTTTAGGGGTTTTGCTGATCTCAAACTGAGTTCCAGAAGTCATAGTGGGAAGGACAGGGGTGGGGGAGGAGGGACAGGCAGACCTGAGTTGGATCTGGGATGCGGGGGAGGTGGCACCATGGGTCACCTAGTTGCTCATTTAGAAGCCTGGAGTAGCTGGACTCCTCTCTCTCACCCCCCCCACATCCCAACCATCAGTGAGTCTGGCTTCCTGGACCCTCAGAACATTCTAGAACCCAACCTCTTCTCTAGCCTCTACTTCTCACTAACCCCCCCACATCCAACCATAGGCAATCCCTTCATAATCAGCCCTCAGAACACTTCAGAACCCAACCATGTCCCCTGCCTCTGCTGCCACCAGCCTGGCTCCAGCCACCATGTCTCACCTGGAACATTGTGATTGCCTCCTCCCTTATCCACACCCCTCCTGTCCTCACCTTTCTCTTCAAAGCTGCCTGAACATTTATTGTAAATAACTTGCCTGTTCTCAATTCCTCCCACCCTCCATGGTTTCCCACCACACCCAGGATAAATTTAAATTCCTTACTGTGGTCTGTAAGACCTCTGAGTTTTGGCCCCGGCTCACCTCTCTGACCTCCTCTCCTTCCCTCTTTCCACATCCACAGTGGTGTTCCTCACTGTTCTTGAACTTACCTAGAATGTTCCCACCTCAGGGCCTTTGCGCTTACTGTTCCCTCTGTCTGGAACATTGTTTCCCGGGTCTTCATAAGACTCCTTCCCTCCTTTTATCAGGTCTTTTTTCAACTGTCACCTCCTCATGGAGGTCCTCCCTGACCTCATATCTACAGTATGCCCCCCCACCACCTATCATTCCTCATCTCCTTACCCTTTTATAATTTCTTCAAAGCATGTTCACTGATGTTATTTTATATATTTAGTTGTACGATTATTATCTGGGGCTTGCTCGTAGACAGACCTGGTGGTGTGATGAGTCCTGGGATGGGGAAGACACAGCGGTCTGTGGGGGACTCAGAACAAGTTCCTGCCTCAGTGTCCCCCGGAGGCCTGGGCTCTCCCTCCTCAGCAGCCTGCTAACGAGACGTGGGTAATTCTGAGTCCTCGCTTTGTCCTGGAAGAGAGGTTGCCATGGAAACAGAGGCGCTAGGCTCCAGCAGAGGGAGCATTAACCTCCCTTTGTTAGATCTGGGGAGGACTGCCTTCTGGGGGCCACCGCACCTGCTGCCGGGCTTTGGGAAAGAACACAGCCTGCGCTCTGAGCTTGTTGAGGGGCCAGTGGCCAAGACTGGGGACCTCCAGTCTGGCCATCCTTCTTACCCTTGAGCCTGTGTGTTGTCTCGTGGGTGAGGCAGATGCTGAAAGGGCCGGGTTAAAGGACAGAGTTCACTGCAGAGTGGTGGAGGATCAGGCGCGCACAGACCCGGGACGTCTGGATCCCCTGCAGGTCCGCGCCCCACTGTGTTTAGCTGTTCCAGGGCCCCGCCCTTCTCTGTGCCCGTAGCACCGGCCTTTCCATCTGCACACAATTCTGCTTTAAGAAAACCAATGCGGAGCCCACCTCCCTGCTCCCGTGCCCACTGGGGCATAATGTGGGCTCCGCTGGGGTGGGCCACTGGCCGCAGTGACAGCTGTCAGCGTGGTTGCAACCGAGGACATCCCCTGGGCTCCAGTAGTCCCCTCGGGTGCTGCAGGAAGGGAGGGCCCGCCTGTTGGGCACAACTGGGTGGTGGGGAGGTTGAACCCCTGCCCGTGCCTCCCCAGGACAGAGCTGCAGCCGGAAGGTCCGTGACCTCCGGGCTCAGGGGTGTGGTCGCTCTCTTCCGGTCCGCCTGGCTGCTGCCCAGGCCTGGAGGGGGGGGCGGGAAAGGGGGAGAGGACAGGAAGCCCAGGCCTCTCTTGAAGGGTCAGTCCCCCTCCAGCAGGTGGTGAGGCCCAGCCCTCCAGGGAGCTGCTCCCGCCTGCCAGCTGCCCCGGCCCTGAGCGGCTCCCAGCCGGGCCTTGGGCGCCTCTTCCCTTCCCGGGGCGTGCCCCTGCCCCGCCACCGCCCAGGGCATCCCGGCTCCCCGCTCGCCGCTCCGCAGGAAGGGCCGCTGGCGTCCAAGGCCAGAGCCGGGCGCCGCGGGAGCCGGACGCCGCCAGGGGGCGCTGCGGCGCCGTGGGACGCGCGTGCCCCGAGCCCGGGCCCTGTGCGTGGCGGGCCTGGCCCTGAGGGTCTCGCAGCAGTTCCCAAACGCCTGGGTCACGTGGGGCCCCACCCTCTCCTCGGCCTGGCCACTCACCACTGCCCCTGGCTCGGGGGTGGAGGGGGCGGATGGGGCCGGCTCCCACTTCCCCCCCGGTAACGCCGATATAAGCCGGGCTGGAGGGAGCCAGGGCCGAGGCCCCAAGCCAGCCCTGGGTCCCCCCTCTCACGGAAGCAGCTGCCCTGACGTAGAGACTTTGGGGCATCTTGGGCCACTTCTCTGCAGGGCATGGGCACCCGGAGATTTCTGGGCGCCCCCATTTTCCCAGAGAGCAAAGGCAGAGATCACGGGGACCCTGGATTAAGGAGCTTACACTCTCTTGCGTCTGATACTGCACTTTTCAAATTTCAGCATCCGAATTCTGGCCTGGATGTGCTCTCAGTCTTAGTGCGGTGTAGAGGGGCGAGGAGCGCAGACCCTGGCACTGGATCCTGGGTTCCAATCCCGACGCTGCCAGTTACCAGCTTTTTGCGGGCCGTTCCCTTAACTTCTCTGTGCTTCGGTTTCCCGGCCTGTGGGGCGGGGTTACTGACAGGCCCGGCCTCGCGGGGTTGCTGAGGACTGAAGGAGGCAGTGCCCGTTCTGCGTCTCTGCAGTGGTCATTATGGTCGCTCAGTATTGCCTCACGGGCTCAGGAACCCCGCCACTCACAGGCGGCAGAGCAGAGCGTCAGGAAGTGCAGAAATGTAGCCGGAGCGTCCAGGAGACATCAGGCTCAGGCTTTCCTTTCTGGAAGAAAAGGAAAATGAGAGGCCCCAGCAGGTTGAACTGCAGAAGGTGGAGTCTGTGCCCGGCCATGACCGTGACCGTGGGTGGTATGGGCAGCGGCTGGACGCTCCGGGCCCCAGTCTCCCCACCTGTAAAATGGGATGCCTCCCTTAGCTTCATCACCTGAGAGAGGCTTGGATGGGGAGGCCAGAGACGGGGCAGCCCCACCACTCAGGAGGGGACAATGACAGCCGTCATCAGGCCATCTTGGAAGGGTGTTGGATGGGTGGACAGTAGCTCTCAATGCCCCTGGCTGACCCTCTGGGCCTGGGCACAGCCACTCTCCCAGCCATATATCCCTCTTCCCTGCTGAGGCTGCCATCCCCTGAGCAGCAGGGCGAGGATGCGCAGTAGCTGCAGCAGCAAGAAGCCCACTAGAGGCGGTGCTTCAGGTGCAGAGGGGCGACAGACTGGGCAGAATGACATGGGGGCTCCCAGGGTGCCAGGGAACTCCGTGGCCATTCTCACTGGCCCCTCACTGTACCTAAGAGAAACTGAAGTCATAGAGGCTAAGGGGCTTGCCCCAGGTCACATGGCGAGACAGAGGTGGGTGGGATGCAGGTGGTTGAGCCTAGATGTCTCTTCCATGATCAATATCCAGGCCAGATTCATATCTAAAGACCTCTCCATACCAGCATGGAACAGCATGAAGATGTGTTTGTGGAGTGAATGACTGTGTCTATCAGGCCACATTACCAAAGATCTATGCTTGCAGTGAGGGAGGGGATGTTCTGCTCAACTTGGCTCTTCTCTGAGCTCCCTGGTTCCTATGCTCAGGTCCAGACCCTTCAGTGGACTCTGAGATGTACAGTGACCCCTGGAGACTCCTTCCTGTGAGGAGTGGCTCAGACAGGACAAGTGCAGCCTCAGGGGTTCCAGCTACTGTCCCTAATTTTCTGCATGATTGTCCTGGGGCAAGAGGGACGGGAAGGGCCAGTAGGTCTGTGGGCAGGGCTGGGACCCTTAGGAAGACAGGACCTAAGCTTGTGAGTAAGGGCCCCCATTTTAGTCACAGCTGCCCCATACTGGGGGTGAGCAAGTTGGAATGGCCATTGGATGGGAATGTTGAGGCAGTCATTAGTTCAAGTCATTACTGGGCACCTACTGTGTGCCAGACGCTGGAGCTGACATTATTTTGCTGGGGAAAAGGACAATCAACAGATAAACAAATTTAGAATGTGAGGGCAGCGGGTGACACGTGGGAAGACGGACAGGAGAGCAGAGTCGGGGCAGAGCAACAGCGGGAGCCTGGGTTAGATAGAGGCAGCCTCACAGCGCCAGAAACCTGAACGATGAGGAGGTGGCTGTCCCGTGAAAGGCAGAGGGGCCTGTGGGGCGAAGGCCGGGCAGCAAGAATGTGCTGGAGTGGCTGAAGTGGGGCAGGAGAGACTCAAGAGGACTGTGCTCCATGCCCTAGGCCTCCCCTGCCTTCTTCCCAGTCCCGCCACCCCTTCTTCACTCCAGCCGGCTCTCAGGACCGCCAAGCGGCCCAGCCGGGAAAGGCTGCGGCAGCTCTATTGGCCACACGGGGGCAGCAGAGAACATACCTGGGAAGGAGAGGGGAGGTTAAGGGCTGACCCCGAGCACTGGGGGGCTCTCTGACAGCTGGGGCTGGGGACCGGACCCTCTCACTCTGCTCCTCTGTACCCGTCCTTGCAGCTCTCTGCTCGGCAGTCAGAACAGTGCCTGCTAAAATCCTGACGCTTGCATCTGTGGCCTGGGGACACTCGCAGTTCCATCTCTCTGGGGCACGTCGTAGGTCTCCGAAACGTTGTTTGCCATCATGTGTGCCTCAGCTGATTAACTTGCTTTGGGCATCTTGCTTACACTCTGAGCCTCAGTTTCCCCATGTGTAAGATGGGGATGATGGTAGGGCTATGGCGTGGGAGTCCTGTGCAATGAAATTGATAGAACACATGGGGCATGCCAGGTCCTCAGCACTGTGCCTGGCACCAGTAACTGCTCAATGATGATCGTTTGTAATGACAACGATTAATGACTTGGGGGTGTAGAGCTGAGAGAGAGAGACGGGCTCTTCAGATGGGAACATTGAAGGGGAGGGATTTTCCTAACTTATACCCACCAGCAACGAGGCCAGGAGACCCCCCAAGATTCCCTGTCCTGTTGCCAGATGGGGGACCCCAAAAGGGTTGTCAGCCTGGCCCAGGCCCCTCTATGGCAGGCACAGGACTAGAATCTGAGATGGCAGCCTCCTGGCCGCAGCCTACCCTGCCCTGCTGTAGCACATGCCCCTTCAAGGCCCCTGTCCCCAGCCTCTCCCCCAGCACTGGATGTTCCAGGACCATGTAGGCCCTGCCTGCACAGCACCCCCTGCCCAGGAGGTGATCGTCCCTCCCTGACAAGCCAGCTGTGTCAGAGGGAGGAAGGAGCTTGCTAGGGTGGGAGCATCCCAGGCTGTGTCCCCCCATGTCCCTTCTCTTCCCCAGCTCTCCCTGTGCCCAAGTGTGCGAGGGGAGAGAGTGCAAATGTTAGAATGCTAAATGCTCGGAAACCTGGTCCTTTAGTCTTTGAATTCCTAGATTTTCCATCAGATGGGGGCCCCCTCATTTCTGACAGAGCTTGGAAGGGAGCCCCATGATTTTTTTTAAAAGATTTTATTTATTCATTTGAGACACAGAGATACAGAGGGAGAGAGAGAAAGCATGAGCAGGGAGAGAGGGAGAGGGAGAAGCAGGCTCCTCGCTGAGCCAGGAGCCCGATGTGGGGCTCGATACCAGGATCCTGGGATCATGACCTGAGCCAAAGGCAGACGCTTAACCATCTGAGCCACCCAGGCGCCCCGGGAGCCCCTTGATTTTGATGTCCTTAGGGTGCGGGAGGTGTTTCTGGAGGGTGGGCAGCATGGGCAGGCAGCTGGAGGTGGCGGTGGGGGTGGGAGCTAGGGGGGTACGGGGAGGGGGAAGGAGTGTTGGGGAATATTGTGTGAACCCCCTCCCGCCAGGGTAAGAACCTCCTGTCAGTGGTGTCCTTGTTCGCTTGGTGTGGAGGGGAGGCCACGCTTCTGCGCCCCTCTCTCTCCACGTCCTTGTGAAACACCCACAACCCTCTTGGAATAATTCCTCCAAAACCTCGAATACCTCCAGCGTCTCCCAGGGTATTTTTCTTGTGGTTAAGGTGGTATTTACAGTGAAAACAGCTATTGAAGCAAATCGCAAAAATAATGTCAGTGTTTCCACTTTTGACAAAAATGGGAAGGCAGGTGGTTTCTTGTCTGCGATAAGCGCATCTGCTCCTGCAATAATTACTATTTGAGATAATTATGAAAAAGAATTTAAATACTTAAGGCATGCACAGAGGCCAGGACAACTTTCTTTCGCCTTATTCATAATTTCTCCTGCAAGTTGGAGTCTTGTCTTGACGTGGGCCGAGGGAGGGCCCTGGGAGGGGCGCCAGAGGTGGTGGGCCAGTGCTCAGACCCCGGGGCTGGGGTCTGCTCCGGGGGTAAGAGGTGGGCCGGGTCCCAGAGGGAGCCCAGGTCTTGGAGGCGGGCACACCTAGGTTGAATCTGGACTTGTTAGGGGCGCGACCGTGGACAACCCGTTCTGCACCTCAGTTCCCTCATCTGTGAAATGGGGTTCATGATTGGGTACACCTTAGAGAATTGTTATGAAAACCAAAACAGATCAGGTACAGGAAGCACTCAGTGTTCTGCAGGGTGAACAGCCCAGGCTCAGCATGCAGGGCCTGGGGCGGCTTCTGCAGCCCCGTATCTGTGGAAATAAGACCCAGCAGGTACTCGAGGAGAACCCTGGTGAGTTTGCATTCCCTTCTCTCCACTGTCCTATCTGAACTTCTGGGGATGCAGGATGCAGAGGGCAGCAGGGTGGCAAATGCCCATAAGCATGGAGAGGAGCAGCCTCAGGTCCTGGCCCCTGGCCCCAGGTCAGCTTCTGGAGGAGGGTCAGGGCTGAGGGCTGGGGGCCCAGGTGTTCCAGTCAGAGCTCAGCAGGGCGGGGGTAGATAGTCAGGGAGAAAGTGTTCTCTCTGGCACCTGAGGGGTCCAAGCAGCACCTGGGTGACCATCTACCAGGGATGCCAGGGAAGGGACAGGGGTTGGGCTGGGGGACCCCTGAAGACCTCTGTATGGTCTTGAGATTTAAGGACAAACCAGAACCCAAGAATCCTGGGTCCTGGGGGAAGTTAGGGAAGGAAGACATGGAAGAAAGTTGGCTGGGGCTGATGAAGCACACACAAGGCCTAGAGAGGGGGGAGGGCCTTGCCCAGGCTCACACAGGTGCCTCTGACAGAGCCCAGGCTTCAGTTTGCCTCCACCCAGGGCTGCCTCTGGGGGCCTGGGGACCTGCATGAGTGGAAATGAGGCAGGGGGCTGCCCTGCATGACCTTGAGGGAAGAGGATTCTGTGACCCATTCAAGCAGAAATGAGGAACCCCCCCAGGGGATCACAAGAAGACAAGGCAGGTGCCTCAGTTCTGTGCTGGTCCTGCTCTGACTCATTGTCTGGTGTTGCATAGGTCTGTCTGTGCCTGACTTGGGCCTCACTTGTCTCATCTTTGCAACAAGAGGTTTGGACTGTAAATGAAAACCCCAAAGAGTGATGGGTTAAATGAAGGAGAAATTTCTATCTCTTTTATATTTAAGCCTACAGATAGTTGGTACAGTGCTGACATGGAGACCAGCCTACCAACCAACCAAGGAGATCTGGTTCTCATGGTCCAAGATGGCTGCTGGAGTTCCAGCCATCACGTCTGAGTTCTAAGCAGAAAGAGAAAGGATGGAAGAAGAAAAAGGGACAAAGTGTGGGTATTAGGTATCTCTTAAGACAGGCTCCTAGAAATTGATGCTGGGTACTATTTCACACATCCCAATGATTAGAACTTAGTCACATGGTCACTTCTATATGGGAGAGATGCTGGGAATAAGGTCTTTATTCTAGGAGCCCAGCTGAAGATCAGAGAAAGAAGGGGAGGATGGTGCTAGGGTCTACCAGCTGACTCTGCCTCAGAATGATCTTGTGGGCCTTTCTGCTTTGACTCCTGAAGGGTCTGAGGGTCTGGAAATGTACAATTTGCTATGTCCCAGACTTTAAAGAATAGAATGCAGGCTAAATTGGAATAAACAAGCTTTCAAAATCCTAAGATTGTGAGATTGTAGAATTTCTAAATATAGTGTGCGTGCCTGTGTGTGCGCGCCTGTGTGCCAAGAAGCAGGGCCCCCGCTCAGGTAGCAGATCTGGGGCTCTCCCGGGGCAGGGGCAGGTGGTGCCCCACGGTGGACAACCTCTCTGGGCCCGGCGGGCTGCTCCCTCGGCTCCTGGAATCCACTCACGCGGCCTGTCGGCACAGGTGCCTGCGTGCGCGGGAGGCCCGGGGCCAGGGGCGGCGGGAGGGGGGCGCCCAGGAATGCCTGCTCTTTTTAAGTCAGAGTCGTCTGTGCCGTCGGCAGAGGTCTGGCGCCAAGGGCCGGCTCGGGCAGTGGGGGGCGCCCGAGAGCAGGCTCCGGGGCGCCGGGTGGGGATGGGAGGGCGGGGTCTGAACGCAGGCGCTCCCAGCGGGCGGCCTCCAGGTTGGGATTCAGGTGTGTGCTTTACGGCCACACTGTGTAATACAGTGATCTAGGCCCTGGGCGTGCGGCAGAGAAAGTCCCTGCCCTGGGGGAGCCACGGTCAATTAACAAAAGGTATCAGTGAATAAATGATCTAGGGAGCCAAGCAAGCAGGAGCTGGGGTGGCAAGTGAGGCAGGGGCTGCAGTTCTAGATGCCTGGTGGTCAAGGAAGGACTTGCGGGGGTGGGTAACACTTGGGCCGAGGCTTGAAAGAGAGGGAGGAGTGAGCCCAGTGAGCATCTGAGAGAGGGCGAGCCAGGCAGAGGGCACAGTCTGGGCAAAGGCCCTGAGGCAGGCATGGGCTGGTGTGGCTGAGTTCCAGAGTAGGGCCAGGGTGAAGGGGAAGGAGGCAGGGAGTGAGGTCAGGGAGGTCACGGGGCGAGATGGGACAGAGCCTTGTAGCCATAGGAAGGACTTGGCCCTGCTGGGGGTGGGGTGGGAGCCCCAGGAGGTCTGAGCAGAGGAGGCTCGTGATCCGATCCAGGTTTTCATGGGATGCCTCTGGCTGCCGCGGGGAGAATGTAGGTAAGATGCTGGTGGCTCAGTGTCCCCACAGGATGTCCTCCCTTCCTCAGCGACACGGAGCTTCCGGCTTCCCTGGTCTGGCCCTCTGCCTTCTCCACAGCCATTGTTGGGGCTCAGGCCTCAGCTCTCACTGGTCATTCTCTTGCTTCTTGTCTCCTCTGGGCTTTAACTCCTTCAAGATGGCAAAGGGGCTGCTGTGGTTCCACACCTCACTCGCAGCATTTCTAGCAGAGCCAGGGGAGGTTCTGGCCTTTGCCGGGATTGGGCCATTACTGTGTCAGCCCCTGAGGGAGGAGGATGCCACGCTCCCACTGGCCTTGCCCCGGGTTATCTGAGTCAGCGGTTAACGCGAGGGGGGTGGGGTGCCACAGACCAGCTTAGCCTGGGTGAGGCGAGGCCACCCCTCTCTCCACGACTGCACCCAAGAGAGGCGTGTGGCCTTTCTGGGGGCTAGAATGCTGTCCCGGGGGATGCATGCCCGGGGCCGGGGCTGTAAGCACTGTCCCCTCCCCCCCTTCTAGCCGGCTTGGCCTCTGTGTGATTTGCTATTGTTGCCAGATTACCACAAACCCTGTGGCTTAACGTACTCACTCTTCTAACAGTTCTGCAGGTCAAATATCCAAAATGGGTTTTATGGGGATAAATCCAAGTGTCAGCAGGGTTGTATTCCTTCTGGACTCACCAGGGGAGAAGCATGTCCTTGTCTTTTCTGGCTTCGGTTGGCCGCCTGCCTTCCTTGGCTTGTGGCCTCATCCTTCATCTTCAGAGCCAGCAGCCTCGGGGTTTTCTGTGACTCTGACCTTCTGCCTCCCCTCTTCCACCTTTTAGGGACCCTTAGGATGATGTTGGGCCCACCTGGAGAAGCAGAACAATCTCCCACCTAACATCCTTTGTTACCATATCTGCAAAGTCTCTTCTGTTGGGCGAGGTAACACATTCAGAGGCTCCAGGGATTCGGATGTAGACACTGGGGGGCACATTATTTGCCTACCACGTGGCCAACATGGCAGCCCCTGCTCACTGTGGTCCTCTGGGGGAGTCTGGAGCCGGGCGAGTGAGCTGCACGGAGTGAGCTGTGCCTGAATTAAAGGGGGTGGGAGGGTTTGCTTTCACCGCCCCCCAGGGCAGAGCACATTCCAGGCTATCCCGGTTCTCACCCCTCAGCAGCCCATCTCTGCTTTCTGGGTTGGGAGAGCAAAGACACCAGGAATTATCCCCAACCCACAGCCATCACCACACATCCAGTGTGGCTCACAGGGGGCTCATGGATCTCAGGGTGCCGGGGAGGGTCCCTGTCCCACAGTGCTGCCTCCGGACCTAAACGCCATCCTGCAGAGAGCAGGCTGGGCCACTCACGGAGGGACTCCTCCCCTCCCGCAGCTGGAGGAAGGCGACAGCGAAACGGGCCGTGTGGAGCTCTGGAGAGCCCAGAAGGCGTGCGCACCATGACCCAGGGAAGCTGGCCCTGGGGCCCCACGGGGAGGCCTAAACAGGTCTCCGGGTTCCCTGTGACCTCCCCCAACTGGGCCTTCCACTTGGCCGCTCTCCAGGTGCCTTTGTGCGCATCATGCTTAGTCCTGTGTGCCCTCACCCCCGTCCACTCCGCAGGGCCTTCCTTCAGCCAGCACGTGCGTTCGATCTGAGACCGTGTTTTCAGTGATTCAATGAGGAGATCTTAAATTAAAATCTGTATTTATTGCTTTTCGTGACAACACTCTAACAACAACCCAGAAGCCTCCACGGCCCACATTTCCACTTGGCAACAACTGGCTGGCACTGAGCCCCCCTCCCTTTGGATGGAGCACCTGCTGTCCCGCTCACCTCAGTCCCCACCACTCCCTGCAGTCTGCCCAGCCAGAACCGCTTCTCTCATCTCTGCTGTTGCTGTGGGGCCTGGACCTTGATTTTGCATCCACGCCTCGTCGGGTCCTCACTACTCCCTGCCCCTCCCACCCTGTCCCGATGCCCCGAAGCTGGTGGGGCCTGGGCAGCAGGGACCTGCCCCGGAGAAGCCACCGTTTCCTGGTAAAGCATGACCCAGGGAGATGGGTTCCCCACGGGCCCAGTGAGCATGGGGCACTGACTGAAGGTCACATGTGACCGTGGTGGAGGGCCCCGTCCTGTCATGGTACCCTCCAGGCCTGGGCCCTGAAGACGGCCCATCCCCACTGGGCTGGAAGGGTGGCCACCGAGCCCCTGTCTGCCTCTGCCTTTGACTGGCTCTGTGAACTTCAGCAGTGCCCTCACCTTTCGGGCTGTGGTGGGTTTTCCTACCTGTGAGCGGAAAGCGGGCTGGGTGACGCGTTCTCTGAGGGGCCTTCCAGCCCAGGCCCTGAGCTGCAGCCTCGAGCTGCATTTTGACATCATACAGTGCTGGGTTCTAAACCTGTTTCCGCATGACCCTCCCTGGATGTCCACTTTACAGATGGGAAGGTCCCTACCCAGCCCCTTTGTCCTACCCAGCCTCCTGAATGCCATTGCTCTTACGCATGGTAATGGCCCTGAACATGCATTTGTAAGCATCCAGACGAAAGGGAGGAGGGACTTAACATTTATTATATTTTTTTAAAGATTTATTTATCTATTAGAGAGAGAGAGAGCGTGCAAGTGGGGGGAGGGGCAGAGGGAGGAGGAGAGAGAATCTCAAGCACGCTCCGCATTGAGCGCTGAGATGGATGCAGGGCTCCATCTCAGGACCCTGAGATCACAACCCTGAGATCATGACCTGAGCCGAAACTAAAAGTCGGATGCTCAACAGAGCCACCTAGGAGCCCCAGGACTTAGCATTTATTAAGCACCTACTGTTTGCCAGGCACTGTGTTTGACGGTGGATCCCGAAGACGACTCTGTAAGCTGGATTCATCACCCTCTCATCACAATAAGAAACTGAGGCTCAAGGAGGCCCTGGGAGCTGTCCTGATGGGGTGGGAAGTGCGGGGAGGCGTTTGGATTTGAATGCAGGCTGCTTTTCCCACCTGCAGTGGCACAGCCCAGGTGAGCCAGGAGGAGAATCTGTCCGAGCTCCTTGAAGATTCCGGGGCTCACTTCCAGCCTGTGGTGAGTGGTGGCAGGCAGCTCCGACTGGACTTTGTCTGGGAGTGGGAGGCAGGCAGTGGGTCGATGTGCTGCTGGGCCGGGCCGCCTGGGAGGGGCGGGCAGGAAGACAAGGGGGCCTTGGGCCCTGCCAAGAGGTATTGATTCCAGGCACCAGGCACTGCGTTGGGGCCCAGCCAAGAGATGAGGTCATGAAGGACGGGGACGGTGACTCTGGGGGCCGCGGCGTCCCGGCCGATGACGTGATCGCCAGACGTGAGGAATCTCTCTCTGCCTGGAAGATGCAGGCTCTCTCCTTCCTTCTCCTTGACAACCCCCCATACTCCAGCCCAGAGTACCAGGAGAGGGGAAGTGTATGGGCCCTGCCTCACTGTTGTGCTGTGTGACCTTGGGCAAGTCACGACCCCTCTCGGTGTCCTTGTGGGACTCCATGGCTCTGGGGGCACCTCCAGTGAATACTTTGATCAGTCCCCACCTGAAATCCTCAGTTTCTGGAGGGTCAGGCAGAAAGGCATGGGTACCTGGGAAGGGGGTCATCAACAGCTCCCAGCAACCATCCACAACTGCCTCAGTTTCCCCACCTAGTCCTTAGGGACAGGAGGTGGCTTTCTTCTTAGCTCTCTCTGGAATTACCCCTTGTGGAAGCTACAGTGCGAAGTGGGGAGTCGGAGCCCCAGGCTCTGCCACCTGCAGGCTATGTGGCCTCTAGTAAGCTGCTTACCCTCTCTGTGCCTAGTTGCCCATCATGAGGCTGTGGCGAGGGCATGCACCGAGCTGCCCTGTGCAGGGCCTGGTGTATGGTAAGAGCTGAGAGATGCTGAGAGTGCGGGTGGACTCCTGGCCATAACAGGTCCCCTGGAGTCTTCCTGGCCTGAGTTTGGGTCTTGGCTTTAGTGCTGCTTAGCTATGAGAACTTGGGTGGGTTGGCCCCCTTCACTGAGCCTCAGTTTCCCCATCTGTAAAGCGGGGACAGCAGTATTTCCCAGAGTGGGTCGCTGGAGACATGAAAGAAGGCCGTGTGGGGCAAGCCCCTGATGGTACGGCCCTGTGCATGCTGGCCGTTGGTGTCCTGGCTGCCTGGTTGGCCTTTCCCTGCCCAGCACCTCCCCTCCCCTCCCCTTGGCTCAACCCAGGGCAGCACGGGCTCCCCCAGGCCCTGGAGAGTGCCCTGTTAGAGCACTCAGCTGTGGGTCAGTGTGTCACCAGAGGGCTGCAGATGGTGGTGGTGACCACCTTATCTTCCACTTCTCCCAGAGCCACAGCCCAGCACCCACCAGCCCGGGATGCCATCTTGGCTACAGGACCGCAGAGCCATGAGTCTTTTTAAAGTTTCCCTTTTAACTCAGGGAACTTGAAGTAACCTTAGGGGGAAGAACCGCAGATAAACAAAAGGAAGACAAGAAAACTTGCCTGCAATTTCCACCTACAGAGCTGGCCATTGAGCATTTAGATGATCCACAGAGATGGTCCTTTGCATTTCTAGCCTCTTTCACTGTGGCTATGCATGCAGATTTATATTTAGAGAGAAGGGACCATGCCATTTTCCACTTTAATGGTACAGAGCGCTCATCTTCCCGTGTCGGTGAATGTTTCTCTACAACACCATTTCACACGGCCGCGTCATAGCTTGAGGCCTTGACGTGATATAACAACACACACAGCCCAACCCTCCACTGACATTTAGGTGTTGTCTAGATTTTCCTGGCTGTAATTAATATGCCCCATCACTCTTGCAGCTGAAGCTGCCTGGTCAAAGGCTGTGCAGTTTTAATGTTTGATTCTTGATATCAGTTCATATTCCCAGCAGCTGTGTGTTTGTTTGCGTGCAAAATGTTCTGGGCTTGAAAATGATCTGTGCTATGTTTGTTTCCTTTTTCAAGCATGCTTTGGAAGAGCTGATACCACCCAGAGAGGCAGACTGCTTTCTTGGGTATCCTTAATATCAGCCTCATCTCCTCCCACTCTGTGCCTCTTTGTGTGCTTCCTAGCCATGCTGGCCACCTCACTGTTCCTCAAACATGGCAAATATCTCTGCCTCAGGGCCTTTGCGCCTGCTGTTTCCACCCTCTGGAATCTCTTTCTTTAGATAGCCACGATCCATCTTTTTCTCAAGAACTCATATTCTATTTCCTGAGAGGTCTCCCCTGGCCATCCTAGTTCATATATACCTGCCCACCCCCATCTCTTTATTATCCTGTTTTTCTTTACCATAGAACTGTCACGTTTGCAATTCGTCTGTTCTGTATCTTTGTTTACTTGCTTGAGGCCCAGCTCTTTGGGGGGATGGTGGGGTACCAAGTGGAAGTAGCAATGGCACAGGCTGAAGGTCAGCCCCAGTCTCTCTCAATGGGAGTAAAAGGAGCCTCCCCTGTGCCATTCTCTGCAGTGTCCTTCAAGCCCAGGCTCGTGCCTGGAAATCAGAATTGGAATAACCATGAACTTGGAAGCAAGTGTGCAGTGACCCAAGAGTAGATGCTCTTGGCCTCTTGTTCAACAGAATACACACTGGGCAGTTTGAGGGGTGAGCAGAGAAGCAGACTTGCCTTCATTCTCCAAGTCTCGGTTTCCCCAGCTGTAAAATGGGAATAGTCTCTTCTAACCAGCATGTGTGTTGTGAGGAAAAAGGCGATGATGTATGTAAAGTGCCCAGCACTGCATCTGGCTCATCATGGTGAAAACATGCAGAGTTCTTGCCATTTCTGTGCCTGGGGCACTGTTCATGCACTTGACATAGACTATCTCATTTACTCCACATAACACCTGTGTAGTGTGGAGTAAGTCCTGTGTTATCCCCACTTTACAACTGGTCAAACTGAGCCCAGAGAGGTCATTGCCCAAGGCTGCCTGGCTCATGGAGGCTGGAGCTGGGATTCCATCCTGGAAACTTGGTCTGCTTGCTTACCACTGCACAGTCCTGCATATAAGCGGTGGCAGTAAGTCAACAGAGGTGGAATCCAATATGGCTCCTGATGCCCTGGGAGACCTTGGGCAAGGCGCATCTTCTCTACAGGCCTCAGTTTCCCCATCTGTAAAGTAAAAAGCACACTTGTGTTTCATGTATTTGTCAGTGATTCTTTGGGGGAAAGTAGGATTAAGTCTTTGGGAAGCTTCTGGCAGGAGGGGGATGGCAATACCGAGCACAGGATAAGGGGAAAGCAAAGGATGGGAAAGAAAATGCTTGGAGCAGGGTCGAGGGTCAGAGTCTGACTCAGGCACTCACTGCAAGGACACTGCACTACTCTCCTCCCTCTAACCTCCCTCCTCCTCTGCCACAGCTTCTCCAGGGGGAAATGCCACTGTGTCCTGCCCATGGCTCCTCAAAGACCGGAGCCTGGGCCAAGGTGGAGATGGCCCAAAGCTGTGGACAGGCCACAAACTGACTCTGGAATCAGAATGGCCTTGTCACACTGTCAGGACTCAAAATGAATCTGACTAGAAATTAATGTGAATCCCAGGACTTGGGTCCAAAAAGCAAGCTACACATGGCTAGGACCACAAGGTATGGCTTAGCACTGTCCATGGTAGCCAGGAGCTCAGTCCTTGTGGTACAGACAAGCAAATGTGCCCAGGCCATATTACTAAAGGCATAGAGCCTAGGAGGAAGGTGATTGCTGCCTCCATCCTTCAGAATTCCCTAAGTGCTATAGCTGAGATCCTTAAGAAAAGGACAGGTATAGGCTGAGGTGTGTCTTGAGGGGGCAGCCAGGCACTAGAGAATTCACTTCATGGGGAGCCATTAGAGAAGCTGGGCCACTCAACTTAGAGAGGCAGCCCCAGGAGTCCCAGTCACTACCTCCCCCAGTGTCTTCAGGGCTATCCTGGAATGATGAAGGGTGTGGGGCGGTTCAGGCAAGTCTGTGGATCAGAAGGCAGGGGACAGGACCCTCTCTATATATGTATATGACACTGTGAGAAGCTGGTAGCTCTGTTGGAATAACTGCTTTTCCCTAGTCCTAGTTTCTCCGAAAGAGATGGTTATCTCAGGATACATGTATTCCATCCATCCATCCATCTGTCCATGTATCCATCCACCTACCCATCTATCCATCCAGCTCCCACACACCCACCCATCCATCCATCCACCCATCCACCCACCATCCACCCACTCACCCACCCAGTCATCCATCCATCCATCCATGCATCCATCTGCCTACCCATCTATCCATCCATCCACATATCCACCCATCCATCCAATCACCGACACACTCACCCATCCATCCAACCACCCACACATCCACCCAGTCGTCCACCCATCCACCCACCATCCACCCACCCATCTACCCACTCATCCATCCATCCATCCATGCATTCATCTGCCTACCCATCTATCAATCCATCCACATATACACCCATCCATCCAACCACCCACACATTCACCCACCCACCCATCCACCCACTCATTCACCACCCACCCATCCACCCACTCATTCACCCACCCACTCATCCATCCATCCATCCATCCATCCATCTATTCATCCATCCATCCATCCATCCATCCATCCATCCATCCATCTATCCATTCACCCATCCATCTATCCATCTATTCATTGACCCACCTACCTATCCATTCAATATTTACCAAGCCTTCTTGCACTAGGCTGGGGCCACAACATTGAAAACAGACACCGCTTCTGCCCTTGCAAAGCTTATAGGCTGGAGTAAAGGCTAAACAGACAATAACACCTAGTGTGGTAATTGCCAGGTGAGTGAGGGTCCTGACCAGGGTGGCGTGAAGGAGGGTGGAGAGACTGCTTTTTGAAGAGGGATTTAGGTGTCAGATGGGAGGTTAGGCAAGATGACCTCAGGGTCTGTCAACAGGAAGGGGCAGTTTGGCACAGTGTCCCTGATCTCAGGCTGTTGTTGGCAGCACAGACCATGATTTCTAGCCTCCAGAGGCCATCAGAACCTTTCTTCTAGGAAGCTGGATGGGTCCTCCAACATCCCAGCTGGGATCCACAGAGAAAGGAAAGGCAGGGTGTGAATGGGGTTCTGGATGACCCAATTCCTTCAACAAAACAATGTGCACTTTCTTCTGCATTAGGTATTGGGTGCTGCAATAGATATAGTTTGAGCTGGAGACCCTTGTTCTCTCTAGTGGTCCTCTGTGGATTTGGCCTTCCCACACTCAGTTGGCTTTCTTAGGGGGGATTTATTATTATCTTTTGGGGAATAATATGGGTTGGAAGGGGAGTGGATTATCACTCTAGGTTTCAGACAGGAGCATATAACCCAGGCATGGCCAATCAGACAAAAGTATGCCCTCACCACAGTGATTGTGGGGTCTCATAACCTAAGACAGGCCAACTAGCCTCAGTCCTGAGATTCTGCTTGCCGCCATCAGAGGAGCGCCTTCTTGCATTCTAGAGGCTTGGAGCCACATGACTGCAATCTGGGAGCTTCAGGCATTTTTAATTTAATTTTTAAGCATTTAAAATTACTTATTTTTTCCGGCTTTATTGTGGTATAATTGACACAATTGCAATGTACTTAAAGCATGCAATGTGATGATTCGATATGCCTATACATTGTTCCAAGGGCTCCTCCCGTCTAGTTAATTAACATATTCATCTCTTCACATATTTCTTTTGTGTGTGTGGTGACAACATTTAAATTCTACTCTCTTAGTGGATTTCACTTATACGATACGGTGTTATCAACTATATGTTGTACACTAGATCCTCAGACCTTACTCACCTTATACCCTCTTACCAACCTCTCCCTATTTCCTCCACCCCCAGCCCCAGGCAACCAGTTTTCTACTCTGTTTCTATGAGTTTGAATTCTTTTTTTTTTAGATTCCACATATAAGCGATACCATGAAGTATTTGTCTTTCTCTGTCAGGTTTATTAGGATCACGCCCTCAAGGTCCATCCATGTTGTTGCAAACAGCAGGTTTTCCTTCTTGTTTATAGCTGAATAGTATTCCATTGTGTATATACACCACCTCTTTATCCAGTCATCCTTTGATGGACACTTAGGCTGTTCCCCGTCTTGGCTCTTGTGAACGATACTGCAATGAACATGGAAGCACAGGTATCTCTTCAATATCTTGTTTTCATTTCCTGTGGCTATGTCCTTAGAAGTGGGATGGCTGGATCCTATGGTAGCTCTACTTTTAATTTTTTCAGGAACCTGTATACTGTTTTCCATAGTGACTGCACCAATGTACACTCCCACCAACAGTGCACACGGGTTCCCACTTTTCTCGTTTTGGAAGCAAGTTTGAATTGGCCGACCTTTGCACCTAAAATAATCCTGACCAATATATTCTCTGGCATCCCACCTGTAGGGAAAACTGAGACCCAGAGAGGGAAACGACTTGCCCATGGTCACCCAGCGAGCTGGTAACAGACACAGGACCTAACCTAAGGCCCCCTGGCTGCCAGCCAGCATTCTGCTTCTCAAAGCTTCCTATGCTTTACCCAGGTTAGGATGGCCCCCAGGGAAGGGTAAGCTGGGAGGGGGCTCGAAGCCCCCAGCATCAGGCAAGGCAGGCCCTGTTCTGCCACCTCCCAGCAGGGTCCCTTCAGCCAGCAAGGGCCCATCTCTTTACTGGGAAGCCCTGTGTGCACTGGATGGAGCTGGAGGGAGGGGAAGGGGGCCCTGATGTTGCTGAGGGCCAACATGGTCAGAATTCAGTTCAAGGGTGGAAGAATAGCTTCCCTCAACTGCAGAACCCAGAATTCCACGTTGGAAGTGTCTCAATGCTCAGCTCATGCCTGAAGTTCAAACAGTCTTTCCTGGCATCACAGACTTCCTGGGGTCCTTTGGCATCTAGGTTTTCCAGGAGGAAAACAACTGCATTTTTCATTTTTTAAAAATATGTTTTGGGGATTCCTTGAATGGTTTTGCTTGAAAAATACACAGGGGTTCAAACACACACAAAAAAATTTGAAATACACTGGGCTCATGTCCACAGCCATTTTACAGATAAGAAAACTGAGGGTCCAAGTAGAGTCGGGACTGTGCCAAGGACCTTCAGGAGGGCAGCACTGGCCTCTGGGGCTCTGGTTTCCTGCCACCTCCCGCAGCATTGGTGTGCAGTCTTGTTGTGTGACAACAGCCAGGTCTTATGCCCCATCTGAGCCTCCGTGGGACAAGGGGGTTCACCAGGAGCTCTCCAGCTTCATACTGTGCATCCCCAGCCACCTCCTTGCTCTCCCATCCTCACGGCCACCTTCAATTAAGTGAGAAGTCATTTCTGTCTGTACAGAAAGGACAGATGAATCAGAGGTTTGATCAGCGAAGGGACTCAGGCAGTTCCCCAACCAGCTTCGTCATTCCTTTGTGCCTTGAATGAAATTCTTCTTCAGTACGTGCCTTTCAGGAAAAAGAACGGGGAAAAAAAAAAAAGAAGAACATGGGGTAAAGAATCCAGAGAGATGGATTGACCCTGATAATATCAAAGAGTTAATGTCTGAGCTCATTCCTGAGCTGTCAGGGGTCTGGAAGACTTTCTGTAAGCCATAAATAACGCATTTTAATAATGGGGACTTTGATTCCTCTCTGGGGGCTGAAACTGTATTGTGATTCGGGTGGCAGCTTGTCAGGGCGCCAACATAGGGTTTCTCCTGCACTTATTAAGGGATTGCATATTTTGGGTATGTTCAGGTCTTCATGGTCTACTGCAAAACCATCCTGCTGAAAATGCTTTTGACTCAAGGAAATGGATTTTTAGTTGAAAACAATTTTTTTTCCATCACTCAAGTTCATTGTTTACCGGTTTCACCCTGAATTGGGTTGAAAGTTATTATTAATTATTTTCTTCATTCCCCTGACCCTACAGCAGCTGCATGACTCACAGGGTCCCAGTTCACCGGGACCCATGTCTAACCCAACCATAGGTAATGCAATTTCAGTATCTTGGGGGAATGCAGAAATCTTGTCTTAGACAACCTTCAGGGCTGAGTTCTGTCCAGACCAGGTTCCATCTGAACTATAGCTCCAAAGACCTGGCCTGCAGGCTTTGCTGTGACTTTGCTGTAGGATCTTGGGCAAGTCACCCCCCCCCAGAGGGACAACATCTCCTCTGTAGAATAATAACCTCAAGCCCAATGACTGTGTGGTTTGATGTTCATTGAGGTCTGAAGAAGAGCTATTTCCTCTCTTATAAAATGGGAGTAAGGACATCTCCATGGGAGAGATGTCTTGGTCACTTGGTTCTTTTTCAAGGAACTGAAGACACGACCACGGATGAGACAGAGGGTTTATGGCTACCTGGAAAAACAGTAGGCCTTTTATGCTCCACTGCAACATTCCTATGTTTCTTTCTTCTATAAGGGATGAAAGAGAAAACTATAGGTAACCATGGTAGATACTGCCATCTACCTAACCAGTATCCATCTCCCCTTTTTCTCAGTAATGGAACTCCGGTTTTGTTCAGAGCTGCACTATGTCAGGGTAAAGAACTACCTTTCTCTGCTTCCCTTGAGGTACAAGTGGGCATGGGAACTGGTCCTAGCCTATGAATTCTAAGCAGAACTTGCTAGGAGGGGCTTTTAGGCAACTCATTTTACTGTTTATCTTCTGGCAGTTCTTTTCTTTTCTGTCTGGGATTTGGATTTGATGCTGGAACTCTGCAGCCACCTTGTAAGCATGAGGATGAGGAGCACACCTGAAAGAATGTGGAGTAGAGTGAGGTGGAGCCCAGGCCCCTGAGGGTAGTGTGGAGTATGGGCCTGGGCCTGATCTGTATACTTCCTGGCTTCCAGTTATGAGAGAGAAAGACAAATAACTATCATGTTTTAATCCACTGTTAGATTTCCTGTGAACTGCAGCTCCCACAAACATGCAATGACAAGCAAAAACTTTCAGGCAAGACAAGATAAAAATCTAACTAGCCATCAAGCGGGGAAGGAAGTCAGAAGGCAACTATGTGGGCCACAGAATTCTCTACCTAGTTTTAAAAGCTGCCCTTCAAGTTTGGCTTTGAGCTTCCTAGTAGCCAAGTAAAGGAGGAAACACCAACACTGACAAGATTCTCATTATCCCTAAAGAGGGAGTGTTGCAAAGAGAGACTCAGTTTCTCCTGGTATTTAGTTGTAGGGCAGAGTTTCCCCAGGGCCTGGCCACAAGTAGGTACCTGATAAATGCCACATGTTATTATGAACTCTCCTGCTTATTCCCATTACAGGGACCACTTTCAGAGGGATGGAACAAAACAGACCTCCTACACCCCACCCTAGTTCCTCTTCCTGCCGGCGCAGCTGCCCAAGGCTCTGGGGCCCTCTCCATCCCGCCTCCCCTGGCCAGCCTCCTCTGTGTCTTGAGTTCCCCCTTCTCTCCTGGCTCCTGCCATCAGCATTTAAACCTGCGTCACCTACCTGTACCCGGAAAAGAAGGCCTCTCTCGCTTCCTTCCCCACGCTGCCCTTGTCCTATTTCTTTTTTCCCTTCCCGCTGATTCGTCCCTACCTGCTGCCTCGACTTCCTCACCTTCCACTTTCTGGAGTCATTGTCAAACTCAGAAAGACTGTTCCGTAGTCTTGATTGTCCTGGATCCTTGTGCATTCATTGGCTCTACTAATTATCCTCCACTGCTCCTCTAGGCCAGGCCTTCTTCTGAGCCCTGGGGGGTACAGCCGCCAACAGAACAGACTTTACAAAGCCCTGCCCCCATGGAGCTGATTCGAGCTGATAAATATGAAAGTATCCATAGTACAGTCAACCTCCTGAACAACACCATGGGTTTGAACTGTGAAGGTTCCCTTATATGTGGATTTTTGTCTCTAAATACAGGACTGTACTATAAATGTGTTTTCTATGTGATTTTCTTAGTAACATTTTCTCTTCTCTAGCTTACTTTATTGTAAGAATACAGCGTATAATACATAGAACATACAGAAAATGTGTTAATGGGCTGCTTATGTTATCAATAAGGCTTTTGGTCAGCAGTTGACTCTTAGGAGTTAAGTGTCTGGGGCAGTCAAAAGTTAGACACGGATTTTGACTGCATGGGGGGTCGGCACCCATAATCGCCGTGTGGTTCAAGGGTCAACTGTGTATACACACAAAGCGTGCCACACATACGGGCTCTGGAGAGTGATACGTCAGGGTAAGTCTTGGCTTGTTCCGTGAACAGCAAGGAGGCCAGCGTGACTGAAACAGTGAGGAGACAGTGGTGGAAGACGAGGTTGGAGAGGTGGGGTGGGGAGCGGGGGTCGTAGGGCATCAAAGGAGGTTGCGAGGATGTTGACCCTTTCTTCCCTTGGGGAGATGGGAGCCATGGGAGGGTGTGGAGCAGAGGAGGAGTGTGGTCCAGCTTAGGCTTTGTCAGGCTCCCTCCTGCTGTGGAACGAGGGAGGCTGCATGTGCTTTCCCCTCCTGCTTTCTGCATTTATCTCTGGTCTTTTCTCAGAGCTCCCTGTTTCCTCCGTCTCTTAGGTGTCCTTGTCCCCGGGGCCCTGTCCTCAGTTCTCTCCCTTCCGAGGCATCCTCAGCTCCTCCTTTGCACCTCGCCTCAGTCCTTCAGCCACCAACACCTGCTCACTGCCCCCCTCAAACCTCTTACCTCCTCCCATCCTCCCTTTCACTTCCTCCCTATCTTCCCACCCCCCTCCTCCCTGGCCTCCTCCCCATGGCTCCCCCATCCCTCCCGCCCCTCC
The DNA here is from genome assembly GCF_004348235.1 of Phoca vitulina. Classification (NCBI taxonomy): domain Eukaryota; kingdom Metazoa; phylum Chordata; class Mammalia; order Carnivora; family Phocidae; genus Phoca; species Phoca vitulina. The sequence goes on along the minus strand of NW_022589716.1, from coordinate 44,262,035 downwards.
CCATAACTCAGCCTGTAACTCAGGAGCTGGTCCTTAGAATGCGCCACTGCCCCCTGCCCCACCAACCTGCAACCACATGGAGTCCCCCAGCTGCGGAGGCAGCTACAGCCCTTGCCCACAGGCGGTTCTCCCACTCCCGGGGATGTGGCACCCCTCCCGTACCTCAGCACCCTCGCACATACTGTTCTCTCTGCTGGGAACAAACCTGTACATCTTGCCAACCTGACTCATCCCTGCATGAGATTCGCTCAAGATGCCTTCGGCTACAAAAGTCTATCCATCAAGGACATTTATTTTTGCCTTACTCGAAGTCTGGAGGTGAGGGGGGCAGTGTGGGTTCAGGGGCTCAACAAACACATCAGGGACCCCGTTCTCCCATGTGGCCCCCTCAGTGTGTTCACTTTTCTTCGGGGTTGTGCTTCATGGTTCCAAAATGGCTGCCAAAGCACCAGCACCGTGGAGTCACAGCAGGAAGTGAGAGCCAGGTATAATGGGACTTTCTTCTCTTGCGCATGTCTCTTATCAGACAGGAGACATTTTCCCAGAAGCCTCCAGCAGACTTCCCTGATGTCACATGGTTACCCCTTGACCATTCCGGGTAAATGATCATGAGGGTGGCAAGATTAGCTGGATCAATCATCCTTCATTCTCCCAGACTATGCATTTTAGCCCCAGTGAAAAATGAGGATCTTATAAATAAACAGAAAGAATGGATGATTACTGTGTGAAGACTCAACCAAATCTGCTGTGTCACATGTGCTCAAATTCCCCCCTCCCCTGTCACATTTACTCTGCAAGAGCCTGAGCTCCAGAACATGTTCCAGTAGCTACTGGATCTTGGCTCAGCATTCCCCAGCTCTTATCTCATGAATTTATCCCTCTAAGGCTTGTCTCATCACCCCCACTTGACAGAGGAGGAAACTGAGGCTCAGAGCTGGAAAGGATGGGTAGACACTGAGAGAGACTGGCTTGAGGTCTCCCACTGAAATTCTACTGGAGGTAGGCTGGCCAGTAGAACTTTCTATGGTGATGGAAAGCTTATATGTCTGCACTGTCTGATGGTACCTACGAGCCATATGGTCACTGAGTGCTTGAAATGTGGCTCGTGTGACTGAGGACTGATTTTAATTGAAGTAGCCACATGTGGCTAGCAACTGCATGGTAGGAGATGATAGAGTGCTGGATGCAGGATTGGCACGTCTGGCTCTTCGGATGCAGACAGGAAGTGGCCGGGCAGCAGATAGATGACCTCAGAAATGTGTGAACTGGAGTTTGCCACAACCTGGCCCTTGCTTGGGGGCTCCGGTCGAGAATTTGTCCCCAGAAATGCAATTATAGTCTTGGAGAGGGCTTGGCAGGCCAAGGAAATCATTCACCTGCCCCAATAAGCTCCTGGAAATCATTCACCCAGTGACAGAGAAACAATGCTCTAGCAATTTGTCCTGCTCAGAAGCATTTGCCCGTGGAGTCCACTCACTCCACCCCGTGAATGGCAGGTGGTGGGCTCTAGCCTCCCGCCTAAGACTCAGACTGGTCCATCAAAGCCTGGGCTCTGTGAGTTGCTGGGGGTGGGGGGGCAGTGGAGGTCTATAGATACCATCCAGGTAGCTCCTTGTATTACTACAAGGGAAACTAAGGCCCAGACAGGGACTAGTGATCATTGAGGTGGCATCTTATGCAATGTGTCTTTCATAGGACTAGGTACTTGCCAGGCCCTCGTTATGGCAACCCCAACATTCATTCCTCCTCCCTCCCTGCTGAGCAGTGGTCATGAGATTTTGGAGGTCTCCACTTTAGCTCTAGCATAGATGTGGTTTGGTCCAAGCCAGTTGGCACAATCCCATCCCTTTTATCATAGTGGTGGGTCCATGAGTGCCTAAGCCAACCAGTGCATGGGGACAGAGTACCTTGAAGGCAAAACCAACATCCAAAGGACTGTAGAGAAGAGTCACAGAGAAACAAAGCTGGAGCCTTGATCAAACATGCCTAAAGTCATCTACCTTTGGAATTTTCTGTTATGTGAATTAATACATCTAACCAATACCCCTTTTAGTTTAGACTTAAAATTCAGTTTTCTCTTACTTGCCACCTAAAGCATCCTTTCTGATGCAGAGATCTGACGTCCATTCTGTCATTTACTCTACACATCTGAAGTAGTGATGATGACTCCCAAAATACAGGTGAAGAGATCCAGAAAGGGCCAGGGGCTTGTTCTGAGTCACTCAACCCAGCAGGGGCAGAGGAGCTGAAATCCAACTGTTGCCAAATCCCATTATTTCACTTACTCCTCACCATATGCCTGTGAATTAGGGGTTGGTACCCTATTTTATGGACAAGAATACTGAAACTCAGAAATGGAAATGCCCTATGCCTCATGATAATCCAGTAGGGGGTGGGGAGCATGTGCCAGTTATTCTGAGCCAGTTTAGTGATGTTATTGGAGGGGCTCTGACAGCCACTTTTTTTTTTTTTTTTGCATGAGAATGCTTTAACTAACCTGTCCTGGTGTGGTTCTTTTGTTATTCCATATTCCCTCTGTCATTGGAAAGGGCTAGTATCTAAAGAGCTGGATGGATGCTTTTGGCTGGCGGCTACATTGAGACACCTGTCTGTGTCAGTGATTGCCATGTAACAAACCACCCCCAAAGCAACTTGAAACAATACCCATTTATTATCACTTACAAGTCTGTGGTCAGCGGATGGTTCTCATCTAGGCCAGGCTCAATTCTGAGTGACTTGAGAAAAAGGGAATTTATTGAAGAGACCGTGGGAATTCACAGAATCATTGGAGTCGGGGGGACCTAGTCTGGAAAGTGGGCCAGAACATCCAGGCAAGCTGATGATGCATAAACTCTACTCCACAGTGATACCACCTCTGAGGGAAATTCTCATAATTGCTTATATTCATGGGCACCAAGAGACACACAAGATGGGTTTCTGCCATACCATCTGTAGTAGCAAAATCCTGAAGACACCTGCACCTGTGTCAGCTAGCTATTGCTGCGTAACAAAACCACCCAAAACTCAGTCACTTAAAGCATAAGCTTGTGTTATTGCTCTTGAATCTGTGGTTCAATTGCGCAGTTGTGAAGTCCTCACACTGGAATAATCATACAGCTATGGAAATGAATGAAATTGAACTACAAATGTCAACATGGATAAATCTCAAAAAATATAATGTTGAGCCAGAGAGCAAGGTACAAAAAGGATACTTATGGCTGATACACATGTATAAAATGCAAAAACAGTCAAAACAATTCTGTTCATAGTCCACAGATATATGTCTATAGATTATAGGACAGAAAATATGAGTGGGCTTGACAAGCACCAAATCTTGCATTGTGTTTATTAAAAAGGGGGAGAGGTGATCTGGAGGATTCTCTGGAGACTCATCAGAGACCATGTGCTTACCTGCCTGGCCACTTCCCTCCCAGCTACTCCTTCCTGTACCCTTCCTCAGCCCGTGGGTGCCTCTCAAGACCCCGGATCCTGGGCTGGAGCATCTGACTAGCCCAGCTCAGATCTATGCCCGTCTGGGGTTCCCCTAGGGCAGAGAGAGGGGAAGCTGGTGTCTTAGACTTCTGTGGTTGGAGCTGGGCACCTCCTTCTGCCAAGAGGGCCTCAGGATTGGGAAAGGAGAGGTTCTGAAACATATCTGGGGGCATTAGGAGAGATTCTGGATGCTGCCAGCCAAAAATGACAGCCTTCCCCTCACCCACACCCAGATGCCCTTCCACCTGTGGCCCTCCTCCCTCAGGACACAACTTTGAGGTGCCCTCCCCGAAACCTTCTCAGACTTGCTGTCTGACTCAATACCTCCCTCTTCTGGGCTTTTCCAGAGCTCTTTGCCTTCTATTCCTCTCTTAGAGTTCCAAGAATGTCTAGTTGTTCTGTTAAATCTACTGTACACAGGATCTGGAAGGATGTAGAAGCTGAGAGGTGATATGGAAAGAAAAGACAGACAGAAGGAAGGAGGGGGGGAAGGAAGGGAAACAAGGCAGGCAGGTGGGGCTGAAGGACCTGGGCCTTCACCAGTCTGTGTTCCTTGCAGCACTCCACACCCAGAGGAGGGCCTGGCATGCAGCGGGCCCATGGTTAGTTTTGTTGACTGACTGGCTCTGCACTTTCTTAGGGGCTGATGGTGATGATGACTGCCCCCGATTTTTCTCCAGGTTGACACTGAATGTCATTTGGTGCCTTCTGACACTTACTATGGGGAGTGAAGGGCATAGCTCCATTGCAGAGCCCTCTCCCCAGCAGCTCCCCTCTCTGCACACCCCAGTCTCCTTCCTCTTGTTTTCAGATGTGCTCAGACCTCTGTCGTTCTCTGGGTCCCTTTGCCTTGTCTCCACCCAGCCTTCCTGCTGCCACCCTCACTGCTTAGGCTGCTTCTTAGAGGCAGAGCCTGAAGCAGGGATTCGGTGCCTGTGATTTACAGAGGGAACTTCCAGGGGAAATCTGGAACAGAGGGAAGAAAGCAGGATCAGACAGGGGAAGAAACCAAGCAAAGGTGTGGTTTTAGGAGAAGTCTGGTCTCAGCCTGAATCTCACGGGGAGCACTGGAGAGTAAAGGACCCTACAGAGCTACCCTCCTCAGGATAAGGGGACTGGACCTTGTACTGGTCAATCACTGGTCAATGACTACTCTTGGGGGTTTGTTTGGGATGGAGCATAAACCTTCCTGGCATTTATTTCCAGATGCTAAGGGCACTTCTTCAGTAAAGGCATGGCTGTGAGCTATTAGTAGGTACCCTCACAGTAGCTGGGGGAATGGGTGCCCCCACCCATTGGGGCAGGGGAGGGCGGTTTGAGCTTGGTGCCACAGCATCACCACCCTCACCAGACTGGCTGCACCTGTGCTCCCTGGGACCTGGGCTGTGAGGGCAGGTGGAGAGCTCCCTGGATTTCTGCCCTAGTGCTGTGCACAGCTGGGCCACTGTGTTTTCTGGAGACACCCCTGTCCTCAGTCTTCTTTCACCCTCACTGTGAAGTGTCATCAGTGCCTCAGACCCAGCACATCCAGGCTGAACCCACACGGCAGGGAGGGAGGACAGGGGCCATGTGGGCCTTCAGCAAGCACTGTCCCTTCTGTTGGCTCTTGGGCTTCTGGGATGCTGACTCCTCCCTGACTCCAGGGGCTGGGCCCGGGCCGGCTGGGGCCAAATAACATAGTCTTCCATTTCTCATCCTGGCTTGGGACTGGTTGGGGGTGGACGCAGGAACCTGGCCTGAACAAGGCCAGAGGGGAGCTGGCTTGGGAAGGGATATGTGTAAGTGTGAGTGGTAGAAGACCTGGAGGGCTTGCACATGCAGGGGCCTATTGGAGTGTGTCAGTGAGACAAGACAGGGGCAGGAGACCAGGAAGGAGGCCACTGTGGTGGTCCAGTCAGGAGATAATGGTGGCTTGAACCCAAGTGGTTGCCATGGCGACTGAGAACCAGGGATGGATTGCAGAGATGGAGGGGAGAGACCCCAGAGGGCTTGCTGGCAGTTGCATATGGGGCCAGAGAGGGTGAGCAGGTCAGTGTGGCTTCCAGATGTCAGCCGGGTCCCTGGCTGACTTGCCGCCAAGCCCATGAGGGTCCCAGAGAGAGAAGGCGTCACACCCACTGTCCCCTGGACTGGCTGGCCTTGTTCAGCCCCTGCGGGGACAAAGTGCTTGCTGAGCCAGACTGGAGCCCGCACGCAGCCTTGGAGGAGGGTGTGAGGCCCCCACTTTAGAGGTGGGCACAGGGGCCGTGGCTCTGAGTCTGAGCCATGACTGCCACCCTCTGTGCTGCGCCCCCTCCCCCCCAATCCAAGAGCCCTGCGGCCCTGGGGTGTCAGGAGTCAGGCCCCTTCCCTCTGTCCCCCGGGCCCTGGTGTCTGTGGGCAGAGGCACGCTCTGAAGAGACTGTGTCCTCCCCGAAGCCCAGACTTGGCTTCTCCTGAGCGACCTTCTTCTCGGATCCACATCCAGGAGATGAGCTCAAGTGCTATTCCTGCCCAGTGATGTCACCCTGCCCAGGGCTGTCCCCCAGGGCTGTGGGATAGAGCCCACCCGCCCCTCAGACACCCCCAACCTCTCTCTACGACACACACACACACTTTCCCACATACTCGTGACCCCACACCTCCACAGACACACTCCCTCTCACACACTCACTCTCACACGCTCACGCTGACACGCGCACAATCTCACACACATACCCTGGAGGCCCACAACCTCCCACACCTGTGCTTCATCCCCTTGATACACCCATTACTTAACCTATCCCCAGTGCACCCCTACCCAGTCACACACTCCCACGCACCCACCCTCTGACCCGCATTCCCGTGCACGCACACACACTGCTGGACAGACATTCTCTCACCTCCATGTTCATGTACAAATGGCTGCCCTGGGATCTCACACACCGCACTCTCCCCTGTCCCTGACCCACTCATCTCACACAAGTCCACAGCCCCGAGTACAAATCACCCCCATGCACCCTCGTCCCTGAGTTCACACCTGCAAACCCAGAGGTCCCCTGTGACCACCCCAGGTAGCTCTGAGAAAATGAGAGCCACCTGAGGAGGCTGTGTTGCCTCCCACCATCTCTGCAGGGCTGTCTTGTGGGGGAGGAGGAGGATTGCGACCCAGAGTGAAGGTGGGAGTGAAGGTAGGAAAGCCACTGGGAAGCCAACCCTAAATCCTGTGGGAGGGAGAGCTTTGCCTAGGTCATAGCTGGCTGGGCGTGGAAGTGAGCTCTCCATCACAGGAAGTGTGCAAGCATGGGCTAAGCCACTCCTTAATGGAGAAAGTGTAGAGGACCTCAATCTCTCAGCTCTGATTTTTGGGGGCTCAGGAATGAGGGAGCTGGGTTGGGTGATGGGCTTGGGGGTGATGAAGGGGCTGGTTGGGCAGGTAAGGGGCAGGAGGGGCGCCAGAGAGGCAGGTAAGGCTGGGGCCCACGGTCCCAGAGGGTGAGGGCTGTCTCGCCGTGGCCACCATAATTCAGCCCAGGTGGACAGTTCCCTTTCTCTTGCCTGATTTACTGCCTGCTTCGAAGGGGCGAGGCCCATTCTTTGAACTTCAAAGGGAGCAGTGAGCGAAGCCGGGGCAGTAGTGAGAGCCCCCTGAGCCCTGGGATCTGTCCCAGAGGCTCCCGGTCCTGGGTCTGCCAGCCACTCACCAAAGCTTGCCAAGCCACAGCCTCCTGGTCTGAGAACTGTGGTCCCTGCCACTGGGCCCCTGAGAGGAGGTCAGAAGATGGAGTCCTGCACTTGTTTTAAAGGCTGGGGGCTGTGACCCCCAGGCTCTGTTGCAACCTCTCAGCCCTGTAAGCTCTGTTCAGGACAGAGAGGGAACCTGTCACCTCTTGTATTTTTTAACCCATCACTCCTTTTATTCTTATTTTACCCCCATTTTGCTGGTGGATAAATTAGGGCCCAGAGACATTAGGTCTGCCTCCTAAGCACACAGAGATGCCTCGGCCCCAGTCCCTGGTCTCTCCCCAGGCCTGCCCCATGGCTTGTGCCCCTGCGGTTGCAGTTGAGTCGGAAGTTTGTTTGTTGAGTTTTTCATTTCTTTTGCTGAGGGACTGGCTGGCCCGGGCTCTGCCATGGCAACCTGTGTCTCTGGGCCTCAGTTTCCCCATCTGTAAAAAGAGCTGTATGCTAGTGCTCTGGCACTCTGATGTGGAAAGAATCTCAAGCAGTGAGTGGCCTTCGTGCTTGGGGCAGACCTGGGAGGCACTTTCTTTGTTGCGCCCTGAGTTACGTAAAACATTTAGGGCGGGTGTCAGTCAATGTTCAAAACTACGTCTACCATAAAAATCTTGATTTCCACCTTCTCGTAGAGAACCAGAAACTTTTCTCATACCAGCGTTCCTAGCTGCTAACCACCACCACCAGCCGGAGCTGGGAGGGTTCCCCATGAGGTGGAGGACACGCTCTGCAGCCCCCACACCCCCTTCCCGCCAGTGCCCTTATTGGTGTGCTCTGCCTGGGCCCCAGAAGCACCTGAGTTTGAGAACCTTAACTTGCCTGAATTGATTTGCTTTGGAATTCCTGCCCCATTTCGAACCTGCTGTGTGACCTTGGGCAAGTCACTACCTCTCTGAGGCTCAGAGTGGGCTAAAGCTCAGCACAGACCTTCTCAGCATTTCGTCTGTGCTTAGGGGACATCACAGCTGATGGCAGCTGGGATTGGTGGGGACAGTTGGAGAGCTCAGGGCCTCACCCTCAAAGTACACACAGGAGATGAGCTTAAACACAGGAAACAATGTCAGAGCGAGGCAGTGGGTCCTTGGGGACAGCTTGAGCTGTGAGGTGTGAAGCCAGAGGGACCTGGGATTGAGCCCTTGTCCTGGCACTTTCCAGCTGTGTGAGCTTGGGAATGCTACTTAACCTCTCAGGTCAGCCCCTCTGTGGGCTACTCATCTCTCAAAGCCTCAAAACAGGGTGGCAGTGAGGATGTGAGGGCGTCCATGTGGGGAAGCCCCTGGCACAAAGCTGGTGCTGGGTGAGTATCAGGGAAGTTATGGGCCTGAAAGAGGGAGGGCCAGGCCCTAAGAGGGCCTCCTGGGAGGTCAGGAAGTTGAGGAGTGTCTGGATAGGAGTTTCTAAAGATGAGCAGAATGGGGGGTGATATGTGAAGGAGAAAGAGGTGCCTGGTTGGACCACAGCTCATCAGGGAGCGCCTTTGGCTGTGAGTGGGGAGGGGCTGGTAAGGGGCCAAGGACGTGGCCTGAAGCATGCAGACCAAACCATGGCAATGGGGAGCCATGGATGTTCTTGAGCAAGGGGACACCTGTCTTTCTTTGAAGTCAATTGTGATGCAAGAGTATGTACTTTCCGTAATGCCCCAAATTTTGGGGGGAGGGGTGATGGCAATATTCTTCTCAAAGATACTCTTGGGGGTCCATGGACAGGGCCGTGCATTGCAAATTGGGTCTGGGTCTTTTAAACTCAAATCCCCACTTGCCAACCTGGATGTCAAGTGCTTCCTACAATCTGCTGGGGAGAAAGGAGCCAGGCCTTTGGGGTGAAAGTGACTGGGAGTCAGATCTCAGCTCCACCCTTGTGTGGCCCTGGCAGAATTTTCCACCCACTTACTTCTTTGAGCCTTGGTTTCCTCATCCATAAACTTCACGGGGGACCCAGTATCTAGAAGTTTTGAAGTTTCGTTTCAGTGCAGGCCTATTCTAGTTTCTCATCTTCAAGGGCGAAAGCATTTTGTAAAGGAGGGGTGCGGGGGTGCTTGCCTCACCCCTACTGGGGGAGCGTGTGCCTTGAACTGTGATTCTATTTGTGGGGCTGGTTGGGAGGAGCGGGAGAAGGGGACCCTCCCGAGCTGTCCGGGGATGCTGCCACGAGGCAGAAATGCACAGACGGGATATGGGCTGAGTGTGTAGTATGCGCTGGGCCTCCCCCGGGCCCCCCAGAGCAGACACTTGAGGCAGAAGGGCTCTCTGCATGCAGCAGCGTGGAGAGCGGAGCCCATCGTACCAGAGGGAAATGCTCGCTTGGGAATGTGCGCTGTCTTTTAGGAATGATTTGGGGGCCATAAATTTTCGGTAGCAAAGCAATCCTCCAAGTTTTCATAATGCTGAAAAGTTTGGACTTGTCTTGAGGGGTAACAATTTCACCCAAGTGATGCACCAGCTCCAACTATTTGTTATTGCAAAGGTGGATTTTTTTCCCCTTAAGGTGGAATCCTCCTTGAATTTCATGCTCTGCTTTAACTTGTTTTATTTCACCCGGAACACGAATAAAAATAGCCCATGAGAGGTACAGATGGTGGAGGAAGGAAGGAAGGAGGGCAGAATGTTGGCTGAGCGTTTACTGTGTGCCAGGCCTGGCTCTGGGCCCACAGAGCTGACACCCCCCGCCGGGTCCCTGGCCTCGGCTGCTTCCGTCCAGCACCGGGAGGGGGGTTACCCCCCTCTGGCTCTGAACCCTCCGGGCAGCGCACCTTGCATGCAGCCATTTCACAGATGAGGAAAAGAAGTCTCCGGGGCATTTGGGAGCCTGTCCAAAGTCTCACAGGTGGGCATTTGGGAGCCAAGATTCAAACTCAGAGCTGTGTAACTTGAAAGTTCATTTTGGGGGAGCAGCAATCTATTCAGGGGCAAATCTCTTGAATCCCTACTGGGAGCTCACAATCCGAAGCTTATCTCCAGTGGCCAAGATAATGCTCTCTCCAGCTGAAGTGCCAACTTCGAGTGTGAACAAGACTGCAGGGAGGGGATGTTTGGCATAGTTGACTCCAGGGCTGGTCTGACGTCTCCTCGAGCACCCTAGAAGCCCTGTTTCCATGCCAACCGTTGCTGTGCCCCTTGCGGGCATTTTCCTCCACTCACTAAAGCAGGTCCTGAAAGGATGCCAAAGGGACCGCTTTCTGCTTTGAAGCAGGTCATTTGCATGCCATTTGCATATACAGTCATTTTTCTAGGTTCTCCCCAAACAGGGACTGACACAGTGCATGTGTTGTCTCCAGAACCCGACTTGACAGAATCAAAGGGCGTCAAAATCGTGCTGTGTGTTGACGGAGGGACTAAGGCAGCCAGGGCCCTGTGGCGGAGTGTGTGTCCTGGTCAGGCTTTCCCAAGGCAAGGGCAGCAGGTGGGTGTGAGGCCCAGACACAGGGCTGGGTTGGATGGAGAGGGCGGAGGGGGGAGCCCAGGGAAGGAAGAGTCATGCTCAGAGTCAACCAGAAGGTTCTCTGAGCAGAGCTGTTGAGACAGTCTTTGTAGTGGAAAACACTGCCTGTTACTAGGTGCTTTATATACGTTATCTATGGTCCCCAGTGTGGTTCTGCAACTCTGCAGGTCCGCAGAAAGTCACTTGCTCCTCGCCAGGTAAGAGGTCCACCGAGAGGTGGCGGCGTGTGGATGCCAGGAGAAGGGTAGGATCCTGGGAGCTCAGGAGGCCCGCAGAGAGCATGCCAGCATGGGGACAGAGCTGCGGAGGTGGGTGTGTGAGCTAGGGTTGCACAGCAAAGTGCCACAGGCCGGGCCACTCAACGACAGAGATTTATTGTCTCATGGTGCCAGAGGCCGGAAGGCAGAGATCAAGGTGATGGCAGGGTTGGTTTTATCTGAGGGCTCTCTCCTGGGTGTGTAGGCAACCATCTTTTCCCAGTGTCTTCACCTGGTCTCCCCTCTGTCTGTGTCTAGGTCCTAATCTCCTCTCCTGAGAAGGACACCATCAGGTTGGATTAGGACCTGCCTACGTGACCTCATTTTAACTTTAACCTCTTTCAAAACTATCTCCAAAGATAGTCACATTCTGAGGAACTGGGAGTTAGGACATCAACGTGTGGATTTTGGAGGAACACAACTCACCCCGAACAGTGGAGATTGTCATGTGGATATCAGTGGGGACGATGAGGAGTGGATGAGGAAGTAAGAGGGGATGTGGGGGAAAGCCTGATTCTGGGAGCTCTGAATGCCAAGCTGAGGGTCTGGTCTGCTACCATGTGATGGACACATGCCTCAATCCCCAAAGCAGGGAGACTAGCATGCAAAAGCCATTTGGAGCCAACCAGGCTGGTGCCAGCTGGATTGGACTGGGCCGGGGGTGTCTGGAGGAATGACCCTCCCTTTCATTAGCGACACATGACTCAAGTGTGGGGTCCTCCTCGTGCTGGCCAGTTTTCTAGGGCCTGATGGGTCTTCTAGTGTAGGGAAAGTCACTTGACTCTTAGCCTAGGTTCTCCCTAAAAGCAGAGCCTGAGGCAAGGGTTTGGGACCTGGTGATTTATTTTGGGGTGTGATGCCAGAGACTAGGAATGGAAGACCGGGGTGAATGAGGCAGAGAAGGGGGAAAGCCAGTCTAAGTTGCTGTTCCTGAACTAATCACTGCTGTAGGCAACTAGGGCCTGATTCTGCAGGTGGGTGACAATGGGTGGACTATACACCTTCCAAGCTGGCAACCAGTTATAACCAATGGAACCACCTGCTTCAGGGAGCCAGAGTCCCTGCTGACATTCATTTTTTTGACAGAAGTGACCAGTGCATCTTCCATGCCAAGCTCTGTGCTTTACCTTGCTGGGCACATGGAGGTGTGTGGAGACAATTCTGGGAGACAATTCTGGGAACAATCGGCATCCTTAGTGAGGAATGTCAGGAAGAGGCCTCTACAGACTACACGGTGGACGCAGCACAGGGACTTGTCACATCCTGGGGGAGGGAAGTGTCACAAAGGGGGCATGGATCAGAACCTTAGAGGAGGTGTAAGTGTGTTCCAGGGAGAAGACAGGCGTCCAGGCTGAGGGAGCGCGGATGGGGGTGACTGTGGCTACCCTCCACCCTCCAAATCTGAAATCCAGCATGCTCCCATTCTTCTTGGGCACACTGACAGACCCATCTCTTAGGCCAGCTTGCAGTTAGCAACTGTGTTCCAGCCCCTGGATGGGGGGCACAAGTGATGCATGCCAGTTGCAGGTCTGTCCTCCTCCTTCACACGGTTTGCCTCAGCTCACTGGCTGGATGATGCCAGGGCAGGTTCCAGGCCACAAAGATGCTGGTGGTGCACAAGATAGAAGGAACCTGGGGCCCCAAGTGACTGTGTGGAGCCTAGCTCCATGGCTAAACCTCCTTGAACCATGACAAGAGTGAGAAATAGACCTTTATGGCGATGAGCCATGGAGACTTTGGGCTGTTTGTTACAGCTCTCTGTCTTCCCTTACTGATACAGAAATTGGTCATTTGAAGTGCAGTGTTAGCATAAGAACCTAAATATATGGCATTGGCTTTGCTATTGAGTGACTGGGTGGAAACTGATAATAAGAGTCTTTGAAATCTGCTGGTCCATGTTATAAAGTGGCAAAATCCTTGGGAGGACTGCTGGCTGGGCTGGCTTGGGAGGCAGAGCACTTGGCTGCTGAGCCTATAGCTCTAGGTGTGGTGGTTGCAAAGAAGCGTCTTGGCCCCTACAGGCTGCATTTGCAAGGTATTACAGGAAAGAGATGAGCTCAGGAGAGGAGCAGCTGGTTTGAGGCAGAAACAATAGAAATAAAGAAGGATTTATTTTCAGGGCTGGAAAAGCCAACTGCATCTGGATCTGCAACAGTAGGAGATTAAGATTGAGAAAAACCTCAGGCCACTGTGAAGCCCAGGTGAAGGATGTGACATTGCCACTCAATTACAATAGCCTCAAGGTTGTCATGATTAAGTGGGGAGGAAGAGGCAAGAAGAGGGAGAAAAATAAATGTGGCTCTGGGCGTGATGGTTGGCTCTTAGAATAGACTAGAAGCAGTAGATTAGAAATTTAGGATTGGAGGGAATTACATTGCCAAAGAAACAATGATCCTAGGCGAAAAAGAGTCTTTGAAGTTTAATATATCCTTTGGGCCCCCAGCTCTCCACGAACAGGAAGCAGGGCTCTGGAAACTCTACAGTGGGCAACAGGGTGCTCTACCTTACCCCCTACAGGGTGGATCCAGGGGACACAGAGAAAGATGGACAAGGAGTTCTCTAAGAAAGCATAGCCAGGGTCAAGTCAGGGGACATCCGTGGCAATCCCTGCCTTACACTGGTCAGTGGACCACTTGCTTCTGGCGTCTCCCATTCTTCTCTCTTCTGAATGGGAGTTTTCACTGGGGTTATCTTACCCCTGCTCCATCATCACACACACTCTGTGTGTGTGTGTGTGTGTGTGTGTGTGTGTGTGCAACAAATATGTTTTCTCTCTAGTTCATGGGCCATCAGACCATGTGATTGGATGGGACCTTGGGCTGTCTCCTTGAGGGGAGGGTGAGTTTTTTCTATGTGTAGAAGGAGGGACATTCATGGATATGTGTTGGCCAAAGGGGCAGACTATGGCAGCGACTACTAAGTGTACAAAGTCATCTGTGTCCCTTCCTGTCTTCCAGGGCACTCCACAAGGCCATGTTCCCTTTCAGTCAGCTGGCCAAGTAACCGAATTATGGCCAAAAGAATGTGGGCAGAGAGATGCACACCCCTGATGCTTGGCTCCCCAAACCCTGCATTATCTTCCACATGTCCTCTGTTTTCATGGGTGATGCCAAGGTGATGCTGGTGGCCATGCGTTGGAAGTGGAGATGTGCACAGATGACTGCATGGGGAGTTGAACCCTCAACACTGTACATTGGAGGTGGCATGAGTGAGAAATAAAGTTCAGTTATTGAATCTGCTGTGACTCGGGGGCTCTTTGTTACAGGATTAACTTCTCCTGACTAACACACACACCTATCTTGGCCCCCTCCCAACTGGCTGATCTGTCAAAGTCATGTTACTCTCCTGCAGAAAACTCTGGGATGGAGCCATGGTTCACTGGGCGGCCAGAAACCTGAACACAGCCCATGGGGCCTGCATGCCGGCCCTCTCCTGTCCTCCTGACCCTTCTTCCCCTTGCTCTCTGTTCTTGGGTCACAGTTTTCTTTTCCTCAAATATCCCACTCTGTCTTCTCCCTCAGGTCCTTCATCCTATGCTTGAACATCTCCTGCCCTGTTTTGTTGTGCTCACCCATTATCCTTCAGACCTTATCGCAAACATCATTTCCTCAGGGAAGGATTCCTGGCATCCTTCAGACTGGATTCAGGCCCGCCATACATCAATTTGCGGACCTTCGTTACAATCGCCCAAAAGAAGCCCTGGTGTGGCCAGAAGAGAAATGTTTTGGAAGTTGTGTTAATTAGATGCTGTTAACTGCCCCTTATCTTTCACATTCCCCCTCCCTGCTAACAGAGCCCCAGTTTGGTTCAGAGGACCTTGTGCCCCTGGGGCTCTTCTCCCAGACCCCCTTCCTGCCACAGTTGGCCGTGGGACCCAGTGCTGCTCGATAGGATCTAAATGGGAGTCCCCTTGGTGGGTTCTTAAAAGGCATTGTTTTCCTAAAAATGCCAGCATAGGCCTTTCCCCCTTCACCCTCCCATCTTCTTCCTTTCCTGCGTGAGGATGAGCACCACATGCTAAGGACGGTGGGCCAGGAGCTGGAAGGAGCCTGTGTCCCTGATGACTCCCTCTAGCAGCCGCCCAGCCCTTCCGAGAAACCCAAAACCCTGTTTGGTCAAGCTTGTAAATGGGGTTTGTTACATGCAGCTGAACACGATCCTATGCGCAAGGCTTTTAGGGGCTTCACAGAGTGGACAGGAAGCCTGGAGAACTGTGCCGGGACAGAGAACACAGCCCTGTCAGGACCGCAGGGACTGTGTTAGGACACTGCTCCTGAGGTTCCTGGAATGAATCCGTACATCCTTGCCTCTCAGGGTTAGCTTCAGATCCAATGTTCCGGGCAGGACAACCTGGTCCCACGCCTGGATGGTCAGAGTAAGGCGAGGGAATGCCCAGGTCCTTGGAATCCTACAGTGAGAGGCCACATCCTGACCATCACCTGCTACATACTCTCAAAACTCCCTGTGCTTTCATTATGGTGACACTAAACCAAAGGCCCCCGTAATCGCGAGGCTGGGGGTGGTGGTGCAGCACAGAGCCCGAGAGAGGGGGAAAAGGGGAATGGGCTGGGGCAGGCTCCCAGGAGGAGGGAGTCCTGGGTGCCACACCTTTTTTTTGAGATATAATTGACATGTAACATTACATTAGGTTCATTGGTACAACAAAATGATTCAATATTTGTATATATGTGAAATGATCACCACAAACAGGTCTAGTTAACATCCATCACCACACAATTTTTTTTTACAATTTTTTTCTTGTGGAGAGAACTTTTAAGATCTACTCTCTTAGCAACTTTCAAACATGGAACACAGTATTATTTATTTTTTAAAAAAGATTTTATTTATTTGTTCAACAGAGAGAGCAAGAGAGCACAAGCAGGGAGAGCAGTAGAGGGAGAGGGAGAAGCAGTCTCCCAGACTCGTGGGGCTCGATCCCAGGACCCTGGGATCATGACCCAAGTTGAAGGCAGACGCTTAACCATCTGAGCCCCCCAGGCGCCCCGCAACACAGTATTATTAACTATAGTTGCCACACTCTACATGACATCCCCATGACTTATGTGTTTGATAACCGGAAGTTAGTATCTTCTGACCCCCTTCACTCATTTTGCCCACCCCTACCTTCCCACCTCTGGCAACCAGCACTCTGTTCTCTTTATCTACGAGTTCAGTTCTTTGGGTTTTTTTCAGATTCCATAAATAAGAGAAATTGTATATTTATATTTTTCTGACTTATTTCACTTAGCACACTGCCCTCAGGGTCCATCCATGCTGTGGCAAATGGCAGGATTTCCTTCTTTTCTATGGCTGAGTACTATTCCATTGTACATATGTACGTACCCCATCCTCTTCATCCATTCATTCATTGATGGACACTTAGGTTATTTCTATGACTCAGCTATTGTAAATAATGTTGCAGTGAGCACGGGGGTGCAGGTATCTTTTCAAATTCATGTTTTCATTTCCTTTGGATAAGTATCCAGAAGTGGAATTGTTGGATCATATAGTAGTTCTGTTTTTTAGTTTTTCCACTTTTTTCCACAGTGGCCGCACGAATTTACATTCACACCCACAGCGCACGAGGGTTCCCCTTTCTCCACATCCTCACCAACACTTGTTATTTCTTGTCTTTTTGATATTAGCCACCCTAACAGGTGTGAGGTGGTATCTCGTGGATTTGATTTGCATTTCCCTGATGATGAGTGATATGGAGCATCTTTTCATGTACCTGTTGGCCATCTGTAGGTCTTCTTTGGGAAAATGTCTGTTCTGATCCTCTGACCTTTTTTTAACTGGATTGGTTTTTGTTTGGTTGGGTTTTTTTGCTATTGGATTATAGGAGTTCTTTATGTATTTTGGATATTAATTCCTTACCAGATATGTGATTTGCAAATATTTTCTTCCATTCAGTAGTTTGCCTTTCCCTCTGTTGATGGCTTCCTGCGCTGTGCAGAGACATTTTAGTCTGACGTGGGTGGGCACACTTGGAATGCCCACCTGCTGCTTGTGCTGCTGCCACATTCCAGAGACTTCCCCCAGGGTTGCCTCCCTCCCCAGAGTTGGCTTTCCTCACTATCTGTCCACTCCTAGACCCTACCAGCCCCACAGCCTTGGCCACCCTCCACACGGAGGGCTGCAGGGGGCTCTGGATTTGGAGACGGGTTTCCTGGGCCCTCCCATTTCTCAAATGACAAGTGCCAGAACCAAGAACCGGCGGGCAGGGAGGTTGGCAGTGGGGTGAGTGGTCAAGGTGCCAGTTGAGGTGTTGATTCTGGCCTTCAGTCCTGGCTCTGTCGTGTGTGCTCCAGACATGTCAGCGCCCATCCTGAGAGCCAGCCTGCCTGATCCGCCGTGCCGTAGAACAGAGCTCTCTCCCCTGTGCTCTCCACCATGCTTGCACCAAGTGATTCCTTCAAGGGCAGGCCCGTCGTCCTGTACCCACCACCACGCAGTTCTGGGTCCCCACTGTGTGCCAGGCTCTCTGCACATGTTGGAAAGGCCCTTTTGGAGCCGATCTTCCCCAAGGGGAGCAGGTGTCTCACACCACACACACACACACACACACACACACACACAACACGAATAGACACATGGGCACAGCCTGTGGGGATGTGGGGAGGGCTGTGGAGACAGTGATAGGTGGTGTGATGAGAGAGATGTGCCTAGAGTAGAGACAAGAGTGTTTCTGGGACAGAGCCCAACTGGGCCAAGACCCTGAGTCTGGGGGAGTGAGCTCTACCTGTATTTGAGGAACTGAGTGTGGGCCAGTGTGGAAGAAGCACATCCAGGGAGGAGACTAGGTGTCAGGGGGTAACATAGCCAGATCAGGTGAGCTTTCCTATGAGTAAAATGGGAGCCATAGCAGGTTTGGGACTAGGGCATGTGGCAGTGGACCTGGTGGGAAGTCATGGGTTAAGGAGAAACGTAAAATCAGTGATTTACATAACTTAGTGATACTTTGGGGAGGGTGAGAGGAGATGAAGGAGTCACAGGTGGCCTGGACCTCTTGGTGATTGGAAGTGCCATTTCCTGAGACGTGGGAAAGAATGAAGTATGAACAGATTTATAGTTCAGTCTGGAACATGAAAGATGAGAGTTGCCTCAAGGGGAGAGGAAAATAGGCATTTGGATATGTAGGTCTGGGGCTGGGAAGAGATCTCCTTGTCCTCTCACCTTTATTCCTTCCATAAACACCTCTTGGGAGCTTCTTTGTGCCTGTTTTTGAGCTGAAGATGGCAAGAGAGCTCCTTCCAGGACTTCTAAATTTGTGGTCCACTGGGGCCCCTGTGTACCTCTTCAGCATCACATGATCCAGACTTAGCTGCTGTGATGAATAGACCCCCAAACACAGTGGCAAATACGTCAGAGTGAGTGAGATGGAAGACATGGCAGGGTTTGGGAGCGGGGTTGTTTACTCCTCCCACTTTATGGTCCACTGAGGCATTCGGGGTTGGGAGGGAACTCAGGCACCCTCAACACCTCCATTTCAATTTCACCTCATTTCTATTCAAGGGGAATATTTCCATGTTCACCTTCCCCGAGCCAGCTGAGAAGGGCAAGGGCAAGGGGATGAATGTCCATTTCTTTCCTGGGGGCCACTAGAAGGGGCACACATGTCTTTGGCCGACCTCCCACTGGCCAGGATTTAATCTAATGCCCTCAGATCTATGCTGCAAGGGAAGCGGGGAGAGACAGGCTCTGGGGAGATGCCAGGGCAGCTGTGTCCCCAGATAACCTGAGAGGATTCTTACGGTCAGGAAGAAGGAGAGTGTGGAGACTTTTGGACAGCCCATGGTCTCTACCTTGAAGTCTGGATGTTGAAAACCATGCAGTGCCTCGACGAGGAAATCTCCCACATGGTGTCCCAAGACAATGTGAGTGGAGCATTTTGAAGTAGTGGGGGCCCTCTGGGAACCAAAGTGGGTGGCTCATTTCAGCATGCTGGTTGGCTTCTTCCTCACTCCGGGCAGTCCAATTATGGAAACTTAGAGATTCTGTTGCAAGCCTTCACCAGGCAGTGCCCCTAAATCCCTTTGGCGGGTACTCCTCCAACCTGACTTGCACACCCCCCCGATGGGAAGCTCACCCCCCTACGGGCACCCTCTCCATTCCTCTGGACTCCCTGACTGGGAGAAAACAATCCTCATAGGGAGCTCTGATGTCCCCCTTGGCCATCCACCCAAGCTGTCAGTCCCGGCTCTGCCCTCTGCTCTCTGCTTGCCCCAGAAGAATCCTGCAGAAATTTGAGGTCAACAAGAGAAGTCATCCAAAGCTGCTTTTCCACCAGTAAAAGAGAAATGTATGGCTGTGCAAGACTCCTGGGGCAATCGAGTCCTCATGGCCAGCCCCTCCTCCCAAATGCTATGTGTTGTGATGATGAGAGGCATGATGGGCGGTACAGTATCCAGTTGAGGGACCTTGGGTAAGTTGCTTCACCTCAGTGAGCCTCAGCTTCCCTGTTTGTGAATGTGAGCCAGCAGTGTAAGGGCCGGGTCTGAGTGCCACCTCTGCCGTTCACTAGCTCTGGACCCGACGCCAAGTGCAATACCTGTCTGGGCCGCAGTTACCCCACCTTTAAAGTGGAGGTAACAGGGGATGGTACCGACCTCACTGAGGTCTCAGGAGGCTTGAAGAAGCTCAAGCTTCTGGAGAACTCGGCAGCGACTAACCACAGTAGGAGACGTCAGACTGATGCCCCCTGGGAATATTAACCAGTTCTTTTCTCCCAGATAGCTCATGCTACCGCTTAGCCCTTTCCTGCCTCGTCCTCCTTGCCCTTAGTTCAATGAGCCAGTTATTTCCTGGCTTTGACTTTCAAAATCCTAGACCCACAGGCAAAGGAAGATCTTGCGGGAGGCCTATAAAAAGCTAGTGAGAGTTTACTCTGGGCTGGAGCTCCTCCAATGGCTCTGCACACATCATTCCCTGGCACCCTGATGCCAACCTATGAGGCACGTGCTCAGTTATCCCATTTCACAGATGAGAGAGGTTATGTGTGCTGTGCAGCTCCCAGCCGTGGGTCCCCACACACAGTGAGATTTCCCCACGCTATCGCCAGGGGTGGAGAGGGGAGGAAGACTCAGGAGGGAGCCGGGCCCCAGCCCCAGATGTGCTGGGGGTCTAGTGGGCCCTGGGAGCAGACGGGGCTTGGCCTGCCACCCGCAGACGAGAGCAGGTGTCGGTGGGGTCTCCCCTGCCAGGCGGAGTGCCAGAGCGGCAGGAGACCAGGAGAATGCACGCAGGGGCTGCAGGGCTGTGGAGAGAGGCCGGCCTTGTCTTCTGTGTGGTGGTGGGTGGGGGGGAGGTGGGCTGCAGGAGTCCTGCCAAAGGCAGCCCTCGGTTGACTGGTTCATACGTCCAGGGCTCCTGGTGAAAGACGGGTGTACCCAAATTGGTGGAGATCTCACTTCTGTCAGAGTAGGAGTCAAAAAATGAATTTGAGATATAAAAAAAAAAAATCTTTAAAAAAATTTCTTGAGCATCTGACACTGTGGATTGAATGTCATCCAGGCTCCATACTCAATATACGTCCACGATTATGGTCTTCTCGCCGTTGTTGCCCAGCTGAGGCGGGGAGACGAGACACTCGTGTTTGTGTGTGCATTTGGCACGCATGCGTGTGTATGTGCAGGTGCGCACGTCCGTGTGTATGTATGTCTTGGTACGTGTGCCTCTCTGTAGGTGTGCGTGTGTGTGTGCCTTGTGCATGCGTGCCTTTCCCCCAGTGTGTTGCCTGCACCAGCCTGACCGCGCACAGCCGGTCCCCCATCCCAGCCCCCAGAATGCCGTTTTGTTTCTCACCCTTTCATATTCAAATGTCGGCCTGGCTCCCAGCATGCCCTGGGGATTTATGGCCTGATTGTGTATTGTTGGAGTCTGGTGAGTGGGTGAGCTCATCATTTGGCTTGTGATGGTAATTCCTGCCTGAGCCTGGGGGCCCCCCATCTGCTTCAGAGGGGCTTGCTTGTGTCCATGTCCCTTGTTGCTAGGTGCCCAAGCCATCCATTCAATCCAGAGATATGGAATAATACAAATACCAACAATAGCTAACATTTCTTGATTGGGGGTTGACTCTGTGCCAGATGTGGTTCTAAGGCCTTTGCATGTTCTACCTCATTTGAGCTCCATTCTACTGGATGGGGAAACTGAGGCAGAGGAAGCCGCCCAAGGGCAGATGGCCGCCACCACCCTGACCCGCCATCCATCCTCAGGCAGCCTGGTGTCAGCCCCATTTTCCACCCCGGCTCCCTTTCCCTCCTCTGGGCCATTTGGCCCCATCATATGGCTGGCCTCAGGGCTGGCCTCCTCCCTTGCATCCCAGGCCCTGCTGGAGCCGCAGGCCTGCTTCGTGGAGGCTCCCCCATCCTCAGCACAGCTGTTGGGACGCCCTTCCTAAAACTTCCACCCCTCTTCACTTAGGCCTCCCATGCCTCCCCGTTGTGCTTGAGCCAAAGCTCAAATTTGTCCTGGCATTTAGGGCTCCACTAGAACCTGGTCTTGTCCCCCTGCATCAGCAGGGTTGTCCTGGGGCAGGTAGAATAGGCAGAGGGCAGAGCTGGGACCAGTACTGAGCTCCGCAGTGGGAAAGGCAAGCAAGTGGGCTGCTGGGAGCTTTGAACTTGGAGCTGACCCAGGTATCCATGGTAAGAGGTGGCCATTGAGGCAAGAGCAACGGGGGACACTCAGCCTCAGATGGCTCTATTGGAGGCAGCTCAGGCACTACTATTCCTCCACGCCCTGGGCCTCTCTGACCTCAGATGCCCCTGCTCCACCCTTGCCTGCAGGAGTAGGGGAGGAGAGGGGATCTCCATAGGTCCACGCTGTGAGCCCCACAGAAGCCAGAGATTCACTCACCCAAGGGGCTGGGTGGCATCGTGCTTACAGTAGCCGTGGGGTGGATGGAAAAATGGGGTGGGCTGGAGCTTTGGAGTCATACACTCCTGGCTCCTCTCTCCTTTCTCTGCCAGCTGCAAGCCTCCTGGCACCTTAGTTTCCTCATCAGAGAAATGGGACAATACCACAGCATCATGGTTACTGCTAATGCCGAGAGCTTCCAAGAAGGGCCTGCATTTGAGAAGGGCTAATTCTTCTTTTAAAATAAAAAATGGTATTTCTACAAAAGGCAGATTGATCTCCTGTGCCTTTGGGACCCCCGTTTTTCTCTGTGGAGTCCCGGGACACTGTCTCCTTTTGCCTCTGCGATCTCTCCGAGCCTGTTTCCCCCCAGCACAGCGATAGCCCTGCTTCCTTACGGCGCTCCAGGGTTAAGGCGGATAAAGCTGTGAGCACACGGCAGGTGCTGACCCCCCTTGAGTGTGCTTCTTCCCACCAGCCAGCCTGCCCGCCTGCAGAGAGGTGCCTTTGCCGCTCCACTGGTGGAGGAAAAGGGCTTAGGAATCTTGTTACTGTTGGGTGGGTCCAGCTCCCAGACAAGACAGTGGGAATCGCATTAACCTTGGCCAGGGAGATCAGCATCTGTCCAAACAGTGGGGACTGCTGCCCGCGGCCTGGGCGTCTGAAGCATCATCCCACATCACACGCTCCCTCTCAAATACTTACCCAGCAGACTGGCCTGGCCAGGCCCGCCCTCTCTGGCCTCAGTCTTCCCATCTGTACAAGGGCCTCAGCTTGCCTGCTCTAGATCATACACCCAAAATGGTTTCTCCCAAAGCTCTGGATTTTGAGCTAAGAATTGCAAGGATGGCCCACACCCCAGCAATCCTGCTCACTTTGGGTATGGGGAAACCTAGGCCTGATGAGGGAAGATGAGTCATCCAAGGTCACCCAGGAAGCCAGTGGCAGGGCTGGGACTCAGAGCCAGGTGTTTGAGCTTGGGGAGGAGTCCAGGTGCCATTAATGCCAGGAGAGTAGGTTAGGGCCACCGGCTCTGCTGCGGAGCCAGGTGTCCACACTGGGTAAGGAGGAGTCTCCAGCATGGCTCTCGCAGCCAGAGGCTTTTGAGGAGGGTAGTCCAGCTGAAGGAGGGCCTCAGCAGGCCCTTACTTGGGCACCATCCTCGGTGCCTTCTGACTGCAGGACCAGCCAGGCCTCCGAGGCTGTTGACGGTGGGCCCAGCTCACCTCTCCACGGCCATCTCCGGATGTGCTGGAAGCTCCAGCCCTGCTGAGCTAGGCACCTGCCTGGGGCACAGCCTGCATTTCCTCATCTCCAGGCCTCTGCTGTGCTCATGTTGCTCTCAGGCCTGAAGAGCCCCTTCCCTCGGACAAGGCGCCTTTTCCAATCTCATTACTTACCCTGCTTTCTCCCTCCTTCTACTCTGGCCTCTTCACTGTTCCTTGCAACTCATCCTACCTCAGGGCCTTTGCACTTGCCATTCCTTCTCCTTGGAGTGCTAATTCCCCAGGGGTCCTTAGGGCTTGCCCCTTCATGTCACACAGACCTCCACTCAAATGTTCCTGTCACGAGGACGCCTTCCTTACAACAACCCCATGGTCACTTCTGTTCTCTACCCTGCTTTCTTTGTCTCTATGTATATTTGTTTCTTGATATATATTTATATTTGTGTATTTACCTGTCTTCTGTGCATGAGTGTGAGGTCCAGGAGGGTAGGGACTGCATCTTATTCACTGCTGAATCCTTAGTGCCTGGCACAAAGTAGGCCGAATGAGTAAACAGCTGTTGAATGAATGACTGAATGACCTTCCAATGTGGCCCTCATCAAAATGCCTTGTCACAGGAGGGGTTTTAAAAAAAAATGCCTTGTTACAATATTTCTATATGTTTCTCTCACTAAGCAAACTGGGAACTTCTTTAGGATAGGGACAAGTATTGCCTCTCTGTGTCCCCACTCTGTTTCCCCAGGCCTGGGCCAGAGCACATGCTTGAGAATCAACAATAAATAAAATTGATGTGGCAGCTTGTTTGCAGAGACAGCCACCACAAGTCCCCCCCATCCTTGTGCCCAGGCCCCTCTGCAGCGGGGCTTGTCCCCTCCCTGTACCTCCCAGAGGGGAATCTATTTCCCCTCTCTTTGGCCATGTGATTTCTTTGCACACTTGAACGTGGCAGAAGCGATGGTTGTATTGGTTCTGAGGCTGCGCCTTAAGAGGTCTTGTAGCTCTGTTCTCATGTCCTCTTGGAACGCTGCCCTCGGACCGCTGTTAACTGAAGCTGGCTGCCCCCTGGGGGGCCATGTGGAGGGGAACTGGGGGCACCCCCATGTACAGAAGCTGGCCTGCCCACTGGGGCAAGGGGAACAGAGGCTCCAGCCAACAGCCAGGGGCAATTACCTCTGGAACCATCTAGCTGAACTGAATGGAGCTGCAGGAGTGAGCCCAGCTGAATGAGGACATGCCGAGATTTGCCAACTCACAGGACAGCAAGAAATAATAAATCATTTTTGGGAGCCACTACATTTTGAGGTAGTGTTTCTTACACAGCAATGAATAACTGATAACACCAACTTCCCTGATTAAAATTCCAGACATCCAAGAAATCCTGAGACAGATGTGGGACAAGTCGGCTTTGGAAGAGTGTCCAGATTCCGATGGGAAGCAGGTCTAGCAGGTCTTCCAAAGGAGATCCGGAGATCTGATTATTCACGAATTCATTCATTTGGACCCATTTTCTGCCCATCTCAGTGCTGTAAGCTAGAGATCTAGAGATGGACTCTCAGCCTCTACCCTTAAAGTGCTCCCCATCTCATGAAGGAGGCAGACAGAAAAGCCATCACTGACAGTGTGAGGTAGTTAGGGCTGTGCTGACAGCAAGGATGATTATGATGATATTAGGGAAATATAATAATAATAATGTAAGCTCACTATGTCCCAGGTACATTTCTAAGCACTTTACTTGTACTATCTCATATAATTTTCAAACTAGCCCTAGGAGGGAAGTCTTATTCTTTTCATTCGTGTTTTACAGATGAGGAAACTGAGGCACAGAGAGATTAAGAAACTTTCCTTGGATTAAGTGGTGGATCATCTCAGAGCAATGAGGGAATTTAGAGAAGGGAGTGATTATACCTGCCAGGTGGGTAGGGAAAGGCTTTTCTGAAGAGGGGCCATTTGTCTTGGCCTTTGAAGGATGCATAGGAGTCCACCAGGCAGAGAAATAGTGGGAACAACATGTGCAGGCCTGAGGCAAGATGAAGAAGCCAGAGTCAGCCCAGCCCAGGGCCCTGCACTGGAAACCATGGCATTTTACCTTGTCCCCTGGCACAGGAGCCAGGCAAGGGAGCGAGCCATAGCCCAAGAGACAGAAGCAGAGGGCTTGCAGGATCCAGGTGGGTGGCACGTGGCCTGAGACAGCATCTCAGCAAACGAACCCCGGTCTGAGGGAAGTGACAGTGGGGCCGCTCAGACACACTCCTTCCCCAGACACCCCAGGATCCTGGTCCTCTGTGAGGGGCAGCCCCTCTGCCCGAGACACACAGGGACAGGGGAGAGAAAGCCTTGGAGGCTGGGTCCCATGCTGAAGAGTAGTACAGAGGATGCAACTTGGGGAGACTCGTCTGTTATGTATTCACTATTTATTTAACACTTTGATATAGGGCATATATGGTTTTTCCTTCAAACTAGGACACTTGGAGAACAAATGGGGCACTATTAATAGTTGCCCTGGGATGAGAGGCGTAAATCAGGACATACAGTCACACAGCATACGTGGCACCTGCCGTGAGCTTTACAATTATTAACTCGTTTAATCCTCTTGACAAATCTCATAAAGGGGTTTGCTATCCCCCCCATTTACCAGATGAAGAAGCACAGAGAAAAGAAATTCACATACATTGGCACTTACTCTTTGTTGGGCGCCGAGCCACACCATTTCACAGAAATCTCTCTAACCCTGACCACAGATCTGTAAAGGACATTTGGGGAACTCCATTCAGAGATAAAAAAACAGGGTCTGAGACCCAACCCAAGTGCAAAGGACCCCCAATCTCAACTTCTCTCTGCCTGACTGGCTCTCCTTGGAACATACATACCAACCCTAACCTCCTGCTTGCCTACTTTTTTTCTTTTCTTTTCTTTTTCACACATCCCCCCCACCCCACCCCCTGCCAGGGGGATTGTAGCCCAATGAGAGGTGTGTCTCCAGCAGAAGAATGCATGTGTTCTTTTAGGTGGGACGGGAACAGTAAGAGGAGGAGGAGGGGCCTGGTTTGTTGGGCTGGGGCTGTGGGTGGGTTGGAGGGAGTGGACATTTGGCGGTGGAATGGCCAAGTTGGATCTTTAGGCTCAGGCGCTCTGTCTTTCTCTGTGTTCTTCTTCTTCTTTTTGGTTTTTCTAAAGATTTTATTTATTTGTCAGAGAGAAAGAGAGAGAGAAAAAGAGAGAGTGGACACAAGCAGGGAGAGGGAGAAGCAGACTCTCTGCTGAGCAGGGAGCCTGATGTGGGACTTGATCCCAGGACCCCGGGATCATGACCTGAGCCGAAGGCAGATGCTTAACCGACTCAGCCACCCAGGCGTCACTCTCTGTCTCCTTCTGTCTCTCTCTCTCTCTTTCTCTCTCAAGGAAGCAGGTGCACAAAGAATGCCTGTGTGGACGGGGCAGACTTTTCGAAGGGATTCCACCACTCAGGACTGGGTTCTGGCTGCCTATCTCTTCTGCCAGTCACTGACTCGCTGTGTGACTTTGTGCAGGGCCCTTCCTGATCTAGGCTGCACTCAGTGTCCCATCTGGAACTCCAGGAACAGAGACTCCAGGCCCTCTTAGAGCCTTGGGTTCTGTAGCTGGCTGTGCAGTGGTTGGGGACTCTGGATTCAGGGCCCGGTGGCCTGGCTTCAAATCCAGGCTCTGCCTTTTCAAACGTCTGACCTTGTGGCAAGTTATTTAACCTACCTTTATGTGCTCATCTTGAAAACGGAATGATGGCAAAGATGATGATGATGATGATGATGATGCTTCATTAGGCTGCTGTGCAGGTTAATCAGTGAATATATGACAAGTGCTTAGAGCAGTGCCTGAAACAGAGGAGGGGCTGTGTTGCATTTGTTACTATTATCTTCTAGGGTGAACATAAGAAACAGAGACTCAAAGGGAGGGGTCCAGGGTGAGCACAGGAGGGAGTGTCTGGCTGTGGGCAGGCCCAACACAACCTTGCAGCGAGAACAGACAGGACATTGTGCACTGGTGGGAGCCTGGCAGGCTGAGGGAGCCATGCCCGGGCACCTGCTGGGAACAAGGGTGACCGTGGAGGGTGGGGAGTGGGCAGGGTGCCCAGGAATCTGGTCTCACTTGCTGTGGCCAGAGCTGGAGGGACCACAGCCCCCGGCCAGCCCGGTAACTGTCCAACCTCAGCCATTTGGGCGCCACCCTGGAGATTTTTACCTTATGAGTGAACATTACTATAATTTATTTCACGCTTGTCTTAATTTTAAATTTATTTTTTAATTTAATTTTTTTTCAGGATCTGAGTTATGCTCACATGGTTCAAAAATCAAAAAGTTTAATAAACACTTTGGGGAGAGTCTGCCTCCAGCCCTTTCTCCCACCACCTGGCCCTTCCCCACAGGCCAGGCTATTATGCTATGTCAATAAATATAATGTATGCATTTGATATATTTTAAAGACAATACAAAGCATACAATGCACACTGTCCTACCACATGCTTTTTTTGCTTCATATTTTTTTATTTTTTTAAAAGATTTTATTTATTCACTTGAGAGAGAGAGGGAGAGAGAGAGAAAGAAGGAGCAAGTAGGGGGAGGTGCAGAGGGAGAAGGAGAAGCAGGCTCCCCGCTGAGCAGGGAGCCTGATGTGGGGCTCAATCCCAGGACCCTGGGATCATGACCTGAGCCAAAGGCAGACGCTTAATCAAGTGAGCCACCCAGGCGCCCCTCACTTAATATTTTCTAAAGCAACTTTTCTACTTAGGTGGATCTAAATGACAAAAGACAGCACCACTTCTTGTAAACAGAAGTACCCATGACTAGAAACACATGGGAATAGAGCAAGGCCAATAAATCCCAGCAGCATCCTATTGTCAGTGGGAATCCTGAGTTCAAAGTCTGCCTTCTCTCTGTCCCAGCTGGACCAGGAAATGTTAGAAGTTGAGACACTCAGCACCAAGCTAACACCTGTTCTGTGAGATCATCAAAAGGACTAAAAAGATTTGGATGGGAAATTTCTTTCTCACCTTGGAATTCGGTGTATTTAATACAGCATTGCCTTTCTATATTTTTTCTTGATCAATCAATCTAGCAGTTTTTCCATTTTGTTGAACTTTTTCAAAGAACTGGGTTTTGGTTTCATTGATTTTCTCTATTTTTCTATTTTCTATTTCATTAATATCCTTTCTAACCTGTATTGTTTCCTTCCTTCTGCTTGGTTTATGTTGAGTTTGCTCTCCTTTTCCAGGTTATCCATAATAACCTATATAGATTAGTTTTTGATAGGAAGTCTTTCTGCTTTTTGAATCTAGGCATTTATAACTATGAATTTCTTCTAAGCACTGCTTTAGCTGCATCCCATATGTTTAGGAATGTTGTATCTTTGTATTCATTCATTTGAAATAATTTTTATTTTATTCAAAATATTTTCTAATTTCCCCTGTCATTGGAAAGGAGTGTGTTGTTTCATCTCCACATAGTTGTGGAAATTAATATCCACATATTTTAATTTCCACAAATTTCTTTCTGACTTCAATCTATTGTGATTGGAGAACATAGTTTGTATAATTTCTATCCTTTCAAATGTATTGAGATTTGTAACATATCATATATCTTAGAGAATGTTCCATGTGTACCTGAGAAGAACATACATATCCTACTGGGTTGGGTGGAGTATTGTAGATGTCTATTAGGTCTATTTGATTTGTAGAGATGTTCAAACATTTATTTCCTTTTTGATTTTCTCCCTTGTTGTCCTATTCATTATTGAAAATAGGATATTGTAATTTCCAGTTATTATTGTTGAATTGTCTATTTTTCTCATCAATTCTGTCACTTTTTCCTTTATGTATTTTGGGGCTCTGTTATTAGGTCCATATATGTTTTTAATTGTTATACCTTCTTGATGGACTGACCTTTCTTATCCTTCTTTATCTCTAACAAAATTTTTTTTCTTTTAAAGTCTATTTTGTCTGATATTACCATTCCAGCTTTCTTATGGTTGCTGTTTGCATGATTTATCTCTCCCCATCCTTTCACTTTCAATATCTTAGTGTCTTTCAATCTGAAGTGTTTTTCCTACAGATGTCATAGAGGTAGAACTCATTTTTTAAGTCCAATCTGACAACCTCTGCCTTTTGATTGGATTGTCTATTACCATCACATTTATTGGTATTACTGGTGTCATTGGACTTATGTCTGCCACTTTACTTTTTGTTTTCTATGTCTTTTCTGTTCCTTTATTCATCCTTTACTGCTTTCTTTTGCGTTTAGTGAATCTTTTCTAATGTAGCATTTAAATTCCTTTAATCAATTTTTTACTATGTAATTTGAAATTATTTGCTTACTGGTTGCTCTAGGACTTACCATAATACATCTTAACTTTTCAGAATCAGCTTTAGATTCATACTAGCTTAATTCAAGGTAGAAATACAAATCTTACTTTTATGTAGCTCTATTCCCTTTTCTCTCTTTTTGGGTGATATTGTTGCTATGTATATTATGTATAATATATATAACTATTACAAACCCAAAACATATTGTTATAATTATTAGCTTACATAATTTTATGTGTTTTCAAGAAGTTAAGAGATGAAAAGAGAGTAAGAGTACACTCATAGATTTCATGTTAACCTTCTTATTTAGCTTTCTGGTTATTTTCATTTGTTCCTATGGATTTGATTTACCATCTGGAGTCATTCTTTCAGCTTTGCTCCCACCAACCTCATGTGCTGTTATTGGCAAATATATTTCTAAATATTATAGGCCCAACAATACAGATTGCTTTGTATAAGCACATTTAAAATCAGTTAATAGAACAAAAGAAAAGAAACATGCATTTATACTGACTTTTATAATTATATAATTACTTATA
The DNA here is from genome assembly GCF_004348235.1 of Phoca vitulina. Lineage (NCBI taxonomy): Eukaryota > Metazoa > Chordata > Mammalia > Carnivora > Phocidae > Phoca > Phoca vitulina. The sequence continues at coordinate 44,232,199 of NW_022589716.1, read as the reverse complement.
CCAATATTTTTTGTTTTTTTCATGTGGATTCAGATTCTTGCCTGAGGTCATTTACTTTCAGCCTGAAGAACATACTTTATTATTTCTTATATGGTAGGTCGGCTAGCAACAAACTCTCTGTTTTGTTTACCTGTAATGCCTTTAATTCACCTTCATTTTTGAAAGACAGTTCTGCTGGATATAAGATTCTTGGTAGACAGGTTTTTTCTTTGAGCATTTTGAATATGTTATCTCATTGCCTTCTGGCCTCCATTGTTTCTGATGAGAAGTCAGGTGTTTATTTTATTGAGATTCCCTTATACATGGGTCATTTTTCTCTTGCTGCTTTCAAGATTTTCTATTTGTCTTTGGATTTTAGCGTTTTTACTATGATGTGTTTGTCAGTCTGTTTGTATTTATCCCACTCAGAATTCACTGAGCTTCCTGGATGTGTGATTTAACGTTTTTCAATAAATTTGGGCAGTTTTCAGGTATTTCTTTGAATATTATGCATTGTGCTTAATGATGTCCCACGTTTATCTAAGGCTCTGTTCATTGTTGTCATTTTCCCCCTCTGCTCTTCAAATTTCACAATCTCTATCAATTTAGCTTCAAGTTTACTGATTTTTTCTTATGCCAGTTAAATATATTGTTGAGCCCTTTTAGTGAATTTTTCATATCAATTATTGCATTTTTCAAACCCAAAATTTCCATTGGATTCTTTTTTATATTTTCTATCTCTTTATTGGTATTCTCAATTTGATATGGCATTGTCATTATACCTTCCTTTACTTCTTTAATCATGGTTTCATTTAGTGCTTTGAACATATTTACAATTGATATTTTGAAGTCTTTGTTAAGTGCAACATCTGGTCACTGTCACAGGCAGTTGTTATTACCACCACCCCCACCCCAGGGTATGGCTCATAATTTCCTAGGCTTTTTTTTTTTTCTTGTATGTCTCATAATTTTTTGTTGGAAACTAGACATCTTAAATGATGTAGCAAATCTGGATACTAGTTCTCCTTTTAGGGGCTTGTTATTATTTCTTTGTTTACTTTTTTGGTGACTTGCTGGATTATTCTATTGAAGTCTATTTCTCCCAGCCCCTGCAGTGTGTAGCCTCTGATGTTACTCCTCTGGGGGCACAGCCTTGGGAATACCCAGAGTTATCCTGGGATGACTTGGTTTTACAGGGCTCTCTTTGACTGTCTCTTTCCCTGGCTGCACCCAGCTATTAAGCTCCATTAATTGCTGGCTGATTGCCTATTGTTTTCAACAATGCCCTGGGGCATACATTTCTTCACAAACACATCCAATCAAAACCAGGCTCCTTTGAACAGATAGTTCCTAAAGTCAGTGTTGGAGATTTTCTATAACCACCCCCAGAGGTTTCTTCCCAGCCTTCTCTTTTTCTGTTCTCCCCAGCAAAATAGCTGGTTTACAGTTTACACTATATTTCCAATGACTCTATCAATCTCTTCCCAATTGCCTTTCACCATGCCTCCACTGTTTTTGAGTGTGCTTTTTCACTTGAACTTCTCCACACTGGGTTGCAAATGAAATCAGTTCCTTTGGAGAGAGTTGTACCTCTCTTTTCTATGGCCTGCTTCTCCCTTCAGAAAATGTCTCTGATGTGTAGCCCTGGTCCTGGGAGTGGGGCAGTGGTGAGCTTCTCTTTGAATGACACCCCAAATTTAGGATCCAAAAGCTCAGTATATGGGAAGAAGCAGCCCTGGGTCTTGATTAGGCTCTCTTGGTATAGAACCCTTGCTCCATGAGATGGGACAAGGGTAATTGAGGCTCTAGTATCTCTGTGGATCTGTGCCCGGGTATAGCCTTTATACCATGAGCAGGGGTTGAATAGAAGAAGGAAGAAGGAACTCCCACCTCTTGGCTGCACTTGCCTGGAACTTAGACTCAGCAATAGGTAGCTGGGACAGAATGAGAAATGCTGATGCTCTTCCCCTCTTGGGAAGACAGCCCCTGACTAGGAGCTGGGGAGAGAGGAAACCCTGTGTTCTTGGATGTACCAGTCTGTCTCATTGAGCTGGGAGTGGGAAGGGATGGAGTAGATCTTGGTTTAAATACTACAAACTTGCTGCTCTTACTGAATTTTAGTACATTTTCCTGAATAATATATTCATTTGCTCTATGCCCTTATTTCCATATATTTTGGTTGTTTTAAAACTTTTTCACTGATTTCTTTTTTTTTTTTTAAAGATTTTTTTATTTATTTATATGACAGAGAGAGACACAGCGAGAGAGGGAACATAAGCTGGGGGACTGGGAGAGGGAGAAGCAGGCTTCCTGTGGAGCAGGGAGCCCAATGCGGGGCTCGATCCCAGGAGGCTGGGATCATGATCTCAGCCCAAGGCAGATGCTTAACGACTAAGCCACCCAGGCGCCCCTTTTTCACTGATTTCTTTGGAGAGCGGTCCATTGAGCTCCTCATGCTGTCATGCTGGAAATGGAACTCACAAAAATATTTTCTTATAATAGCTTCTAGAAGCTATGTTGCTTTGCCTTTCATATTTAGGTCTATAATTCACCTGAATTTGATTTTTGTGTGTATGATATGAAGTAGGAGTTAAGTTTCCTCTTATCCTCCATTGAAGAAATTGTCTTTTTCTCATTGCTCAGATGAGTCTCCTTTGGCATAATTTAAATGTCCAACTATGGCTGGGTTTGTTTCTAAATTTTCTATGCTGTTCTACTTATCTATTTATCTATTTTTGTGCCGATACTATACCATTTTTGTGTTAATTTACTGAGGCTTAATGATAAGTTTTCACTTTATCTTAGCTATTCTTAGTCTCTTGTATATCCATACAAATTTTAGAATTCCCTTGTCAATTGTCTTCTTGTCAAAAAACTCCTCTAATAGTTTAGTTGGGATTGCATTGGTTGATTTTTTAGCACTTAAGAGTGGACTCCTGAACATGGTTATTTAGATTGAGTTGACAGACTCTGGCCAGCAGACCAAATCTTGCCCACAGCTTGTTTTTGTGTGACCCTTGAGTTAAGAATGATTTTTACATGTTTAAAGAGTTGTCAAAAAAGAATATGTGAAAGAGATCATATTTCTCAGTTTTGATTGCTACTGTTTTGTTTAAGATTTTCCAACTATGTTCATGAATATAATTGGCCTGTAATTTTCCTTTCTTTGATGCCTTGTTGAAACCAGGCTATTGGTATCAAGATTATGTTGCCCTCATAAACTAATTAGAGGGTTTTCCTTCTTTTTCTATTATCTGGAAAAAAATCTGTGGAAAATTGACTCTATTTCTTCCTTCTGAATTTGGTAGAATTTGCCAGTGTATCCATTTTTCTGGGTGGAAAACATTTAAGTACAGATGACATTTCTGTAATAGCTATAGGATTACTCACACTTCTATTTCTTCTTATCTCATTTTGATGCTTTGCATTACCTTAGGAATTTATCCATTTAACCAAAATTTTCAAATTTATAGGTATAAAATTGTTCATAATAGCATCTTATTTTTTAAATGTCTGCAGAATCTGTAGAGATGCCCCCTTTTAATTAATAATTTATGTCTTCATTCTCTCATATCCTCGGTCTGATATTTTCATTATTATTTTCTTCCTACTTCTTTTTTTGGGGTTTATTTTGTTGTTCTTTTTCTAACTTCTTGTGATGATTCACTGTTCCTTTTCAGCCTTTTTTCTTTTTGAATACTAAAAATTTTTAATTACTTTTAAGCACTGTATTAGTTTCAGTTAAAAGTTCTGATATGTAACATTTTCATTATCTTTCAGATATATTTTATAACTTTCACTGTGATTTCTTCTTTGACTCACTGGTTATTTGGAACTGCATATTTTAATTTCCAAAAAAGTGAGGATTTCCTAGTTATTGATTTCTATCTTAATTGTATTGTGGTGAGAGTGTCCTTTGGGTGATTTCATGTCTTTGCTTTACAGCCTAGAATATGATCAGTTTTTTGACAATGTTCCAACTGTGCAGGAAAAATAAACATTTTGTATTTGCATGTGCAGTGTTCTATACATATTAATTAGGTGATGTCTGTTTGCCATGTTGTTCAAACCTTATGTATCTTTAATGATTTTTTGTGTTTTACTTTTATCAATTACTGAGAGAGGTGTTTTATAATCTGCCTATATGATTATAGACTTGTCTGTTTCTCCTTATAGTTCTGAAAATTTTTTCCTTTATATATTTTGAGGCCAGGTGTATCTAAATTTAGAATTGCTAAATAGTCCTAGTAAATTGAATTTTTTAATAGTGTGACATGCCCCACTTTATATCTCTACTAATGCTTTTTTTTTGCTTTAATGTTTGCTTTGCCTGGTATTAACATAACTATACTTGCTGACTTTTGGTCTTATTGTTTGTCTGCATATGTCCCATCCTTAACTTTCAATCTATTAATTATCTTTTACTTCAAATGTATCTTTTGGAAACAGCATATAGTTATAGCATTTAAAAAAATCCAATCTATCTTTTTCTTATAATTAAAAGTTTTTAGACAATTTACATTTTATGTAGTTATTGCTACATTTGGGCTTAAATTTAGCATCTTACCAAATGCTTTTTATTTATTCAACCTATGCCATTTTCCTTACTCTCTACTTCAATGACTACTTTTGTATTTATTTAAATGCATTTTATTTTATTTTTTATTTTTATTTTTTTAAAGATTTTATTTATTTATTTGACAGAGAGAGACACAGCGAGAGAGGGAACACAAGCAGGGGGAGTGGGAGAGGGAGAAGCAGGCTCCCTGCTGAGCAGGGAGCCCGATGTGGGGCTCCATCCCAGGACCTTGGGATCATGACCTGAGCTGAAGGCAGATGCTTAACCAACTGAGCCACCCAGGTGCCCCTATTTAAATGTATTTTAAATCATTCCATTTTTCTCTGTTAGTTTGGAAATTATACACTCTTTTACTATTCTTTCGATTATTACCCTAGAGATTAAAATCTGCATCCTTCATTTATCAAAGTCTAATATTAATCAGTACTTTCCCCTTTCTTAGACATTGCAAGGACTTTGACATATTTGACATATCCTCCTAATTTTTATGTTGTTGCTGAAATTTATTTTAATTTCCTATATATTTTTAACATTCTAGACATTACTAATTATAGTAGCATTACTATTGTCAGTAAACTTCTTTTAGACTTGTGTGCATATTTTTTAAGTTTTTGTTTTGAAATATCTTTAGACTTACATAGTACCTTTCATCCAGCTACCCTCAATGTTATTATCTTACATAACCATAGTACAATGATCAAGACCAGACAATTAACATGATGCAGTGAACTGAACTGCAGACCCTATTCAGTTTTTACATGAATTCACATGTGTGTGTGCTTACAGTTCTATGAAGTTTTATCGTATGTGTAGATTCATGTAACCATCACATAATCAGAATATAAAAATTTTCATTGTCTTAAACTCTCATGCATCCCTTTTGTAGTCATGCATTTCTCTCACCCCTTACACATTACAGCCACTTATCTGCTCATAATTATAACTTGGTCATTTAAGAATGTCATATAAATAAGAATCATACAGTATGTGACCTTCTGAGACTGGCATTTTTTCCCCCCTCAGTATAGTGTCTTTGAGATCTAGCTAAGTTGTATGTATCAATAGTTCATTTATTTTTATTGCTGAATAGTATTCCATGGTAAGGATATGTTAAAATTTGTTTAACTATTCACCTATTAAGGAACATTCTGGTTGTTTCTGGGTTTTGCCTTTTACAAATAAGACTGCTGTGAACATTTGTGCACAGGTTTTTGCATGGACATAAATTTTCATTTCCCTGAGATAGACACCTGAGAGTGATTGCTGTTTTATTATAGTTTTTTTAATTGAAATATCTTTGACATATAACATTGTGAAAACTTAAGGTGTACATACACTGACTTGGTACATTTATATATGGTAATATGATTATCATTATAGTGAAAATTAGCACTGCTATCACAACACATAATTATCATTTCTTTTTTTTAATTGAGATATAATTGACATGTTATATCTCAGTGAAAATGTATTGTATTGCAGTTTTAAAAGAAACTGCCAAACTGTTCTCCAGAGTAACTATAGCATTGTACATTCCCATGAGCAATGAAAGGAGAGATCCTGGCTTAAAGTTTATTTTGTATGGCCACTCTAGCTTTCTATGGTTGCTATTTATATAGTATATATTTTCTATCCTTTTGCTTTCAAGTTATTTGTCTTTGCATCTAAGGTTTATCTCTTGTCAAGAGTTCATAATTGGGTCTCTCCTTTACATCCAGTCTGAAAATCTCTCTTTTTAGATTGGGATGTTTAAACCATTCATATTTAATGTAGTTATTAATACGGTTGGATTTACATTTGCCATTTTGCTATTTGTTTTCTGTGTCTCTTTTTTGTTTGTTTTTCTGTTTTTCCTTGACTGCTTTCCTTTGTATTAAGTAAATATTTTTTAGGGTACCAGTTTAATTTTTCTGTAGATTTTTTCCTACATTTTGGGTTATTTTCTCAATTCTTGCTCTAGGAATTTCAATATGCACCCTAACTTATCACTGTTACTTCAACTTAATACTAACTTATCCTAGTAGACTACAAAAACTTTGCTCCAATAAAACTTTATTCCCTTTCCCCTTTATGCTGGTATTTTCACGATATTACACCTACATATGTCATAAACCCAACAATACAGTGTTATAATTTTTGCTTTATGAAACATTATGTATTTTTTTAAATGTTAAAAGAAATGAGAAAAATGTTTTAATAGAATCTTTTATATTAAATCATATATTTATCATCTTTGGTGTTTTTTGTTTCTTCCTATGGATTGGATTTACTCCCTAGAGTCATTTCCTCTCAGCCTGGAAGACTTCTTTTAGGATTTCTTTAAAAGTACACAAGTCAGCAATAAATTCTGTCAGTTTTTGCTTATCTGGGAATGTTTTAATTTTGCCTTAATTTTTGAGGGATAGTCTCGCTGGGTATAGTAATTTTGGCTGACAGCATTTTCCTTTCATCACTTAGAATATGGTGTGCACTTCCTTACGGTTTCCACTGTTCCTGAGGAGAAGTCAGCCATTACTCTTCCTGCTGCTCCTCTGTATGTGAGCCATTTTTTTTCTTGCTACTTTCAAGGTTTTGCCTTCTCTTGCCTTTCAGTTTTGTGTCTACATATGGATCTCTTTTCTATTTCCATCTCAGGATTTGTTGAGCTCCTTAGATATGTGGTTTAATATTTTTCATCAAATTTGGGAAGTTGGGCCATTATTTCTTCAAAAACAATTTCCTGCCTCCTTCTTTCTTTGCTCCTTTTGGCACTCCCATTACACATATGTTGGTGTGCTTGATGTTGTCTCATGGGTCTCTGAGACTCTCTTGATTTCTCTTCAATTTTGTTTACTCTTGGTTCTTCAGACTGGATAATTTCTGCTGACATATCTTCAAGTTCATGGATTCTTTCTTCTGTCATCACAAATCTGAATCCTTCCAAGGATTCCTTTCATTTCAGCTGTGTTTTTCAGCTCCACAATTTCACTTTGATTCTTTTCTATAATTTATGTCACCTCATCAATAATTAGTTTGTTGGTTCACTGTTGTCATACTTTCTTTCAGTTCATTAACTATTATTTCTTAGTTATTTGGACGTTTTCGTACAAGTTTCTTTGAAGTATTTTTCTCCAAGTCAAACATCCAGGGACACTCAGCAACAGTTTCTACTGAGTGCTCTTTTTCCTTTTTTTTTTTTTAATAAAAGATTTTATTTTATTATTTGACAGAGTGAGAGCAGGAACACAAGCAGGGTGAGTGGGAGAGGGAGAAGCAGGCTTCCCACCGAGCAGGGAGCCTGATGTGGGACTTGATCCCAGGACCCTGGGATAATGACCTGAGCCGAAGGCAGACGCTTAACGACTGAGCCACCCAGGCACCCCTGAGTGCTCTTTTTCCTAGGCATGGGTCACACCTTACTGTTTCTTTTCATATCTCATAATTTTGTTGAAAATTGGACATTTTAGATAATGTAGTAGCTTTGGGTTCTGATATGATATTTTCACCCTGGAAGTTATTGATATTTTGTGTTTAGTAACTTTTGTTTGTTTAGTAACTTCTTTGGCTAAAACTGAAATCTGTCAACCCCACAGTGTGGCTGCCGCTGTTTTTGTTCCATTTTTTAATTCTTGTTTTTACTCTTAAGCCTAACTTCCTATAGGTCATTCCTGTGTTTGGATAGCTTAAAAGCAATCCAGTAGTTGGACAGAGGTCGTGTTTAAACATTTTGAATTAATAAGGCTTCTATCTTCTCCTGATGTATGTGTGTGTGTAGGAGAGAGTCCGTTCAAAGTTCAGGATGTTTTTAAATATGCCTTTACCTTCACTTTCTTCTGGGAATCTCCATGTCTCTTATCTACAACTGTGTAACTCAGGGTTGGCCAGGAGCATGTGAATAGCCTGGGCTTTCTCTATTCTTTACTTCACACATGTAGGTCCTCAAGGCCTGACCCATCTTGGAAGAAGACTTGCGCCAACTGAGTTGGGGAGACTGAGAGCCACTAAAACACAAAGGCCACAGGCTCCCACTGTTCTTATCTGAATCTCAGCAGTTTTTCAAGCATAGAAGCTTCCAGGATTTGGGCATTGAATGAAGGTGTAAAAGGCAGGTAACTAGATCCCCTTAAAGGCCTATGTGATTTTGCTCTCCTGGCAGGAAGAAGTCTATGTGATTTGGCTAGAATATCCCACATTCTACCTCTTTGGGCCACAAATGCCAATTGTGTGTCCTTGGGACTGAAGCCATAGCAGTGGAAACTGAGGCCCAGTATGGAGAAGGGGATTGCTGCATGGAAGGCACAGAACTAGGATCCTGGCTGTTGCTCTCACAGGCCAGTAACCAGTTCAGGATCAACTTCTCTGACCCTTGACGTTTCTAGTTCATGAGAAGAGAAGATGTGTTTCCTGCCCTGGCATCCCACTGCAGTGTGGGTGATGCCCACAGCCCCTCCAGAGCTTTGGCCATGCCAGTCTCTCTTTGACCCCCACATACGTGGAGCTTGTCCAGTGTCAGGGCTTTCGCACCTGCTTTTCTTGGCCTGGGATGCTTTTGCCCAGTTTTCCACACTCCCCTTCAAGATCACCTGCTCAGACACTCCCCTGACCACTCAGTGGAAAGGGCATCTCCTTCATTCTCCATCACTATCTGTAGCTTCCCTTTTATTAAGTCTCTCATACTGGCCTGCAGTTATTTGAATTATTTAAGTATTTGTTTCTGGCTTGCTTCTCCCTTCCTAAAGGGAAAGTCCCCAAGCTCAGGGACTGGTATGTCCTTTACACCTATCCCTAGTACTGGGGCTGGTGGCCAGACAACAGACATGCCAGTGCATGTGCAGTGGAAGGCTAGACAGAGGAAGGAGTGAGTGAACGCCCATGATCTCTCAGGACCCTCACGTGGAACTCCTCTGTGCGGGGTCAGGCCCCACGTGGCATGAGGACAAGTGTGCCAAGAACTGGGGAGCTATGTATGTGTGTGTATAAACACAGACTTTGTTTCATTATCCAGCAATGTTTTCTGGGGAGACTTTCATGTGCTGGGAGTGAACAAAACTGACGAAATGTCCTGCTATTCTGGATATACAGGATAATTATATATTATCACTTAATACCTGATCTGATAACAGCTGTTAGAACTAGAGCAGGGAGGAGGAGAAAGTGCTGGAGGGACCCGCTGCAATTTAAAGTAATATATATACAATGGAATATCATTCAGCCATGAGAAAGCAAGAAATCCTGCCATTTGCAACGTGGATGGACCTCAAGGCCATGGTGCTAAGTGAGAGAGGTCAGACAGAGAAAGTCGAATCCTGTATAATCTCACTTATATGTGGAATCTAAAAAAAAAACAACAACAAAAAACTGAACTCGTAAAAACAGAGAGTAGAATGGTGGTCACCAGGGGCTGGGAGGTGAGGGAATTGGGGAGTTGTGGTTTAAGGGTACAAACTTGCAACCAGTAGATAAATAAGTCCTGGAGATTTAATGCACAGCACAGTGATTATGGTCAACAATGCTGTATTATAAACTTCAAAGCTGCTAAGAGGCTAGATCCTAATTTTTCTCAACACAAAAAGGAAATTGGAATTATGTGACCTGATGGAGCTATTAGCTAATGCTACTCTTGTAATAATATTGCAATATTTAAATGTATCAAATTATCAAATCAAGGCTTTTTACACCTTAAACTTGCACACTATTTATGTCAATTATATCTCAACTAAAAAAACATAAAACAATGTATATATCTCTCTGAGGTTATTATATACAAATAAAGTAACATATAACACATTGTGCATCCTATTCATTCAACATTGTATAAAATATATTACATTATATATGTTATAATGTATAATATAATATACATTATATATAATATTATATGATACCATATACATATATAATTATACTATATAATAAATTTTATGATCATGATACGTAGATAATGATTATATACAACACCGTATTATGTGTTCTATTATATATATTCCCATGAAGTTCTGACCCACAGGCAGGTTCGGGGACAACTTCTGTGGGGACATGGGTGGTGCCTTTGGGGACTCCTCAAGACTAAGATGCCACATGGCCCTGGCCCCAAGTCCCACAGCTGTCACTTTCACAGTGACTGCATGGCTCTGAGACTCAGCTTCTCTCCTGCACAGAGGAGGTAAAGGTTCCTCCCTTGGGGGCTCTGGGGAGGATTGCCTGAAATGGGATTGATGGAGTGATAAGTGCCTGCTGTGTACCATTTAATTCCCACAGCCAGCGGGCTGAGGCTCAGCTAACAGCCCACAGTGTAGGAGCCACCATTCCTCTGAACTTAAAAGAAAAAAATATGGACATTAAAAATGTACTGGGAAGGGGCGCCTGGGTGGCTCAGTCGTTAAGCGTCTGCCTTCGGCTCAGGTCATGATCCCAGGGTCCTGGGATCGAGCCCCGCATCGGGCTCCCTGCTCCACGGGGAGCCTGCTTCTCCCTCTCCCACTCCCCCTGCTTGTGTTCCCTCTCTCGCTGTCTGTCTCTCTGTCAAATAAATAAAATCTTTAAAAAAAAAAAAAAAAATGTACTGGGGATTTGAGAGCATGGCATAATCATTACACGATAGTGCACCCTCCTGAGCCTCTCACCCAGAGCCGGCCATCATCAAACTCTGTTGTTCATGTTTGATCCCAGAGTCTTTATTTGTATGCCTGTGGGGGGCAAGCTGAGGGGTTGCCTAGAACAATTTCAAGGAACTCCCACACTTTACAGATACTACAAAACCGTCATCGCGTCTAAAAAAATGGACAATAATTCCTTAATATTTTCTGACTTGGAATGTATTCAGTTGTTCTTGTTCATTTCAAGAGTGTTTATTTTTTTCCCAATGGATTTAATCAAACCAGGATCCATACAAGAACCACATATTGCATTTTGTTTATAAGTCTCTTAAGTGTCTTTTAAATCTGTAACCCTTTTTATTTTCATGCCTTTTATTTCTTGAACAAACCTGATCACTTGTCTTGTAGACCAGTACATGCTTTGGAATGAATGAATGAATGAATTGAATGAATGAGTTAGTGAATGAATGACAGCTCATATACATCCTTCTGGTCTTTTTGCCAGAAAAGTGGAAGAGTTCAACCTTGGGCCTTGGAGGGTGTGTATACCCTGTAGTGCTTGAATTTACTTATTGATTGTCTTTTTGGAAATCTTTATTTCCCAAAACTCATCTAAACAACTGAACTCTGGCAGGAAATGTGGATGTGGCAGGGTCTCGTGTGAGCACCTGCCACGCCCCATCCTGAGCGGGAGTGCTCCAAGAGGCTGGGCATTATTTATGGAGATGTCCCAGTGACAGGGGGAACTTCTGGCCAGGAACTGCCGGTGGTGTCACATCCTTAACCTGGCTGACATCGGAATGCCCTGGGGGGAGCATTTCTCCAGGAAAGGATGGTGGGTCAGGAGCCCCCATGGCGTCTTTTCAAAGCAATAATAAAGATATCAGAAGGGCAATCTGTCAGGCGCAGACGTTGGTGGTGAGTGCTGAGGCCAGGCAGATGGTGCAGAGGAGAAGGACGGGGCTGGGAACCAGATGTTACGTTTCCTGAAAATAGACATGTCAGGTCTCTGGGGCTGTCAGGTGCCCCCTTATTACCCTATTGGGCTAAACGGAGCCACTGAGCAGTGACATCTCACTCAGCCGTGGCACCTGGCAGAGGACCCTGGTGCCTGCAGAGGCTGGGTAGGTAGGACTACAATAGTCAGTCCTTTCCCCTAGGGGGAAACTGAGGCTCAGAGTCTGCTGCAGAAGACCGTGCACAGTGTGGCAGTGGCTCAGGGGCAGAGACTAACTGGGGCCCAGGTTTCAGTGATCAGGACCCATTGGGAGGGTTCCTCGTGTCCACTTGTTTGAGGCTCTCTTGAGCTGCCCTAGAGCTGCACGGCCCCTCCCCATTTCTACCACATCACGGAGCACTTACTTGTCTTTGCACTGACCTTTATTTAAGCACATCTGCTTTGTTTCCCTTAAGCAAGTGGAAACTTGATAGACTCTCTTAAAAACCCAAACAAACAAGCCCAGCATCACATACTGTAAATGAAAGAAGTGGTACAAATAAACTCTGTGACTTCTAAGTGAGGCTGGTGAGCGCGAACAAGCAGGTCCGTCTCAGGCAGCCGAGCCTACACTCTGCTCTCTGGGTTAACAAAGGTGGAAGGCAAAGACAGGCAGGCACCGGACCTTCCCCGTGGTGCCATTGCCGGGGGGGGGGGGGGGGGGGGGGGGGGGGGGGGGGGCGGCCGGGGAGAAAGGATCATGGAAACTGGCTCAGCATGCAGCACCAACATTACCTAATGCCTATGTCCCATCCAATGTCATCTTCTGGATGGGAAACTCAAGATCAACCAGGAGACCCAGGCCCACAGAGGAAGAGGGACTCACTCAAGGTCACACAGCAGGATGCTGCCTCTAGAAGCTTCATTTCTAGGAAGGTCACTCTGCTTCCTTGCAACCTGCTTGATTCTAGTGAGCACATGCACCTGTCACTGTGTGGCTGTGACCCTGGGAGAACTGCCTGCCCTCTCTGGGCCTCGGTTTTCTCTCCTCTACAACAGGAACAATAACTCTTCCTTTTCTGGGTTGGTTGTAAGACATCGTAAGAGGAGACCATTCAGTCAGTGGATGCTTACTGAACATTGTATGTCTGGCACATAATAGGTGCTCAACACATGGAATCTCCTTCACTTCTAAAAAGTGACTCTGTGGCATAATAAGCACCAGATATTAACACCTACTCCCCACCAGTGTGAGCATCTATCCACACTTAGCGAGATAGGTATTAACATAACCATTTAACTGACAAGGACACTGAGAGTCTGAGACATGAAGTCGCTTGCTCAAACATCGAGAGCTGCTCTGGACAGTGCGTAAGCCAGAGGCTCTGGCCGACACAGGGCCATGCTGGGACTCAGACCTGGGGACACAGAGGCCCAGGGAGACAAGACTCGCCTGGGGCCTCGATTCGAACGGCCAAGCTGCCTGCTGGCAATTTCAGATTCAGGCTGTTGAATTTCCAGCCTAAGAGAGAGCAAAGCCTGTCTCCGAGCCTCTTGGGGGAGTAGATGTGTAATTATTTCGGGCAGATTGAATGCTTCTGACAAAAAGAAGGAGGGAGGAGGGAATAATTAGCCCTGCTTTGCAGGCTGCTGGTATTTCTCTCGCAACGAGCACTGCAGCCCGAGACGCTGTAATTAGGCCTTGGTAATAACAGGCTCCGTATCTCCCGCACCCTGTCAGGGAGAAGAATCCATCTTATCGGTAATTGTAGGGTTGGCAGTTTCTGAATGTCTCTTTCCGCTAGCCTGGGCCTTTCCCGGGGCAGGGGGGTGCTGGCAGGGCTTTCTGAGTGAACACTGCCTGGGCTGGGGTGCAGGGCGGGTGGGGGGACCAAGTCCGGAGAAGCCTCCCTCAGAGCTCGGGTGGGAGGCCCAAAGCTGCTGCCTGGATCATGGCCCCAGCCTCCCAGCCTGTCTTCCCTGCTCCCCACCCTCCTGCAATCCATTCTCCACAAGCCGCTGGAAGACGTGCAGCTAAACTGGAAGCCATGCTATATCCCTCCTCTGCTTCACACCCTCCATGGCTCCCATCTCCCTCAGAGGCAGAGACAGAGTCCTCTCCGTGGTCTGCAGGCCTACGTCTTCGGGGCTGTCCCTCTCTATCTCCTTCTACCTTCCTCTCACTCACTCGGCTCCAGGCCCACTGGCCTGTTCCTTGAGCACACGCCCGCATATTCCTGCCTCTGGGCCTTTGCACTGGCTGTTTCCTCCTCCTGGATGGCTTTTCCTTCACATGCTCATTCCCTCACCTCCTTCAGGTCCCTTCTCGGGAACAGCCACCCTCCAGCACTTCTTATTCACCTGTCCTACTTTATTTTTCCTCTTACGTATTGCCTTCTAACTCACCATATATATTACTCAATACTCTGTTTTCCCCACAAGACTGTCAGCTCCGTGAGGGCAGAGGTATTTGTCTGGTTGGTTCATTGCTGTACTTGAAAGGCTAAAATAGTGCCTGTCACACAGTAGGTGCTCCATTAATGACACGCAGCTGGCTTGACGTCCCCCAGCCTGTGTGTTCTCCTCTTCATGTGACGTTCACGTCATCACCAGGCCTCCACCCAGGGGCCCTCTCTTCCAGGAAGGCTTCCAGGAACTTCCCATGCACCACACCCTCTGGTCAAGGCCTGTTGAAGACACCTGACCTCCCTCCACTCAGTCACCATCTGTCCCTCCATCGGTCACCGTGAACTCCTTCGGGGCTGGGGCCCAAGGCTGAGCGTCCTCTGGGTCCCTAGAGACTGGCCATGGCCCTGGGTCCTAGCAGGTGCTGAATAGATGTTTCTGAAGAAATTTAGGGTGGAGAGGGGGCAAATGTTTGGGGAAGGGGGTGAACATGGGACAGCAAACAGTAATGACCACTAATATGAATCGAGAGCATTCTACCACCAGACACTCTGCTGTGTGCCCTGCCTGTCCCTGCTCGCTCCACCTCAAAACAACCCTGGGAGGCAACTCTTGCTGTCATCATGCCCATTAGACCAAAAAGAGAGGTTCTTTTAGCCGAAGGGGTCTAAACTGTTTTGGTAGCACATCCTAATAGGTTAAAAAAAAATCGAGTGTAGCTCTCCACCTTCTGGCCTTCCATCTACTCATTTATAAATTTATATATATATATATATATATATATATATATACACACACACACACACACGATTTATACACACATGTGCCCCCAAATAGAAATATTAAAGAGATGGATGAACATAAAGAGATATTCTTATGTGCTCTTCCTTTCCACGGTGGATCTCACACAACCCTGGGACTACACATCCTATTCTGGAACCCAGTACACCATGGCTGGGTGATGCAGTGAATGAGAATGAGTGAATGCTCATGAATCACTGCATTCAAGAACAGAGGCCCATTTGGGTCAGTTGTTTGGTTGTTTTCTTCACTTACTGGCTGTGTGTCCTTGGGTGAGTTGCTTAACCTCTCTGAGCCATGGTTTTCTCATCTATAAAGCGGAGATGGAAATAGTCTCATCTTCAAAGGGCTGTAAAGGAGTAAATGAGGAGTCAATGAGATCGTCTATATAAAGTGCTTAGGACAGGGCCTGGTACCTTGTTAGCTGTTATGATTGGGAAAACATTTCTTCCTAGAAATAAGGCTGAAAAAATGGCCAGAGTCAGAAAGTGAACGACTAAGGACTCAAGAGAGAATGCTTGTCATCAGCTCCCTTCCGCTGTCACCACTGACTCGAGCTGGAGCTGAAACCCCTCTTGGCGGTCAGTGTGGTACAAGAGTGGGTGGTGATTCGGGAGGACGGGGGCTGCTTCTAGCTCGTGTGACCAGATTGGGTTTCCCATCTGTACAATGGGGCAACAATGTACAGCGGTTGGGGTCGGAGACTTGGATGACTCCATGGGGGTGAATGTACTTTGCCAATCAGAGGAGGACGTACTAGGCTCCGGGAAGCAGAGCTGCAAACCTGAGCAGCTTTTGGCTAAGGACTTTGCTTGTCAGGGTCATAACTCATTCATCTTGTACCCAAATGGACAGCCCCAATTCCAGGCTTACTAATCTGTGGACAGACTACATCAGAATCCCCTGTCCTCTCCCAGCCTCATCCCATTGGCATCACTGGGGGTGTGGGGGAAGGGGGACTCAGGACTCTAGAACAAGTTCCCCCGGGACTCTACAGCACGACTGACTTGGAAATGGTTGTATTACATAATCCATATTGTCTGCTTTGTAATTTTTAAGGGACTGGGAATCTGTCTCTGGGTGGGGTTAGAGACCAGTGGGCATGATCAGGTAGGACTGGGGTTCAAATTTGCTAGCAGCGTGACTTTGGATGATTCATTTCATGACTGAGCCTCAGATTTTACATCCGTCAACAGGGACAGTAAGAGCACCTGTTTTCCTCAAAAATGAGGTCTAAATCCTCTCGTAGAGACCTGGTTGCTAAGTTCTCCATAAGTAGGAAGCGTGAGTATTCCTATTTATGTAATAGCATTGATTGCAGCATTACTAAAGCTGTAATAGTGATTACTATTATTAGTGGTTATTGTTGTTGTGTTACATTAAAATATTTCTTCCAGGAATTTAAGTTCATAAAAAAAGGGGGGTGGAAGCTTGAATGTCACTGAAAAGAAACCCCTGATCCACCAGATCAGAGCTAAACAGTGTGTAAGCCTTTTGCTGATTATGTTCAAAGGGGCCTCAAAGCAGGATTGAACCCCTCCTCTGTCTTTACTGAACTCTGAATGTGAAATGTGCTGCATGTAGGTGGCAAATCCCGCTAATCACTCGGTTTTCTTTTCAATAGAAGGATGACCGTGTAAACAAAATCAGAACCTGAAAAAGATAATGCCCAATATATTAAAACACAGATACTTGTTCAGTGCAAACACAAGTACAAATTTTCTCATTAAAATTTTTTGTTACTTTAATATAAAAGACAGCAATGCTCCACATTTCATGTACTATTAAGACAAGTTTTAAAACCCTCTAATAAGGGGGGCTGGTGCAGTCAGTTAGGCATCCAACTCTTGGTTTCAGCTCAGGTCTGATCTCAGGATCATGAGAACGAGCCCCACGTCCAGCACCGCATGGAGCACCGCATTGGGCTCCATGCTCTGTGGGGAGTCGGCTTGAGGTTCTCTCTCCCTCCCCCTCTGCCACTCCTGCTCATGCTCTGTCTCTCTCTCTAAAATAAATAAATAAATCTTTTTTTAAAACCCCCTAATAAGTGTTTAATGAAAATAAATTTTTTGAAGAGTAGCATGACTACAAAATCAATACTACCAAATCGTTAGTGATGCCTTTCGCATTAACAATATTCGGAGGGTAGGTGGAGAAAATAAACAAGGATATGGACATTTTAAAATGATATTTTCTCCAGGCTTGGTCTTTTTACTGAATCTTGTGTGTATTAGAAGATGTATTCAAGATGGTTGTAAAGATACTCAGCTGAAGTCATACTTCAAATGCCAAATGGACTTTGGCAGCATTTGATATCAGCAAACTTCACCAATCGACACATATAGGAACTCTTAGGTTTTCAGATTTTAACTGCCTAGAGTCTCTTAGCTGATGAGTCTGGCCTTGTAAACCTTTTCTTGGCCCTCATTAGTGTGTTATAAATTATTTTTAATTAGGTGGAGAGCATCCTATTGTAGGTACCATGATAGGAGTTGTCAATAACAAAATAAGACCACACTTAAGAAAAATTGGAATCATAAGAACGCTCTAAACAGACTCAAAGGTGGTTTGACGTTTTTCCCTGTGATTTTAAAAAATGTTTTTTTGCAAAGCAGTCATTGCATTTGTAATGATCCTGGCAGTTCATTGGAAAATTTTCTCGTGCTTTCAAAGCTAATATGATTGGAGTAAAATTGCAAAAGAACACTTAGATCTTGCAATCTTGTTCTAATTAGTGCATTTACAAAATCAAACGCTCAGTGAAAAACGTTTTTGGAAAAATCAGCGTTAAGACCAGGGATTTGGCTTCCTGACTTTCCCCAGGGTTCGTGGGCAGAATTTGATGATGCAAGAAATTTGTGACATCATCAGAGCCCATCAACATTTTGGCCAAGGGAACTTGGGATGTGGGAAATATGAATTTAAAATTTATTTTTCATGTATTTTTTAGAAAGGCAATGATACTCTTCTCTAGGTATCAACTCATGATTTCACCAAGTCCTGTCCATCCTTCTAGCCAAATGTCCTGTCTAATGGCTGTTAATGTCTATGAATCAGTTTGTCTTCCCCAATATTTAAGAAGGGTCTTAAATCCTTTAGGCCTTCAACATGCTAGAGAAATATACATCCCAACTCTTTGCATCTTAAGGAAATCCAAGTAAGCTACTCTCTTCTAGAATGATCTAGAATGATCCAGAGAAATTCGAACTCTGGACTAAGCAGGCTGAACTTAAACCAGTGCAATATCCATGATCATAAACCTTTACACCATGGTACTTACACCTCACCCAGCAGGAGAGTCAGTGTGCCCATTATGCTTCTGTTGCAGGAGGTGTGCAGGCGAGAGCTGGGAATCTGCCACTGTTCCCTGTACTCTTGTGGATCCAGCACAGGAGGCCCATGGACCACACTTTGAGAAGCAGCTATTTGCAGCTCCTGTCTGTTTTTCCGTCAGTGCTAGGTGCACCAGTGACAGGATGATTTATGACTTTGTGGGTCACCGGAATGAGATGCACACAGACATTTGTGGAATGTCATCAAAGGCGTTTTCATGGAGGCCCATCATGAAATGAAAATATGCACACTAGTGTGGTAACACTAGCCCCAGATTTTAATGAAACCCCAGGCAGCCCTGTCTTGATTATTGGAGTTTTATAACCCATCCTGGCATCTGAGAAGGCGAGTCCTTTTGCATCTTCTTCAGGCATGTCCTGGCTCTTCCTGAGTTCCGTGTAATTTTTTGTGTGTTATTTATGCTTTTAAAAAATTGCTATACAATTCACATTCAGTAAAATTCATTTTAAAGTATACAATGTGGGCTTTTTAAGTATATTCGGGCTTCTGCAACCACCACCACAATCTACTTCCAGAATGTTGTCATCCTCCAAATAAACCCTGTACCTTTTAGCAACCACTTCCCATTGTCCTTTCCCTCAGTCCTAATTTCAGTCTCTATGTTTACCTATTCTGGAAATTTCTTAGAAATGGAATCATGTAATATGTGACCTCTGTGTCTGGCTTCTTTAATGTAGCATAATGCTTTCAAGGTTCATCCGTGTTGTAGGGTGTTTTAGTGTTTCATTCCTTTTTATGGTTGAATAATATTCCATTATATGGATACGTCATATTCTGTTTATCCATTTATCAGGTGATGAAAAATTGAGTTGTTTCTGGGTGCCTGGGTGGCTCGGTCGGTTAAGTGCGTTTGCCTTCCGTTCAGGTCGTGATCTCAGGGTCCTGGGATTGAGGCCCGAGTCGGGCTCTCTGCTCAGTGGGGAGTCTGCTTCTCCCTCTCCCTCTGCTCCTCCCCCTGCTCATGCTCTCTCTCTCTGTCTCAAATAAATAAATAAAATCTTAAAAAATAAAAAAAAAAGAAAAATTGGGTTGTTTCCACCTTTTGGGTCCGTGAATGGTACTGTTATGAACATTCATGTACAGACTTTTTTATGAACATGTATTTTCAATTCTCTTGCGTATATACCTAGGAGTGGAATTGCTGGGTCATATAATGACTATGTTTACTTTTTGAGGACCCTCGATGCAGTTTACCACAGCAGTGGCACGGTTTTATAGCCCCACTAGCAAAATCTATCCACATTCTTGCCCACACTTTTTGTTGTCCCAGTGGGTGTGAAGTAGAATCTTATTGTTTTGGTTTACTTTACCTTATGACTAATGATGTTGAGCATCTTTTCATGGGCCATTTTAACATCTTCTTTGGAGAAATGTCTATTCAAATTCTTTGCACATTTTTAATTGGGTTACTTGTTTCTTTATTTTAAGAGTCTTTTATTTATTCTGAATATTAGACCCTTACCAGATATATGATTTGCAAAAGTATCCTCTGAAGCACAAATGTGTTTATTTTGATGAAGTCCAATTTATCTATTTTTCCTTTGGTTGTTTATGCTTTAGATATCATTAAGGAACTGTTGCCTAATCTAAAGTCATGAAGATTTACACCTATATTTTCTTCTAAGGGTCTTACAGTTTCAAGTCTCATACTTAGGTCTTTGATCCATTTTGAGATATTTTTGTATATGATATGAGGTAGGGGTCTGAATTCATTCATTTGCTGTGGTTATCCAGTTGCCTAGTACCATTTGTTGAAAAGACTATTATTTCTCCACTGAATTGTCTTGGCATCCTTGTCAAAATCAACTGGTCATAGATACATGCGTTTATTTCAGGACCCTCAAGTGATCCATATGTCCATCCTTATGCCAACATTACACTGTCTTGATTACTGTGGCTTTGTAGTAAGTCTTGGGATCGAGAAATGTGAATCCTCCAAACAATTTTTTTTTAAATATTGTTTTGGCTATTCTGGGTCCCTTGCATTTCCATATAGATTTTAGGACCAGCTTATCAATTTTTTTTGGAAACAACCTATTTTTGTATATTAACCTTGTTTATCTTAATCTTGCTGAACTTATTTATTGGTCCTAATAGGTCTTTTGTGTGTGTGCCATGTAAAATTCATACTCAGCTTGTCAAGGTTCCCAAATAAATCTGTTGAGATTTTGATTGGAATTGTATTGAATCTATAGACAATTTTGTGTTTGAATTGACATCTTTTCAATATTTAAAATTTCTTATTCATTATCTTTCCATTTATTTAGGTCATCTTTAATACTTTTTTGTTCAACTTAAATTTTCTGTATACAAGTCCTACACATCTGTTTTTGGATTTATTCCTAGGTAGTGTGTATATTTTTTTTTGCTTGATATTACAAATTATCTTTAAAAAAATAATGCTTTGGGGGCATCTGGGTGGCTCAGTCAGTTAAGTGTCTGCCTTCAGCTCAGGTTATGATCCCAGAGTCCTGGGATCGAGTCTTGCGTGGGGCTCCTTGCTCAGTGGGTAGCCTGCCATTCCCCCTGTTTGTGCAATCTCTCTCTCTGACAAGCAAATAAATAAAATCTTAAAAAAAAAAGCTTTGAAGTGTTTTTTGTTAGTACATAAACTACAATTGCCTTTCATATATTTATCTTATAGTCAGTCACCTTGCTAAACTTTCCCATCGTGCTTACTAATTTTTCTATAAGCTCTTTGAGTTCCTATTAGTCAAGGATTAAAATTAATGTAATTCTAGGCATTTTGGGACTGAGAGGAGGGAAAGAGCCAAAACTGATATCAACTTAAGTAAAATATTGTTTGTTTTCTGATGGTAACACATTGAACTTTAAACACAGTCAGCCAGGGGCGCCTGGGTGGCTCAGACATTAAGCGTCTGCCTTCAGCTCAGGTCATGATCCCAGGGTCCTGGGATCGAGCCCCCCTGCATCAGTCTCCCTGCTCGGCGGGAAGCCTGCTTCTCCCTCTGCCCCTGCTTGTGTTCCTTCTCTCACTGTGTCTCTCTCTGTCAAATAAATAAAATCTTAAAAAAATAAAATAAAATAAACACAGTCAGCCATACAATATATGGTCTAAGCTATGAAACCTTCATCTCTATTGGTTCCCTTATTGATCATGGGCTTGGATATAATTCAAAAGGTACAAAGGCTATCTTCACCACGGGTGGAGATGAACCCCACACACAGGAAGCTGGACAGGAAAAGGTGAAGCATTAGTGGCCCTGAGTTTCTCCCAGTTAAAGTTGCAGGGGAACAGTTAATGGTGTGAAATAGGAAGTGTCATGGCACCAAGCAGTAGGGGATTCACTTTCAGTTAGCACTCAAGCAGTAAAAGACTCCTCACAGCTGTCTGTAGGTGCAGAGATTTTAGGGGCCGTTGACCACAGCCATGGGTGATTCTGAATGAGGACATCCTTCTCTACTCCTCAAGCTAAGCTCCAGAATGTCTGAATCTGGGATCAGAGCCTGGATGGAGGAAGTGGATGGGGCCCCTGCCTTGCATAACTCCAGTATGTTCTATCCACTTTGCATTCCAGAATTAGCATTTGTTGGACACTTACTCTCCACCCAGCACCGTTCTTACTTAATCCTCACCACAACCCACCATATTCTTCTTATCTCTGTATGGTGAGGAAACTGAAGCATGGAGAGATGAAAGAACAGGGTCAAAGTCATCCAGCTGGTAGGTGGCAGAGCAGAGGCAGATCCCAGGATCTCTGCTCTCAACTGTTATGTCACCTGTGCCTTTCCAGTCTGGAACAGAGATGTGCTCCAGAGAGAAGAAAAAGAGAGACTCTGCTCTGATTCCCTCCGAATTTCCAGGTCTTGGCTGCTTTTACTGATCAATCCTTCCAATAAATCACTTTAAATTCTACTATTCATTTATTTATCTATTTATTTATTATGATTTTGCCTAGGCTCTCTCAAAGGGAATTCTATGACCTTGGTCTAGGTATTATATATGGAAGCTTAAGGTCAGGGATGGAATTCTTTTGTATCTTTGTAGCCCTACACAGGGCTTGGCATCTGGTTGAGGCTGGGAGTATTTACTGGAAGAATGAATGACTAATTCTCACAGGGAGACTACTGAGATAAAACCAGCCCACATTTTTTTGAAAGTTTACTCCGCATCAGGGATCACTAGTATTTAAAATGCAATAAACCGCTTAGTCCTCACAACAACCCTACGATACATTATGGGTACATTATGATTTCCACTTTATAGATGAGGAAATTGAGACCCAGAGAGGTTACATCCGTGCCTGAGGTAGCAGCCACAGTAAGGGGGGGAGGGCTGAGCCAGAATCGAACTTATGCAATCAAATCTGAAGCCTGGCCTCACATCGTATGACTCTGTGTCGCCTGAATCTTCTTCTTCCTCTTCAGCAGGGTCAGCCAGCCACTGCCTGATGTCTCCAGTGATGGGCGGCTTAGGACTGTGCAGCCCTGCCTCTCCTTTCCCACGCTGGTTGTGGCCCTCCCAGCCCCTCTGCCGCACTGACCTGTGTGAAATCCTCTGAGGCAGAACCTCGCTGAGTCCTTTCTCTATCCACCCCTCTTCATGGAGCTGCTGTCTCTGTCTGAAATGTCCGGCCACATTGTCTGGCTAGAAAATGCACTTCAAAATCTGGTGTATTCCGCTGACTCTAAAACATCACTGATTGTAAGATGCACATTCATTTTATGTTCACTTGAGAAAGAAAAATTTTACCAGCTAAACTTTGACGTAATACTTCCTTATCACTTGGAATTTTTATTTTATTGTTACTGAAAGAAGCTCATTAGACAGAGTTTATCATTTATTACTCGTGTGCCTAAAAAAAATAAGAGAAATAAACTGGGTAAGTTAGTCCTAAAACGTGTTCACATTCAGAGTCTGACTGTTTTGAATAATTTCCGACTTGGTCATTGATGCCTGTGGTTTTCCATGTAATATTGTCCTCTGTGCTGTCAATACCAAATGACACTGCAGCATTTCTGGAAAGAGTGCTTCTTTGTTATCCCTGAGGCTCTCCTCCAAACCTCTGACACCCATTCTGTGAGTTCTGAGTCAGGTGTTTTCCTGCTTGGTGTACCATGGTCAACCCTCTTGCATGTATCGCTAACAGAAAGTGACAACTTCATCTGTTTGTATGGATCTTGGGACCCTAGAACATTCGGTGGTTGTTTTGCAAGAAAATATGGTTATTCCTCCGATGATACACATATGCTTTACTAATGTTACCTTTGTACTCTGTTCCCATGTTTTATTGCACACACAATAACTTCTCACTTCAACGCTAAGTCCTGGTGTAATCTTGTTGAAGACATTTTAAGTGGCAATTAAAATTTTTTTTTTTTTTTTTATTTTTTTTTTTTTTATTTTTTTAAAGATTTTATTTATTTATTTGAGAGAGAGAGAATGAGAGAGAACACATGAGAGGGGGGAGGGTCAGAGGGAGAAGCAGACTCCCTGCTGAGCAGGGAGCCTGATGTGGGACTCGATCCAGGGACTCCAGGATCATGACCTGAGCCGAAGGCAGTCGCTTAACCAACTGAGCCACCCAGGCGCCCCTTAAGTGGCAATTAAATGTAACACATGTCATTCCAACAACACACAGACCTCAACAGAGTGATGACAAATGAACAGCCATTGACAAAGCTCACACAGGCTGAGGCGGTGACAGCCGTACCCCGCTGCCGCCTGGTGACCAGGATGGTGAGCTGCTGTGCCTTCTCAGAGATGTCAAAACGAGAAGAACAAGTGTTTGAGCTCCCTGAGGCCAGGATACCTCATTCCTCTGTGTAACCCCAGGGCCTGGCCCCAGGAAATTTTTTTTGTCTAAACAGATGAATTGAATAAGACACAAGGCAGCTGGGGAGAGTAACAGTGTAGAAGGATTCAGGAAAACATTAAAACACAGAGGTAAGAACTCAAATCACAGAAGGCTGGGGCCAGGTAGTTTGGGAGCAAAATGCCCACTTAGCCAGAGGTAGACCCTTGAAAGTATCACAGCTTCCTGGCACGGGAAACAGTTGGTCCTGGATGATAGAATATCAGATGTGACAGGGTCCTAAGAGATCTCGTTTAACTCCCAACAGCTAATTTATAGAGGAGCCAAGACTCAAACCTGAGAAGGTGTAGCCCCAACCATGAAGCCTCCCTGCTGCCACCCCCCTTCCTGCCAGGAAGGGTTGCCTTGGGCAGCATAGAGCTCCTTGACACTTGAGGTCTATAGGTATAAGCATGAAACTTGGAAACTAGACCCTGTTCCACCTCTGACAGTAGGAAACAGGCTATGAGATGACCAGCATTTGGGAGCTTTGCCAAATCACCTCATCCCAGTCTTAATGATTTACGGATGAGGAAACTGAGGCTCATGGATTTCCTTTAGGACTCCTGTCCTTCCTCCTCTAAATACCTCTCTCTGTGCCCCAAGCCACTTGCCACTCTGTTAGCGGTGTGTCTGTTTTTCTGCCTTCATGTATCAGTTATTTGTGTCTGGATTTATCTCCCTGACCACAAAATAAGCTTAGTAAAGATGCCATCTCCTTAGGGTGGCCACATGATCTGGTGGAGGGAGGGTTGACTTTGAACCACTCAAAAAACTGTGGGATATCAGGGATGTTACTTAAAAGATCTGTGCCTCAGTTTCCCCAGTCCGTAAAATGGGGATGATGATGATATTACCTGCCCCATCTGTGGCTGAGAGGATTAAATGAGATATGGAACATGTGCTAAGCTCCCAGTAAATATTAGGTTTGAATGGTCATCATCATCGTTATCACCTCTAAGCCTTCTCCACGGTGCTAAACAGATGTTTGTGAATTAAAGGAATTTGTGTCAGTGTAACACCTCTACGGCCCTGCTCCCCATCCTCTGGTAAATGCCCATGGTCCTGGTGGGCTCCCCGCTAGCTCCCTGATCCTGGTCCATACCAATCTGTGCATCATTTCCCCAGCCACAGTGATTGGGTTATCACATGACCCAGTCCTGGCCAATCAGAAATAGGAAGACTGAATGCTAGGTCTTCAAGTTCTTTGGCCCCCAGGGACCTAAAGCTGGAGAAGTGGAGTGTTGACCCCTCTGCATCCCTCCCTTCACCCCAACAGGGGAGGCTGCCAGAGAAAAGAGCCAGTGCAGAAGGGGTAGGTGGACCCCATAGAGGAAGAGAGAAATCAGTGCCAGTGACACAATTTGACCCCTGCATTAAGCTATGCCTGAAAGCAGATCTACTCATTGCTTTTTTTTAATTAGTGAGAAAAAAATTCCTTGTATGCTTAAGCCAGCTTGGGTTAGGCATCTGAAAGGGTCCAAAGCAATAGTTACTCCAAGACTGTGTGACATACAAATTTACATATATTTCTAATAGCATTTTTTAGAAAGAACTTATTCCACAATTGAAGTCAGTGCTGAAATCATATTTGGCCTTATACATATAAATGCCTGGCTCCACACAGCCTTTTGAAAACCTGTGGGTTTACCAGCTTCCCTCCATGTCTTCCACACAGTCTGAGCCCGCAACCAAGCTGTGTGGGGCCAGCAGGGCTACCCCATGGCTAAGCATGTCCGACTCAGTGTTTTCCCACAGCTTTCTACAGTGTCCCGGGGGAGAATTATTATCATCTCTCCCCTTGTATCTTTTTTTAGTTATAAGCAGCTCAGCTCAATTCAGGCAATTTCCTTAGACCTACACATGTTGCCCTTCTCCTTGTCCAATGCCTTCTGGAAATGACCCCCTCCAAACTCTTGCTCTGCCCCTTCTGTTTCTCTACCTGTTTATGGATCTCTCGCCCCCAAAGAAGTCCTACCCTCCTCATTATGATTGTGAGGGCTTCAAAGTGCTAGTGATGTCAGCAGGGTTGTGGTTTTGGGGGGAGCTCACTCCACCTCTCCCAAACCCTATCTCTGCCCCTATCTGTTCCATTGACAGTGACACTCTGGGGACTGAGTAACCATCTCTGTTTCTTCCCCACCTCACTGACAGAAGGCCTGTCAGAGAGGAGACCCGAAAAGTGTTTGTCATGGAAACACACCCCAAGGGCTTGGCTTGTGGGCTCTGTCTGATCCACATGCAGTGAGCCTTCTCCCATGGCTTGGAGCTCAGACCCAATGCCCCCTCTTTCAAAAAGTATATTGCAATGGTTCCTGTCCTCTCCTGAAGTCAAATTCATAGCTAACATTGCCTACTTGCAACCTATGATTTATCTTTTTTTTTAAAGATTTTATTTATTTATTTGAGAGAGAGAATGAGATCGAGAGAGAGAGCATGAGAGGGGGGAGGGTCAGAGGGAGAAGCAGACTCCCTGCTGAGCAGGGAGCCCGATGCGGGACTCGATCCCGGGACTCCAGGATCATGACCTGAGCCGAAGGCAGTCGCTTAACCAACTGAGCCACCCAGGCGCCCAAATTTAAACAAATCAATGTAATATCTTAGTTACAATATTACAGAGAAGTAAAAGGAAAATAATTTGTAACAAATAGTACATATTTCATTACATGAATGCTTAGGCGGGAACTACGCCAGGAGAGAGGATAAAGTTGTCAAATGGTTGTGCCTATTTACAATGAATGTGTTTAGATTTAAGAGAACTAAGACACGCTTTAACGTTAATACACTGAAATAAGGGCTAAAACCTGTATTCCCACACATGCATAGAATGCACCATATATGCACCTGCAGACTGACACAGCTGGGGGCTGCAGGTGATGTTAGGAAAGGGTGGGCAACTCTTAACTCTTGGGAAAGTCCTGGGAAATAGAAAGCATATCCTTCCCGTGATTTACACAGTGGTTCCATCCCTGGCAAATTCATGAGTACGCAAACACCTTTCGAAAAATAATCAAACCACTTTTTGTTTAAATGCAAAATCGAGTGTGATCCTAGACTCTGTTAGTCACAAAAAGGGATGCTGACAGTTCTTGCTGGGTGGGACAGTCTTGCACACAGAGATGTCCAGTTTCCAGGAATCCTGTCTGCTGAATGGGGCAGCTCTACCCCCAACTTGTGGGATGAACATAAACACCTCATAAAAGTCCACATGCCCCTGGGGTGATAAAAACCCCTTTGAGAAACCCTAGTTTAGAAAAGAGTCTGGCAGCTTCAGAGACCAGGGTTGACTATAGCCGTGGGTAAACTGCTCCCTGAGGCTCATTTTTCTCCTCTGTTAAATGGGGACTTTTGAAGTTAGGTAAGATGGTGCATTGACACATGGCAGATACTCAATGGGCAGGAGCTCTTTCCTCCATTGCACCCATGCCTCCCCAGTCTTCTGGCCTCCAGCTGCGCCCCTCCAATCCATCCCTGACACCTTCTGCCAAAAGGACATCTTCCCCCAATTTACTTGTAACTTTGTTCAGCTCTGCTTAAACCCTCCATGGCCCCCATCTCCTGCCAAGCTTTTAGATCCTGGGTGACTTGGACCACTGGTTGTTCTGGCCTCCACCCTAGGACTTCCTGCCCATACTCTGTGGTTTATTCATGCTTTCATTCAACACATATTTATTGAATACCTGCTGTATGCCACTTGCTGCTCTAGAGGCCAGGCAATTAGTAAAACCCAAGCAGAGAAATTCTTGATCTCACGGAACTGACATTTTGGTGGAGAGGTAGACAAGAAAACCCAAAAACATGAGATGACAATTGGAGTTAAGATCAGACAAGAAAAATGTAGCAGGGTCAGGGGACAGAGAGTAAGGAAGGAGTTTTCTTAAATATGTATTTTAAAATTTAAGGGTCTGGGGCGCCTGGGTGGCTCAGTCGTTAAGCGTCTGCCTTTGGCTCAGGTCATGATCCCAGGGTCCTGGGATCGAGCCCCGCATTGGGCTCCCTGCTCAGTGGGAACCTGCTTCTCCCTCTCCCACTCCCCCTGCTTGCATTCCCTCTCTCACTGTGTCTCTCTCTGTCAAATAAATAAATAAATAAAATCTTTAAATAATAAAAAAAAGAAATAAAATTTAAGGGTCTATCAGATACCATTTTGTCCTTCCTGGCTTAAAAAAATCCTATGATTTTTAATTAATCCTATGATCCTATGACAGTTTTGTGCCTAATTCTGAGGATGAATTTTGATTGGACTTGGCTGATCTTGGCAGTCCCACTCCCTTTTGCCAAGGATTGGTCCAGGGATGGGCATGTGACTCCATTTGGGCCAGTAGTATTTAAGGGAAAGACTGCCAGGGGTGTCTGGGAATGATTTTCCTAGGAAGGGTCATGCAGAGAGAAAGCCCTTTTTGCCATATCTCCCCTTTTTGCTTGAGCGACTTTCATGAGGGGATGTGATGTTGGGAGCTGTGGCATCTCTCCTGTGGCCATGAGGGGAGATAGAATGGCATGCCAAGAGTGGCAGAGTGGAGACAT
Source organism: Phoca vitulina (assembly GCF_004348235.1). Classification (NCBI taxonomy): domain Eukaryota; kingdom Metazoa; phylum Chordata; class Mammalia; order Carnivora; family Phocidae; genus Phoca; species Phoca vitulina. Next base: position 44,203,225 of record NW_022589716.1, on the reverse strand, counting down.
TGTCCTCAGTGACATCAGTGAACCCTTGAACAAGCACAGGGTCCTTACTTTAGAACTTCTTGTTCAGTCAACACTAACATTTAAGATAAAACTTCCTACCGGTTGGTGTTACTGGTTCTCCGTGTGCTGCGCTGTGACTTCCCCCAGCCTCAGGCAGCTAGAGCCAGCTGAGTGGCTGGAGCTCCCAGGCTTATAGCCTCTGACCTCAAGCAGTGGCTTCTACTTCCCACAGTAGCCAATCCATGCCATCATTTCTCTGTATACCATGGAGGGGTGGGGTAGAGGTTGGGTATTCTTCACTGTTCCCCAGACTTTCCAGATCCTATCTAGCTTCATGCTTTGTACCTGCTGTTCTCTCTGCCCAAACGCCCTATCTAGAAAACTCCTACTCACCCCTCAGAGACCAATTAGAGATCAAATGTTGCTTCTTCTATGAAAGTTCTCCAAGCCCCCAAGCCTCTGCTCCAGTATCTCTTGTGTGTTTCCTTCTGCTCTACCACTCACTCCCATTGGCTGATGGGCTCTCCTGCTATAGACTGGACCTCCCACAAGTCCAGGAACTGGGTTTTCATTTATATGTGTGGTCCCCATTCCTAATGCAAGGACTGGAGGGCTCAGAGCAGGGGCTAATGATTTTCGTTGGTTAGCTGAATGAGTAGGGTGAGGGAGTGAATGAATGAGTGAATTTTCCCAGCCTCCGAACTGAGGGCAGAGGCCAGATTGGCCTCTCCTCCTTGTGGGGGCACAGTGTGGAGGTGGTGCTGGCCCAGTGGTTGTTCCAGCGATTTGGAGGTGACTCTCCTCGAAGGTAGACCAGGTGGCCCTGCTGCTCACAGGGCAGGTAGAGGCCTGCCTGCTCCCAGCCCTCCTGCTTCCCCTAATCTCTGCTTCTTTCCCTCCATCTCAGGCAGGCAGCCACCCAGGGGCCAGTCCCACCCTCTTTCTCCCCCAGGCCTCTGCCAGCTCAGTTATCCTCTCCGCCATCTCCAGGACTCCCCGATCAGCCCCCCCTTCCTTCAGGTGTGCTTGGGGGCTGGGGTGGGACGCTGGAGACTGAGACAGGTGACAGTCCTCGCTGCTCTGGGGAAAATTAATTAGCCTAGGTTCGCAAATCACTTTGAAGATTAAAAAAAAAAAAAAGCAAAAGCAAAAGAAAATACATGCACCAGTCCCTTATCGAGACGATTATTACCTTCAGGCTTACCTCTCCCCTTTGCTAGGGCAGGGTATGTCCCCATTCCACTCCATACCTGTTTTTCTAGAAAATCCAACTTCTGAAACTCAGGCGCTTTGGAGCACGGTGCAAGGAAAGGAGCATTTTGGCCCTTTCTGGGCAGGGCCCCCATGGCCGAAAACCAGTTCCCAGTTGCTGCTGGGATCAAGATGTGGGTTCGGATTGGGACCTACCCTCTCTGAGCCTTGGTATTTCAGCAAAATGAGAATAGGTAATGCTTCCCTCGGGAACGAACATACAACAGGTGCTCAGGAAACAGAGCTCCTGCCTGTCTTGGGACAGAGCAGACAGAGTCCACACAGCCCCCAGGTACAGGCTGGGCCTGTTGTCTGGGCTTGGTTCCCCAGGTACCTCCCCAGGGACCACCCAGCCAGCCTGCCCGCTACGGGGCAGACTCCAGCTCGGAACCGCAGAGACAGCTGACAGCTGCTGGGATACCGGCTTCCTCCCACAGTCGGAAGGGCCTCCCAGGGCCACGGCGGGCCAGGGGCGCGCCACGGAGTGGACCCTTGGCGTCACGCCCCCCAGCCTGCAGTCAGCTCCTTGAGATGTCCTGGAATGTTCCCGTTGCCCTTTCCTGGAGAGGAAACTGAGGCTCAGAGAGGTCAGTCTCTGGTCAATGGATACCCAGCTGGGCTTCCTGGCTTCACACCTCAGCTGGGCTGGGGGAGGGGGCGGCTGACAGGCAAGCAGGTGAGGTTTGGCAGAGGGAAGGTCTGTGAGCTTTTATGGGGCTTCAAAAGTTTGGCATGGTTCAGCTTGAGGAGGGCGACGCTTCCTTCTGGAGGACCCCTCCCCCTCTTGGGTCCTGGCATACCTGCCAGGCAACAGGTGGGCCTCAGAACCAGCTCATTTATGGCTCCAGGTGAGTGATCGTGGGGCCCCCCACTGAGGGGTTGGGGGAGGGGTCCTCAGGCTCTAGATGAAAGGCCAGAGGTGCCCCCGCATCTCTACCCCTCCCCACCTGGGGCCCCGGCTCCCGACCAGCTCTATCACTTGGAGCTCAGACACCCGAGGGCAACCTGGGAAACCAAAGCGCTTCTCCTTCATCCCCCTCCCCATGTGGCCCCCCCCCTCCAAATGGGTCCCCTCTGCCTTCCAAGATGGATTACAAGTGCCTAGAAGGTGCCAGGCCTGAGGAGAGAATGGTGGTGTTGGCGGGCTTGCTCCAGAGCGGGTGCCTCCCCTCGGAGCCTGTTTCCTCTTCTGTAAAATGGGGAGAAGAACGGCCTCTGGCACAGGGTTGCAGAGGGGAATACGTGAGCTAGAGAATCAGCTGAAGCAGGGGGCTCACAGGTGTTGGTTCACAGCAGCCGTGGACCCACTCTGTGCAAGCCACAGGGGATCAAGGGGGGGCAGTGAGGTTGGGGACTCCATCTCCTGAGGGCGACAGGACCCTGTTGTTGGTGTCTACCTGCTGGCAGACTCCTAGCTGATCTTTGCCCTTGAGGAACTTGCAAAGTAAGATGGGAGATAAGACAGAGATGATGAGGATGATAGCAAGGACTAGCATCTATTGAGCACCTACTGAGTGCCAGCCCCTGTTCTAAATGCGCTACACGTTTTATCTCATCGAATGCCTCCACCACACCATCCCGGGAAGTTGGTATTTTGTGGCCATTCTCAATTTCAGGAGGAGGACCTGAAGCACAGAGGGGTCGGGGCATGGCCTGAGGACACAGCACACAGCTGGGAAGTGGCTGACCAACAGTCTGAACCCCCAGGCTATCAGGCTGGAAAGCCACTACTTTTGACTGTGGAATCGTGCTGCCTTCCCAAGAAAGCTGAGGGTCTTTACAAACAAGCATAGGATCAATGTCAGAAAGGAGAAGGGGAGAGGAATCTGGAAGATGCCCCGTCGGTCTTCCAAAGCTACAGCTGTCTTCTGCTCACATATCATCTGGGGCTCCCCAGTGCCTGCAGGACTGATGTAGGGCCCTGGGTTCCCTAACCCCCGTGTCCTCCTTACTTCCCACCGCCCATGTCATCTACTGGCCACTCCCTGGTTGGCCTCATCTTCCTGAACATCTTTCTTGCCCCATTGCCCACCCTGCTCTCTGCCCTACCCTTTTCTCCCTTTCCACAAGTCCGGCTCCTGGCCTCCAGCTCCCATGCTGCCTTGGCTCCCTGGGCTGGAGGGAACAGTCACCCCTGTCCTGCCCCAGGCTGGCGAGGTCCTGGGCCTGCCAACCAGACACAGTTGCTCCAGGAGTTTCTAAGAAGTGCTGGACTTTAATACCATGATTGTTGTCACATTTTTGTTTTTTCTTTTTAAACCCCTGAGTGTACAGTAGAGATGTATGTACTACAGAAAGTCTGGAAGATAGAAAAGCAGAAGGCAAACAAAGGCTCTTAGAATCCTGCACCCCACCCCCCTCCTCCAAGAGATAGCTGTTATGAATGCCTATGGGTCCTGCCAGCAGGCTTTTCTCTTTATGCGTAATTTCAAAGCATTTATTTAAATCGGGAAGTGCCACGTTTTCCTTTCATATTTCAGGTTCTGTTCCCCAGGGGGGTCAGTAAGTCCTCCTGCATGTAGCCTAAATGCCTCTCACGGGGTTCATCACAGGTCAGGCCCCCCAAAGCAGTGGACCCCTAAGAGACTGCCATCCTGGGTTGCAGAGGTGGGTGAGAAAGAGGGTCTTCACTGGAATCTGGTCAGAGGTTCTGGGCGCTCCATCAAACAAGGACTAGGGGGTCCCTAAGTAGCCCCAGCAACCCGGAAGGCCAGCTCCACAGGGCAGGTGCCTCTGTCTGTCTCGTCCACTCCTGTATCTCCATGACCTACACAGCGCCTGGCCCAGAGCAGGTGCACATGCTTGTGGAATGACCGAGGGAGTAAGTGCCATGTGCAGAGGTGGGGAGGTGGCACAGACCAGAGAGAAGAAGGCCTTGCGCACCCTCCAAGGCTTGACCATCAGAGGCTGGGCTGTCCCCAAGGGTCAGGGGGAGGGGAGAGCCCTGGGGCCAGGATAGGGTGGAGGGGCTTCCTGGCAGGGTCAGGAGGCCCCGCCCAGCCACCCGCCCACCGCTGGGGCACAGGAAGTGGAGGCTGCCATGTCCCAACCCTGAGGGCAGCCTTGCTTTGCAGCCATTTATCACCTGTAGCAATTCCAGGAATGCGGAGATAGAGGGGCCAAAGTTGGAGGGAGGTACCTTGGGGGGGGGGGGGCGGGCGTCATCCCACCTTTCTCCAGGAAGCAGAGAACCCAGACCCTTGGCATCTGGGAAGGCGTGAGTGTCTCCTGAAGACCCTCACTCACAGAACATTGGATAATATTGGCTTTTAGGGAGGGCCCACTGCATGCCGGGCACTGTCGTGACCCTCACAGTAGTAGATGCTGTTACAGTCCCCAGGGTCACACCGCTGAGGACAGGCAGAGCCATGATTCACACCCAGCAGTCTGGGGCTAGAGCTTGCACACTGATGTAGAGTGCTCCTGTTAGCACCCAAGCCAGGCGGGGTCCTGCTGTCTGCCCAGCACCCTGCATGGCTCCTACCTCCTCAGAGGAAAAGCCAAAGTCCTCATGGTGGCCACAGTGTCAACTGAGCCAGTGCCTCTCTTGCCTTGCTCACTCAGCTCCAGGGGCAAACTCATGTTTGCCTCAGGGCCTTTGCACTTGCTGATCCCACTGCCTGGGATGCTTTTCCCCTACTTAGATTCTTGGCTCACTCCCTGGCCTCCAGGTCCCTGCTCAGAAATCATCTCCTCCAAGAAGCCTTCCCTGACCACCCTTGTATGACCTGTACCCTCTAGACGGCTCTGGCTAGTACAGCAGCCACCAGCCACGTGTGACTCCTGAGTACTTGAAATGTGGCAAGTCAGAATTGAGACGTGCTGAGCGTCAAATACGCACCGGATCTCCAAGATCCAGTATTAAAAAAAAATGTAAAACATTTCATTAATAATTTTTTGCATTGATTACGTGTTGCCAAGATAATATTTTGGATCTATTGGATGAAACATATTCTTAATATTTATTTTATCTTTTTCCTTTTTTCAAAGCGATGAGGAGAAAATTTAGAATTACATGGATGGCTCCTGCTCCCCAATCTCTTTCTTCCCGGCACTCACCCCACCCGGCACGTTACAGATTTGCTTGTCTGTGTGTCTGTCACCTGGGTCTCCCCAGCAGGACAGGGATCCCTGTTCCCACCACTCTACCCAGCACACACAGCGGTAGCTGTCGAGTGAACGAAGTGCCTGCTCTGTGTCCACAGTTGAAACTGGGCTTTGTTCCTGAGCATCTGAACTTGGAATGGGGGTGGGGGGTCAGGGGAGGAGTGTTGGGGTCCATGGCAGTGGGGGGCAGTGCGCTACGGGGTAAGTGAGGTTTGGATTTGGGTGCAAACACTGCCTCTGGCTCACTTTGTCCCTGTACGTTTTACTGCCTGTCCTATGAGGATCTCAGTCTCTGCCCAGAGGTTCTGATGGGCTCCTGGAGGTTGTCCCATGAGCCACAGCAGGTGGGAGAGGCTGTGGAAGCTGCTGGACAATGAAAGAACCGTGCCCTAGTGGGGGAAGCACCACGTCTCCCATGGCCCCATGGGAGGCAGTGGAAATGGGGGAACTGGGCCTGGCTTGGGCAGGAGGTCGAAGTGCCTTCTGGGGAGGGGGCAGGAGCCAGTGGGACCTGGGGATGCACAGAGGGACATGGCATGGTCTGTGTCCTTGATAGGGATCTCAGAGAATTCCAAGGAAGCGAGGTAAAATGGCAGAGTTGGCCAGAGAGGGGCGTGGGATTCCAGAGGCAGAGGCGAGCGTGGGTGGGAAGGATTCCCAGAGGAAGTAGCATCTGGCCTGGGAAGGGAAGGCTGAGTAGGGCCTGTGCAAAGCTGTGCGAAGGCCTGGGAGGTGTGGGGTGGGCCAGGGGACGGTGAGGCTGGAGCGACGGAGCCCCTGGTGGTAGTGGGAGCTGGGCCAGGGGGCTGTCAGACCCCGGCCTGCCCCGGGGCTCTGCACTCATGGTGGGGTGGTGGCCGCTGCTCAGGTCTGCTCAGAATGGGGCCAGAGGACCTGGGGTGTGCCTGCTGAAAGGATGCTGAGAAGTCAGCCAGCAGCCGTCGGGTCGTGCCTGGTACCCTGTATGGCAGGGCAGCCACCGTGGGCCCATCTCCCTGCACGAGGCCCCCGCTCCTTCCATGCAGCTCAGGACCCATCAACATTCTCCTGGGGCGGAGCTGCGTGTGCCCCTCCTGTGACCACCCCCCTGCCCCCCCAGGTCTGGGCTCAGGGACACAAACGCTCCTGCTCTGAGTGTTCCGGAGGGCCCTGCAGAGCCTGGGCATGGTGACCGGGCCCCGCGTGGAGGCTGCTCTCTCCAGGCTGGACCGCCTGAATTCTCTGCAGCACCTCACAACCCCATCTCTAGCCTGCCCTGCAGGGCCAGAGGGTGCCTCTCCCCCTGACTTGTCTGTGACCTTGAGCACATGATGACCCTTCTCTCAGCCTCTGGCCACTCTCTCCTCTCTCCAGCCTTTCTGCCTCTGGGAAGCGGGTATGGATCCCAGAGCTTGCCTCGAAGGGTAATGGAGAGGCCTGGCCCCAGCGGTGACTCACTGGGCGCCCCTCTTTCCCAGGGAGCTGGGTTCTGAGGGTGAGCTGCCAGGCGGGTAGGCAGGCAGGCAGGCAGGCAGGCAGGCCTGGCCCATGGCAGGGGTGGGGGGTAGTGGTTAGGGCTGGCTGGCTCTGGAATGATCACACCCCTGCTGTGGGGGGGCGGGCAGGGAGGTAGAAGGGGGGGCAGCCGAGGAGCCAGGAATGATTTAACACCTGCACATAATTACCAAATGATCCGCCTTCTGGGAATTATTTTTATCTTAATCTTTTATTTGGTTCCAAATAAAATGAGAGAGGGACCAGCAAAGCCTAGGAAAGGGACAGCAGGGAGCTGCTGGACTACCAGGAGGTTACGGCCCTCACTGTCACACGGCCCTGAGGCTCGCCTGGCCATTGCAAGAGGATGTCCAGCCGCTCTGGGGCCTGCAGCTCACCTGGGGAAGGCGGGAGCCCGGCTGAAGGCAAAGGAGACCCTATACTGTTGCTGGGAGAGTGCGTGGGTGAACGTGTGTGTGTGTGTGCGTGTGTGTGTGTGTGTGAGAGAGAGAGAGAGAGAGAGAGAGGGTTGACATAGTACTGGGAAGGACTGGGTATGTGACTGAATTTAGCTTGGGGATATATCTGAGCAAATGGGTATGCATCTGTGTGTATCTGAGTGTGTTTGTCAGGGCAGTGTGTGTGTACGTGTGTGTGTGTGCATGTATCTGAGTGTGTCTCGGAGGAGGTATAGCGTTTCTTGGGGGGCTGACAGCAAAATCACAATGCAGATTCCTGGGCCCCACCCATCCCTGACAGATCCAATCCAAAGCCCTGGAGGACAAAGTTCATGAATCTTCATCTTTGGCAATCCTAATTTTTAACTTCCTAATAGAAGTGACCCAATGACTCGTATACATCTTGAATTTTGAAAATCACTGCCTGATTCTAGCATTGTAGAATCTTCGGCAGTTTGGGAACTTTACAATGGTCAGATTCTTTGGGCTGTTAAAATCTTCAGAAGTCTGGAATATTCTGATCTTAGGGAGAAGGGAGGATGCTTAGAATTGTTACAACTTCCAGGTGTTTTCAGTTTTGAAGAACCATTCAAAGTCTAGAGTGTTCAGATGCCTTAGAGCAGGGTTTTGCAAATGTCAAATACTCCTATACCTCTTCAAAACTTCTGCCTTCCCCACATCACGCCTATGTTTTTCTTCTTTTTTGTTCAGTCAGTTACCATTTATCTTCTTTTTTAAAAAAAAATTATTTTGGAGTAACTTAGACTTACAAAGAGAGTACATAGAGTTCCTATGGAGGCTTCACCCAGCTTCCCCTGATGTTGACAATCTTGAGCATGAGTGCAATTGTTAAAACCAGGAAATGAACACGGATAAAAATGCCATTTACCATTCTGAGGACCTTAAGGGAATTTTTGCTATTTTCACCCCATGTCCCTTGTCTGGTCCAGAATCCGATTGAGAATCCCTTATTGCCTTTAGTGGTCATGCCTCCTTCCTCTCTACCAATTTGGGACAGCTCTTCACTTCAGTCTTGTTGTCTCATTTCTGGTTTGTTTCAGGCTTTGAAACAATGCTGAGCAATTATTTTGTCGAATACCCTTCAGTTTGGGTCTCTCTGGCATTTGTTCTCTAATGACTGGAAGGAGGTTATACATTTGGGGCCAGAATGCCACAGGAGTACTCCTCGGGGCATCATATCAGGGGGCACACAGGTGTCTTTTTACTCTCTGCCTCTGCTATCGTCTGTGTTTTTATTTAAACAGATCCCCTTTTTTTAGTGCACTACCTGATTTTATCCAACCATAAAAAATCATATCCCCCCGGTTGTGATAGGTTTGACACTGTAGCTATTAAAATGGAAAATCACCTAAAATAATCTCAATGACCTCCAGGACTTTGTGCACCACTTTTGACAAATGTTGCTTTAGATTGTGTAGGATCTTTGGGACCGTGCAATGCTGATTTGGTTTATTTTATTATTATTGTCCTCAAAGAGTCATCAGAACCATCAGAACTCTTTGCCTGTTGATCCAGTCCATCGAGAATTTTTGGAAGATAAGGCCCAAGTCCTACATCTCTGCATTCCAACCTGGCTTGCTCAGCTCCCCGATTGCCTGGGGGGCTGTGGCTTGTTAAAACTGCAGATTTCTTGGGGCCCCTGGGTGGCTCTGTCGGTTAAGCGTCTGCCTTCGGCTCAAGTCATGATCCCAGGGTCCTGGGATCGAGCCCCGCGTTGGGGGGGGGGGGTCCCTGCTCAGCGGGGAGTCTGCTTCTCTCTCTGCTCCTCCCACTCATGCTCGTGCACGCGCGCTCTCTCTCTCTCAAATAAGTAAATGAAATCTTTAAAAAAAAAAAAAAACCCTGCAGATTTCTTGGCACCAAGAAGTCTTAGCCTATTTAGTACCTTTGGGATGAGGCCCCAGACTCTGCCACTTTATCGGGTCCCGCACGCATGGACGAGACCCCCAGCCATACTGAAGTAGTCCTGTCTCTCTGGCGTCCTGCAGACGTATTTATCACTTCTCAGCTGATACATGAGCCTCCATATAAGAAAAGCACAGAAGTCTGGGAAGTTTTGGGGTCTGGTTCCCCAGCGTACACTGCAGCCTGGGAGCCACCATGTCAGCACAGGTCACTGCACCTGCCCCTGCCACGCCCTGGCCACAGCTACTCTGCTCCTCATCCTGTAGGAATACCACTGGCTGGAAGCTCTTCACCGCACCGGGCAGGGAGGGCATCCTGGGAAGCACTGCTCCCAGACTTCGTGGTGTGCTAAGGTGAGCAAGGGGCAACCCAACACAGCTATGTTGTGTCCGGTCCACATCCTAAGGACACAGTCTGACCATACTACCTTTGGAATAAGACCACGACAACACTGCATTTATACCTAACCCAGGGCAACTGCCCTTCGGCCCTCTGAAGGCACGCTCTGCCTGCCCCCAAGGGGGAGCAACATCTCTGATGTCACCGGGTCCCTTGCAGCGGGGCCACATGCCTCTTTGATGCTGAGATACGGGGTTACCACCATCAGTGTACCTTACGTCTTGACAGGATGGAGATGGGAGAGGAGGAGGAGAAAAATAATGACTTACTATGTACAAGTATATTCATATGAAAGCAGAAGAAAATACACAAATTCTACAGTCTGCAATTAGTCACGTGGCCTGGACTGCATTTATAATTCCTTCTTCCCCTCCTGAGCCCATTTCCCCTTGGTCCTCACCTGAGCTTGGTTCCTGGCCTGGGGGCTGCATTCGCGAAGGGGCGCTGCCGTTAGTGGTTCTGCCTATATGCGCTGCTACGGTCTCCTGTTCCCACAGGACACGGGGTACCCGGCGGCGAGCCCAGAGAACCCCTGATCTCCAGGGGCCTGCACTGTGATTCTGCTGTCAACACGCCACGAGGCCCTCGGAAACCTCTGCTTTAGGGATCCCAAGGTGCCGTCCCACTTGGCCCAAGGGGCAGGGACCAGCCCGACCTGGAAGGGGTCATAGGGGAGCAGAAGATGGGGCATTTTCTGGTGGGTGCTGAACAGCAGCCCAGCAGACCCCATCGGTGCCAGGTTGGAGTCCCACGGCTCCAGGGGCTGGAGGGGGTGGACGGGGTCTCTGGGGACTCAGTTGAGCCTCTTTTATCCCACCCTACCCCTGAGCCCTGCCCGAGTGCCACTCAGGAAGTGGGGCCAATTCTGGGGCTGGAGTGTGTGGGGAGGGCAGCCCGCAGGGCCCGCAGGAGGCATGCGCATGGGGTCGGGAAGGAGCCAGGGCGCGAGGGCAGGCTGCAAGCAGTGCAGGGCCCGGGCATGCAGCAACAGGCTGTGGTGGAGATACAAAGCGCCCATTCACTGTCTCCCAGGGCAGTGGCGACTCGCAGGGGAATCCCTCAGCAGCCTGGGGCTGTGGGGAAGCCAGTTCCCAGGAGACAGCTCCGTGCCGGTGTGGCATGACATCTTGGGTGGGGTGAGACTCATTGGACCTCCCCTCCAAGACTGTCACACCCAGAGCCCGCAGCCTAAGCCCCTGCCCCGAACAACAGTGCCAGGCACTACTCTCAACACCTTACCTGCGCTTAGCCACTGAATCTTCACAACAACCCTGTGACCTGGGAACTGTTAGAAATGGGCAACCAGAGAAGCCAGGACTCAAAACCTTGAAGTCAGACTCTGAAATCCACAAGCCTGACCCACTTGCTGTGCTGCCTCCGTAAACCTGGATCTCGTGGAGAAGTGAATACTCATGGATCAAGGGCCCGAACTCCAATCCCGGGCTGGAATTTGCTCCCCGGCAGCCCTGCAGGCTTCCCTCTACTCCTGCTTGCATTCCCCGCCACCACTGACCCACATACCTTAGGCAGCCCATTTAATCCCTACATAGCTCTAATGCTAAGGATGTGCTTTCTTGCAAGGAGCTGGAGTCTGACTCCCCGTGACTTCCCTTATAGCCCTGGCTCCTCCCAGGCTGGGGTCTCCAGCCCATATCCTCTCCTTTTCTGAACATACTTTAGGATATTCCTGCTTCACCTTCACAGTGGGACTCAGTTCCTTCCGGGAAGACTCTGCATAGTACAGAACAGAATTGAATGATCACCTCCCTTATGCTGGGTATAGGTCTTTGTTAATATGACCTCAACCAGGTACTTCCTTCTTTACAGGCACGGTCCCCTTGGTGATTTCAATTAGTTCTCAAGGAGGCCTTAAAATACTTTTCACTTGACATAACTATGACTTGCAAGTTTTGAGAATTTTCCTTTTGCCTCTTTTCAGCCCCATCATGCCCAAGGGCATCAGGAGGGCATCTTGGGGGTGGGGGCTAGCTCTAATGACTTCACCACAGTGATAACCAACACCAACACCTGCTTTTCCCACTGGTATCTCCTGAACACCCCACAACCACTACACTGGGAAACAAAGGCTCAGAGACATGGAGGGACTCCCCAAGGTCGGTCACATGGCCAGAGAGGGGCAGAGCTAATGGTAAAGCTAACTCACACTTTTTTTTTTTTAAAGATTTTATTTATTTATTTGAGAGAGAGAGAATGAGAGAGAGCACATGAAAGGGGGGAGGGTCGGAGGGAGAAGCAGACTCCCTGCGGAGCAGGGAGCCCGATGTGGGACTTGATCCCGGGACTCCAGGATCATGACCTGAGCCGAAGGCAATCGCTTAACCAACTGAGTCACCCAGGCGCCCTAACTCACACTTTTTAAAAAAGATTTTATTTATTTATTTGAGAGAGAGCAAGAGAGCACAAGTGGGTGGTGGGGGGCAGGCAGAGGGAGAGGGAGAAGCAGGCTCCCTGCTGAGCAGGGAGCCCGACTGTAAGGCACAAGTTTCGGCTCCAAAAATGATGTTGGGTCAGGCTGGTCCCCTTCAAGGCACGCTTTCTTCACTGTGATTTGGGGATAACAGTATCTTCCCCATGGGGCGTGGGACAATATCCACATGGTGTTGGCTGACCTCTCAGCGCAGAGCCCAGCACTCAGGGATAGAGAGTTTACAATGAAAGAAAAAGAAAAGAAATGTTTAAAAGCCTTTTTGGAGTTAGACTGCCTCCCAGGTTCCTTCCAGTTCATCCATTCATTCCTTCAACCAATATTTTTCAAATGCCTGCCAAAGTCTCCCTGGGGCCTCTAAGCTCCCATGATCTGGAAACTGCGACTTGTCTCACCTCATCCTCTGCACTAAGGCCACAGAGTCTGCCTGGCTACTCCTTGGCTTGACCTGGCACAGTGGTGCCCCAGGGTATTTGCATCAGCTGCTCTTGCTCCTGGGAAGCTCTTTCCCCAGATGCCCCCTTGGCTCACTGCCTCATTTCCAAAGACCTTTCATTTCTCAGGGAGACCTCTGACTACCATGTCCAAAATTTCAACACCCTCTTCCACACAACGTGTCGTGTCTTCCCTCCCAGTTCCATTATCTCTCTTTAACCTTTATGGTGCCCTAAGACACCACATACATTACTCACTTTTGTGGTTATTGTTCTTTGACTATCAGCTCCGCCAGAATGGGGATTTTTGTCTGATACGTTCACTACTGTAAGCTCAGCACCTAGTGAGTGCCTTGCACATAGAGGGTTCTCAATAAACACATTTGGAATGGAGACACACTGTGTGCTTGGAGTAGATCTAGAGGAAGCCATCTTTGTTCTCAAGGACCTGACATTCTTGTGGGTGACGGCAGATACCCACGCTGGTGACCACCATCCGGGAAGTGGTAGAGCCTCTGGCTGAAGCCAGCCCAGGGCCTCAGAAAAGCCCAAGTGGGCCTTGGGCCCAAGGCTGGCAGGAGAAGGGCATCAGAGTTGGGGGAGGGGCCGAACTTAGAAATTTGACATTAATACCTCAGGACCTAATTCATAAAAACATCTAATTACAGGGTGCCAGTGTTTAATTGTCATTTAGGTAATGACCTGCAACAGCATACAAATTATAGGGTAATCAACTCAAACGTGCTTATAGCTGCTGTAAATGCCATTTAATCTAACGTGGAGCTCCCCAGCCAGTGTCTCCAGGGCTCAGGCAAGGGCAGGGTGCTGGGGACGTCCTCCCTTTGGCTTGAAATGCCACAACGAGGTGAATCGCGTGATGCTGGGCTGCAAATGAGTTTCTACCCACCCCCCACCCTGCCCATGAATGGTGGCTTCCTCATAAAGCCCAGTTTGAACTGCAGCAAGAGGAATTGAGGTTCCTGAATCTGGAAGGGGAAGGTTGGCCTCCTGGTTGGCTTGGGGCAGGTGGGGAGCCCAGAGAGGGGGCATGGCTGCTCTGGCTTCCTCTCTACCAGCAGGGATTAGACCCAATTAGAGGTCAGATACCGATGGCCCTGCTGTGTTTTCTCTGGGCTGCACAGGGCTCTGGAAGAAGGCATCTGAGAGCCTCAGATGGGGCCCACACTCTCCTGTACCCACATTCCCTGCTGTCCCCATCACCTCCCCCGAAGCCCACTTGCTTTCACCTTCCCTTGTACCTTTACCACCTGGGTGCTGTTGGCCCTGTGTTGCCTGCCCCTTTCCAGAAGCAGGTGCCCGTGGTAAGAGCAACGTGGGCTTTGGAGCCGGACACCCAACGGTTGCTATCTGCACTTTGTCCCTTTGCCAGCTGTGTGGCCTTGGGCAAGGGAAGGGATCTCTCTGAGCCTCTCCATGGGCCAGAGAGACTACGCACATATATAAAAATGCCCAGCTTGCAGGGTCTGGGCCACACATTTTCCAGCTGCAGGAGGCGATATAATGTACTGGTGAAGAGAGTGGGCTCTGGTACTGACTGCACAAGTACCCAACCCAGCCCTGGGACCTGTGAGCTTCCTGAACTTGCCTACGCTACTTTACCACTTAAAGTCCTTGCTTCTCCAGCTGTAAAATGGGCATAATTGTAGAGTGCCACCTACCTCCTAGAGTTCATGAATATGAAGTGCTGAGAACAGTGCCTAGCACAGAGTGAGCACTCAAGAAGTGGTAGCCACGAGAACATCCCACGTGCTGAGGAAACTGTGGATAGAGTGGAGGGCAAGGTAGCCCAAGTTCCTGCACACATACACACATGCGCGTGCACACACATACGCACGCACACACACACGCACACACACACACGCACAATGCACGCCATACTCTCTTTCCTCTCCCTCGCCTTGAAAACTCTCCCTTGCTGATCTGTCTGAAGAACTCTTATTCATCCTTCAAAACCCAGCTGGCTTCTCCTTGTCTGGGGCGATATCTGGTAGATGCTAGCTGCTCTTGGCTTGTCTCTGTCTCTGAGTTGGGGATGTTCGGGAGGCTGGCATCATAACCACCCCGGGCACGGCACTCAGAAGAACTTCCTAATGTTGGTTAAACTGATCCTATTGAATCAGCAAACAAGGAGGACCCTCGGAAGAAAATATATTTATTTTCATGGGGAAAATAAATATATAACAATAAAAAAGTACCTAGGGTAAAAATAAAATTTTTCCTTTTCAGTCTCTTGAATTTTCTCGAGGTAGCCAATGTGTATAGTTTCCCATACTGCACTGCGGGCATATTCTATGCATCTACACACAGTATATATTTATCTCCAAATGGACCCCTTTGTCTGCATCTCTTTTTTCACTTGCTACTATTTCTCGAACATCCTTCTATTTCAAATTTCGCAGACCTCCCCATCCGTTTTAGTGGTGCATGGTGTTCCAAGGTGTGAATGCCTGGTGATTTACATAGCTGTGCCCTATTTAGAGGCATTTGGGTGGTTTCTGATTTTTTGCTAGTGCAAGCCAGGTTGCACAAACATCTTTGTGCACACACCTTGGCATATGTTCGTATTTGCGAGTGGTGACGTGTTCAGTGGTGACGAGCTCCCCTGAACTAACTAGGCCAGACCCCCCCACCACGGGGCCTTTTGGTTGCTTCCAGTCCTTTGGCATTTGACTCGTCTTTTGGGTGCTGAGTGCTAATTCTAGACTGCTTTAGAAATATCCTTATCTTGATGGCTTCCTGCCCCTGTTCAGGAGCTCCAAGGTTTTGCTGGGAAACAGTATCGAGAGTGAGAAGACAGACAGACAGACAGGCACCCCTCCCTGGCCATTCTCCGCCCCTCATCACCCACCAACCAACTCTGACAGCTCTTCTTTGCCCGATTTTCTATGGATTTTTTATTGTGAATGTGAGTTTCTCAGCTACAAAACCATGTCCAAAGGCATTTATTTAGTCAGGGGCCCCCTTCCCCCTCCATGTTGAGATCCAGGGAAACTGAGGCCCCGGGAGAGGTGCTTTGTGCGTGTGAGGCCCTGCCCTGGCTGGGGCAGGCAGCAGCCGACACCCACCTTTCCCGGGCGACCCCCATCAGAGGCCTTCGGCCCTGTCCCTTGGCCTAATCCCGTTTTCTGCCCAGCTGAACAGTGGAGGAGGCTTATTTCTCATCCCATTTTAATGCAAAGGAGGCTGCCAGGCCTGGCTTGTTCTGAGTGTGGTGACAGTGGCCGTGAATGGGGACCCCAGTAACGGGGACAAAAATGTGACAGGGCCCTCCATCATGGCATTGTCTGACAATCGGGACATTATGGTTGCTCCTTGAGCCCTCTCCGGGAAGGGGCAGGGGCCCCCGCCTAGTATGCTAAGCAGACAGAGGCCAGGCCCGCCTTGGGCCACCCGGCCTTGGCCTGGTCAGTAATTTCATTGTGTCAGGCGCTTGGACCTGAGCAATTCAAAGCGTCCCCCCAGCTGCCTTCCTCCCTCTACCTCCCGCCACCGAGGCCTGGACGTCTGGGGTGTGGGTGGAGGGGCTCCCAGACCCCGCCTTGGGGAGGCTGCTGGTCCCATTGCCCTCTTGCGTGACCCCAGGACAGGTGCTTCCCTCTCTGGGCCTCAGCGGGTAACAATAGAGGTGACAACAGTGACAATCACCCACAACGCCGGACATTTCTGCGTGTTCGCTGTAAGCACTTGACAGGCATTCTCTCTACTAATTCTTACAGTAACCTTGGGACGGAGCTTGGACCACCCCTAGTGTACACCCCGAGGCACCCCGAGAGAGGTAACCAGGCCCGGGGGCGGCAGCGCAGCACGGTTTCGCGGGGGGACCACAGGACTCAGCAACGTGAGGGTGACACGGTGCCACCCAGCAGAAAGACAGCCACATGTGTTAAAACCTCAAGTTTTTAAAAATAAATAAATAAATAAATAAATAAATAATAAAACCTCAAGTTTTCTGGTCGCCATGTTAAACAATGTAAAAAGAAACAAGTGAAATGAATTTTAATAATATAATTTATGTGCCTCTACCCAAAATATTATCATTTCAGCCTATAATCTATATTTAAAATACTATTAATAAGACATTTTATAGTACTTTTCTTCGAACTAAGCCTCTGGAATTGGGTGAATAGTGGACACTCACAGCACACCTCAAGCCAGACTTGTCACGTCTCAAGTGCTCGGGGGCCACATACGGCTGGTGGCTGTCGTGCTGGACAGCGCAGCTCTGCAGGGGAATGACCGGCCGAGTGCTCCTACTCAGCCTGGGCTGCTCACCTGCTCTGAGACCCCAGGCAGGGCGCTCCACCTCCCTGGGGATCAGTTTCCTTCTCTGAAGCTCCCTTCACAACCTGGATGATGGAGAGGAACAAAGTGATGCCCAGAGCCCTCCCTGGCTCACGGTTACTTGGGTGTCGGCACTCTAGCAAGGCCTCTTTGGGACCCTGGATCACTGGGCAGCTCCCCGGCAGGGCCCTTCTCCCAGACCCTGGCTGGGGCAGCCCCTCCTCCTTTCAGGCCCCGCAGAGCCCACACAGCTTCTGTGCATCACCCCCCCGGAGTACTGGGATGGGGGCCGTGGGGTATGGCTGGTGGGGGGTGCACTAAGTCGGGGGGAGTCCCAAGACTGGTTGCCTTTACTCAACCTCCCCATGCTTAACCCATTTTGCAGAAGTGGAGACAAAGGAAGCAACCAGCATCCTGAATCGGGCAGACCCAATCCAAGGCCAGAGAGTGAGCAGACTTGGGAGCCTCAGGGCCGGACCCCGAAGTACCAGAGCAGATGGGGAGGACAGGGAAGCAGACAGGGAAGCAGTGGCTGAACTGCATGTTCACCGGCCTCTTGTAGAAGTTTAGCTAGGAGAGTCCTCCCCACTCCAATTTCTTCAAAGATCTATGAGACCCTTCACTTACAAATGAAAATGCCACTCCCCAGAATGAAACCCAGGGAGAGGCAGCTGGGAAGAGCCTGTGGTCAGGAACTGGGTCTGCCCAAACTTAGTTCCGGCTGGCTCTGTGTGATGAGCGACTTGCGCTAAATCACTCACCCTCTCCACTGGGTTTGCTCACGGGCGGGGCCAGGTCTCTGCATCAAGGACAGGAAGGTGGGCCCGTGCAAACGGTTCCAGGTCAGGGGTGGAAGGGCAAAGGGAGCGGACGTAGAGACAGCTTCTTTCTCTCCGCCTACACCACCTCCTCCAGACCCCATTGATCAGAGGAGGCTCCTGTCCTCAGAACCGCAGGCCGGCCAGCTCTGCCAACCCCCGGCTCCTTTCCATTTGCGACTGGACAACTTCCAGGGCCGGAGTTGGGACAGGCAGTAATGGACCACAGAGTGAGTGATGGAGCCCCGGGAGCAGACTGGGAGGAAATGGGGGCTGGGGTGGCAGAGGACAGGGCTGTGTGGGCCTCCGTGCAGCTCAGGAGCGGTGTGCCTCCCGTCCTCCCCTTCCCCCACTCGGCTCCTCCCCCACGTCCCATCCTCCTCTGAGCCTCCCTCCAGCCCTCCCTGGTTGGCGCGGCAGCTCCATTTTCCAGAACTGGAGACTGAGGCCTGGAGAAGAGAAGGGGCTTGCCCTCGGTGACACAATAAGTGAACTCTAGAGTCCCAGAACCTTCTTCTGCTGGTCCAGAGGTGCCTAGGGACCCTCCCAGCAGCCTGTGCCATGAGTCCTCCCCATCTGCTCTGTACTTCGGGGTCCGGCCCTGAGGCTCCCAAGTCTGCTCACTCTCTGGCCTTGGATTGGGTCTGCCCGATTCAGGATGCTGGTTGCTTCCCACCTTATGTGCCATGTGACTTTGGCCAGGCCACTTCTCATTGAGTCTCAATTTCCTCATCCACCAAATGAGGAGCAGGGCTTTTGCACCTGCTCCCAGAGCGGTTGGGAACAATGTGAGAATAATTATCAGGGCCTCGGCCCTTCAGGACATGCTTGTCTGAGCCTTGACACTGGGCCCTCCCGCATCCTGGAGCCCACATCCAGACTAGCGGTCCTGATGAGCCCTGGGCTAGCCCCGAGAAGGATGAACCTGCATCCCCTCCCCTGACCTCCAGAGCTTCTGAGGCCCCGACCACAGAGTGCCTCTGACCACAGAAACTTTGTGGGCTCTGCTGTGCCTGAAGGGAAGAAAAGCTGTCCCAGCCACAGCATGGGGGAGAGGCCCCTGGTGGGGGTTGCACGATGAGCCAGCGGTCCCAAGAGAGGCCCTGCCGGGGTGCCTCCACCTGAGCAGCCACGAGGCAAGGCTCTAGGAATCACTTTGCTCCTCTTCATCACCAGGTTGTGAAGGGAGCCTCAGAGAGGAGGGGGGAACTGATCCCGAGAGGGGCAGAAGGCCGGTGAACGGCCCAGGCAGAGTGCGAGCGCATCCCCTGGCCCTGATGCTGATGGTTTGACACCTGTCTGCAACACATAGGGAGGATGTGGGAGCCACACATGCATTCTTAGAGCATTTATGGAGCACTTGCTGTGTACTGAGCACCAGGTGTTAGGGTACACCCAGCAAAGCAGTCCCGGGCCTGCTCCCAGGAACACCCAGCCCACTGGGAACCTCATCGAGCACCTAGGGATAAAGGAACAAGGTGGGGAAAACCTGCATCAGCGATAGAGGAATTGAGAACCATGCAGGGGTAGAAAAATCACTGAACTTGTGGGGGGGGGCAGTGGGGCGCAGGGGACTCACCCGGAGGGGCTTAAGGAGACCCCTCTGAGAGGAGACTAGAGTTGACTCAGGGCAGCATAGCTGGGAGAAGCATATTCCAGGCAGGGCGAACAGCAAGGGCCAGGGTCCCGAAGCAGGAAGAAGCTTTGGGGAGCCTGGGAATAGGAAGGTCCTGTGTGTTGCAGTGCAGGGGTGACAGGAAGGGCAGGAGTGACTCTGGGGACTCAGTGAGGCCCAGGTGAGGAGTCACTGGGGCGGGGAACACTGGGCTGTTCCAAGCAAGGTAATGACATCTCTGATTTCTCAGTGGGCAGAGAAGCCAGGAGACTGGCCAGGAGGCTCTTGTAGCCACCCGGACAAGAGCTGATGGTGGCAGGTCGGGGGCGGGGGGGGCAGTGGAGGAAGAGGGGAGCAGTAGATGGATGCCAGAGCTATTTAGGAGTGGAAACAGTAAGCTCAAGGATCAGGCATGGAAGGTGAAGAAGAAAGACAGGTGAGGAATGATGCTGAAGTTTATGGTCTGAGCAGGGAGATCTGGGTGGGGGATAATCAGGAGTTCTATATTGGCCTCATGGAATTGCCTGTGAGACCTTAGAATGGGTAGGGCACAGGTGGTGGGATGCCTGATTTTGCTGGAGTGGATGTTTCATACCAATGGATGTTCACCTGGAGACAGACACAGAGAGAGCAGGGAGGTTGGGCCCATGGCCACGCCAACTTGACCTTAGATTCTATTAATCAAGGTCTACACCTAGAATGAGGGAGGTGACATTTGTGCTTTATGCTGCTCAGACTCTTCCTGGATCCTGTGCCTGGGACTGGTTGAGAGGAACCAACCAGGATTGGGAGGAGTCTGCAGACACTATTTGGTAAGTGGGACTGGGGAGATGCCACGCTTCATCTTGAGTCTCTGCAGGCTGCCCCAGGCAGGGGGAGGAGGTGGGGCTTATGGCTCCAGTGGCCAGAGCATAGAGAGGCAGGCTCCAGTGTGGTGTGAGCTAGAGTTTCCTCCCAGACAGGTTCCACAGACATGGGGCAGGCTGACCAACAAGGAGGGAGCTCTGCGTTCAGGGAGCTATGTGAGCTGGGGATGGACAGCCTCACAAGGAGGGTGATGCAGATGGTCTCTCGCATTGGGAGGGGGTAAGACCCCTCCTACTCAGCGATGCGGCCTCCAAAGGGGAACAATGTTCCCAGGGAGCAGCAGAAACCACTACTGATTACAAATTGCTCTGTGATTTTTCTCTCGTTACCAGGGCGACGGCAGGCTGAGCATCTTAAGCAGCAGCAGGATGCAGCCAGCTCTTTTAAAGCCATAGATGATTTCCCTTCAGGGTTCTCTTTCTTCACTTCCTCATCCTCCCCTTCCCCTTGCCCTCCTGTCTTCTTCACACCGTTCCCTCCCTCCCTCCCCCCACCCACCCTGTGCTTGGCATTAGGGATCACACCTGTTCCCTACTCACTTTCTAAGTAACGTGCCTTCTTCTTGCAACTCATGCCCAGGCTTCTCGCTCACAACTTCTCTGGGCCTTGGTTTCCCCACCGTCAGAATGGGAAGGACATAAGCCTGGATGACCCTACCCATCCCCGCATCTGCAAATCCAGCTCACCTGTGGACGTCCAGTGCTAATATTACCTCTGGCAGGAGGACGCTTGCTTTCCCCCGCCTGAAGCATGTTTGCGTGCGTGGCACGCATTCAGCAGCCTGCACCGGCCAATGCCGTCGCCACTGGCCACAAGGGACTACCGAGCCCTTGACATATGGCCGCTTATGTTTCATGCGCTCAAACATTTGAGATGTATTGGGTTAAATGACATTAAAACGAATTGCACCAGTTTATTTTTGCTTTTTTAGAAAAGCTTGTAATGACCTACGTGGCTCGCATTCTATTTCTATCGGAAACGACATTAAGCGGCCATTTGTGAATGTGGAGTCTCGAAGACAATGGCAGCTGCTGTGACGGAGCTCGGTGACTCATCTCATCCTGACAGAACCCCGTGACATTCTGTTCATTTTCCTATTTAGTATTCCTATTTGACGGGGGGAGAAACAAGAGGCCTGGAGAAGGAGCCCCGTGTCTGAGGGCACACGGCTCGGGTGGTGGTGGTGGAGCCCCCCAGTCTCCATGAGAGGCTCGAGGAAATCCAGCCGACAGGCGTGGCGATTGAGGCAGAGGCCGGGAGGTTTCGCAGCTGGACGGGCGGGTGGCGCAGCTTCTCGTGGCGGGCGTTCAGGTTGCTGGCAATGGCCAGAGGCCGTCCAGGCGTCCAGGGTGTCAGGTCGTGGTAAGCCCTGAGGGGTTCATCACCAAGCCTTTACCCCCTTCTCAGCGCATCGCCCTGAAACTCTGGCGTCACCACTCCATCCAGGTGGATCTGACATTCAGGTGCCACCTGCCATTCTGTCCACAGGTTACACAGAGGTGACCTGGCCCCACACCAGCGTAGCCCCATTGCAGCTTGTACAACAGCCTGGTCTGTAAGCGTGCCTGGTCCAGCGTTTCTGAAGCCACAGGTCTGTAGGATAGGGAGGGAGCAGGAGGGCCACAGCCCACCCCAGCGGGGGCTGCCACCCAGACTCAGTCCAAATGGCTCCAGAGATCTTGGTCTTAAACACCCTGACTGTTGCCCACTAGGGTGGCTGTTCTTTTTACCCTACCCCATTCACTCCCTGCCCTTCTCTATCCTGCTCGGCACCCAGAGGCTGACCTCTAGGGACCCCATCATCCAGGCTCTGTTGCCCGCCTGCTCCTGGCTGGGCTCGGCCAGTGGAAAGGCAGAAGAAGGGCATGGGTGCACTTAGTCCCCATCTTTCTCTGTCCAGGGTCACCGTGGCTGCCTTTCTCTATAGCTGCAGCTCCGGGCATGAGGCCCCCACCTGTGGCTCCAGGCCTTTCCCGGGAACCACTCCCTGCCCCGCCCCCAGGTCCAGGGTGGTGATGGCACTCCCCTGTGCCCAGCCCTGGGCGCTGCTCCGACCCCGGGGGCTCCCTGAGTCCTGCCCAAGCCCTGTAAGTCGGGCCTCCATCCGGGGCTCTTCAGGCACCCTGCTGAGGGGACATCTGTGTCCAGCCCGGACCCGCGTGCATCTACCTGGGGCCCCTCCACAGCCCGGAGCTCGGCTGGCCCCTGGCTCTGGCTCGCTCTGACTCCTGCTGCAGTCCAGCCGTGGCAGCCCCATCTCGCTCTCCCCGGCCCTGCAGCCTTCGCCTCTACATCTGCTTTGCTGCACATTCTGCTTCCTCTTACTGTTGTCAGTTCCTCTGCGTCTTGGCCTCTTCACTGGGTCCTGGCCTCACTCAAGGCCTACAGCTCATTATCGCTCAGTGACAGGGTCCTTGACCCCGCTCAGGGGCTTCTAGAGACATGGCTCCGCGTCCAGTTCTTTCCCCATCTCCTTTATCCTGGGCCCGGGCACGCAGGTGACCCCAGTACATTTCGTTCAATGGCTGAGTAAATGAAGTAATACAGAATACCCACAAAGTCTGCAAGCAAAGACAGATACATGTATGTGTATGTGAGTATGTGTGTGATACATATATGTATAGACATACGTATCTAGTGCATATATACATGTCCGCATATACATGCATGTTCACACACAAACACATAATACACACTCACATACACACACACACATATATATACATATGTATGTATGTATATAAAATGTCATCAAGGACATCTTCAATTTGTAAAACCATTTAAAAATGCCATGTAAGTGCCAGACTCTGGCAACTCCACGCCCTGCAGATGCCAACTGGATGCCAAGGGGGTAGAACACTTTCTGCAGCCTCCACAGCTTCTGTGGTTTCCTCTGTCCAGCAGAGCATCTAGCGTAGGGGCTCCTGCACACTCAGCGTGAAGAAGTGGTTGGTAAATGGACGAATAGGCCCTTGCTAGATGGAGGCAGGAAGTCCTTGGGACTTTGCGTCATTTCTGTGGCCATGCCGGGCATGAGTGGTCCTCAGGCAGTGCGGCGAGCTAGTGGACCAATGGGAAGCCTGGGTGGTGCGTGCACTCTGCGGGAGCCCGGGCTCTGGCATCCACCCGCTTTGGGGAGACAGCAGCCTGCCTATTCTCCATAAGCCCCTCCAGATCCACTCAGGGCCCTGCTCTGTGCCCTGGGGGCTGACCTTGAGTCTGCATCCATGGCCTCCCAGCTCCACCTGGACTGAAAGGGATCAGAGGGTGAGAGGGCCCCCTAGCCCTCCTGCTGGGTGGCAGGTGGCGGTGGCTGTGTCCCCCAATGTCTGTGGCTTGTGTCCGGCAGCCACCCGTCCAGCTGCAGCTGCCCGCAGCAGGTTCCGGGAAGGGCTGTTCTGTGCCCCAGGCCCCAGGAAGGAGCAGCTCCCCACTGCTGGCAGTGTGCTTCACCATCCCTGGCTGGTTTCTCTGACCCTGCCCACGTCTCTGTAACCGGCCCCTTCATTAATTACCCATTTGACTGCTCTCTATTCCCTGCTATGACCCTGCCTCATTTTCCAGGCATGTCACTTCCCAGAGTTGAGTCTTGGCTTCTGTCAAATGGGAGCAGCCTCCAGATAGGGTGGTTGAACAGGTTAAATGAGAGAGCTCACCTGGGAGCATGGCCAGCTCATTGCTAGTGCACAGGAAATGGCTGTTATTTCACCATGCTAAGTGGGGCGGGGGGGCAGGGGCTGGGAGCAGGGCAGAGTGGTGCTTAGTCGCACGGACTCTGCAGTCAGATGGTCTGGGTTCAGATCCCAGCTCTACCCCATCACAGCTGTGTGACCTTGGGCAAATTACTCAGCCTCTCTGTGCCTCCTCTGTAAAATGTTACTATCTATCACACGAGGGCTGAACACATTAACAGCACGGAATACTCCAACAGCAAGGGCTGTGACTGCTGCTGCCCAGTGGCCACAGAATCCCCACGTGTGCTGGCTAGGAGGTAAACGCTAGCGGTGGGCCCCAGCAGGCTGCTACCAGCATTTACACCAGGGCCACTGGCAAACACTACAGATGGGCGTCACCTCTGCTCCCCGTGCGGTTTAATTTTCCCACATTTTCCTGGACTTCGTCTTCCGTGTTGACCGTTGGACCCATGTGGTCGAGCAGTCCTGCACAGCGTGTTCGTGGCCTCTCCCGACAGAGTGGGGGGGGCATCCCATGATCCCTGACACCCGGCACACACCCCCGCAGCCTCACGGCCCTCACCCTGGGCGGATCACTCCAGCCCGTGTGCCGTGGACATGCCGGGGGGCCTGCAGCCGGGCCAGCAGCTCCGCGGGCCCTTCCCGGCCCGGCGCCCGCCCCCTCCGGCTCTGTAACTGGAGCCGCGGGCGGCGGAGCTGCCCCCGGCCGCCAGATCGCACAGGTATCGGCTGACCGCCCGTGTCCCGTTTTCCTTCACTCGAGGCGCAGGTAACAATGGCCGACAGTCCTCACAGGGGGCCCGGCCCCCCCAGGGAGAGGCCCCGGTGTGCTATCAGGCCACACGATCTCACCCCTTAAAAGGCCTGCCCTCCCCGCCGACATATCGCACAAACAGGGCCTTCACTCGCTGCCAGCGACCGTCTGCCGCCCTGGGAGTGTGGGCCGGAACCCGGGCCCCCGTGCCAGCCGGGCCTGCACCGCTCGCCCTTTCCCTCCATGTGAACCTGCCTCTCCATACACCTGACCATTCTTCTCCCCTCGGCCTGGGTTACACCCCGTGAAAGCCCTTTGTTCCTCCGCCCTGGTCGAAACTGGGTCTGGCCCGGCGAGGGGCTGCCCTGCCTCTGCCAGCGTAGCCATCTGCCCGTGGGCAGCCCCGGGGGCCCTGAGCCGCTGCGAGCCCCAGGCTGGGGATGTGGGCGGGGCCGGGGTCCTGCTTTTGTCTCTTCCCTGCCTCAGGCTGCCGGGCTCCTTGCTCGCCAGCTTGCTCTGCAGCAGTGCACAGGGGCCTGGCCCAGTGGTCTAGTTCGGCCCTGCTTTCCTGCATGGACTGGGGAAGCCTCTGGCGCTCACAGAGCCCTCTCTTCCTTATCTCCAAGGCGGAAATAATGAGACCCACCTCCCTGTGTTGTTGCGAGGGCCGAATGTCCACAGCGCGCCGTGGGCCTTCCGGGATGCTGGCTGGCATGGAGGTGGCAGGCCTGTGAGAGCTGTGACAAGGCCGGGGGACCGGGAGAAGGACCCGGCTGGCCAGCCGACACTGGGCTAGAGACCATTACAATGGAACCAGCACAGAGGGGTGGGGAGGGGAGGCTAAGGAGGCCCAGTTTCAGGCCAGGTCTTGGGGTTCTTGAGAGAGAATTCAGCCTAAGTGAAGTCACACCAGCCATATTGGAAGGACTCCGTAGCCACGCGTGGCCAGTGGCTCCCAAGCTGGGCAGGGCAGCTTTAGAGCATTTCCAGCACTGCCGAACGTTCTCTTGGAGGGCGCTACTGTAGAGCCTCGTGGGTGACCTAATTCAGCATACACTTGCTGAGCCCCTACAGTGTGCCAGGCCCCACCCGGGGCCATCTACAACCTATCAGTCACAGGCACCCTCTGAGCTTTCGTTGCTTGATCTTCCCACACACATTAATTGGGCGCGGACCGTGGGCTGGCACCAGAGGGAAGGGCATCCGCGCTCTGCCCTTGGCAAGCTCGCAGCGGGCAGGGAGGGAAAGCTTGGATGCACATCCCAGTGACACAAACCTGGGTGTGAGAAGTCCCCTGAGAGCCGTGCTGAGGGAGGGCCCTGGTGGTGAAGTCACCACCACTAAAACAAAGGATGCTTCCATTTCTCCATCTGGAAGCGTTCCAGAGTGTCTGAGAATAAGCTTCTAGGTCTTCAGATTCTGAGTTAAGCACCCATGACTCCCACTGCCAAGGTTTTGAGTGGGCCTAAGATGTGCTTCCATAGATCCAGGGGTGGGGAGCTCATTATCTCCACTTTAGCAAAATTTAGCCTAACCTACTGGTGATAGGCAGGATAATGCCCCCCAAATATGGTCATGTCCTAATCCCTGGAACCTGTCGATATGGCAAAAACGATGGTGAGCGTGCGAATAAATCAAGGATTTTGAGATGGGGAGATTATCCTGGATTATGCAGAAGGACCTGATGTAATTGTAATGGTCTTACATGAGGAAGGTGGGAGGGGGGCAGATGTGATGACAGTAGCAGAGATTGGGGTGATGCGGAGCGATGTGCTCTGAAGACAGAGGAAGGGGCCGTGAGCCAAGAAATACAGGTGGCACTAGAAGCTGAAAAGTCAAGGAAAGGGGTTCACCTCTCAGACGTTCCTGAAAGATCCAGCCCTGCCAACACCTCAATGTTAGCACAACGAGACTGATTTCAGACTTCTGACTCCCAGAACTGTAAGGGAATAAATCGGCGTTGTTTTAAGCCACAAAGTTTGTGGTGATTTGTTACAGCAGCCAGAGGAAACGAATACACTAGCATCGTGGTTAACATCATGGGTTTTAGCACTGGACTGAAACAGGTCTGAATCCCAGTTGCTACCTTTTCTAATTGGATAATCTTGGGGAAGTAGCTCCATTGCACTGTGCCTCAATTTACCTTCCCTGATAAATGGGGCTCATGAGACCCACCCAATAGGGTCACTAGGACTTGAGAGAAATCATGAAAGCAGATTATTCAGAAAGTGCTCTCTGCTGGTATCATTATCATGACCTCTTGAAAGGCAATGTGTAGTTTACTGAGAGTGTAATGACCAGAGGCAGACCATCTGGGCTGTAAAATTACTCAATCCTGCCTCCGTTTTTTTCACCTGTAAAATTACAATAATAATGGGGGGGGTGTTACAAAGATGACGAGAAATACTCTGCATACGGCAGTGAGAATAGAGCTGGCTCCTGGCAAGCTTTTAATCAGCACTAATTATTATTATCGATGTTATTGTAATCGCAGCCGGGATGCCCCATCCTGAGGACCACCCCCCAGGCCTGGCCCCCCAACAGCCAGGCCTGTAGGCCAGAGCCCAGGATGCGGTCAGGTAGGCTGCATGGCAAATGCCCTACAGGGGGGACAGGCAGAAGGGGCCTGCGACTGGCCAGGCCAGGCCTCGTTCTCTGTTGCTCCACTTTCTCTGCCCCCCACGCCCCTCAAGCTGTCCAAACACGGGCCGGGCGCCTGAGGAGGACTCCCAAGGAACAGCTCTGGGAAAGGTTGGCCGTCCGCAGCGTGCGGCTGGAGGAAGTGGCCCTTGTTTGCTTTCCTGCGGCCCCAGGAGCTTCCTTCCTTCTGCGTGTTTGCTTTGCTTTCCAGCAGCTGCCTGCTGTGGAGGGCTGGTTGCCCAGTGGACCCCGGTCCTGGAGCCCCAGACACTTCCAGACCCGGAGAAGCAGCTTAGAACAATAGCCCAATCCCTGGCCTCGGCTCCCAGAATCAACACTTGGACTGCTGGCCCTTGAAACTAATGGAAGAACAACGAAAGCCAGCATTCGCTGAGCACTCACTGTGTGCCAGGCCCCCTTCTCAGCCTGAGTATCCACGTGTATCAGCTCCTTGAACCCGCGCTGAGACACCATGGGCCAATACCTTGCCATTTGCATCTACCAGCCAGCAAACTGAGGCATGGAGCTGGCAGGCAGTGCGCCCAAGTTCTCAACACTCATAAGAGTTGGGTCTCCAGGAGCCCCGCTCCAAAACCACCTGCCCTGTGCACCGCTTGGAGCTTTAACACAGAATCAGAGGCTCGGAATCATGACATCAGAGCATTTCAAAACAGAGTCGTAGAATGCAGGCACCAGATCACAGAAATTCTCATCAGTATTACAGGATCTTGTAATAAAATCAGAGATCCTTATTCTCAGGCTCGTTACCTCTCATTGCCAGGAGACCCTAAATGTCCTATGCCCCTCCTTCTGCGCAGTCCCTCCTAAGATGCATTTTCTTGCACACCCCCAGTGTGGGGCTCTCCTGCCTCCCCGAGCCCGCCCATCCTCCCAGCAGCTTCCATGCCCCCTCCTCTCCCTCCTCCTTGCTTGCATCAATTAGCACCCCTGCCTCTGAACATCTGGTGACAAACAGTGGCACTGATTACAAGGCTGTGCGTTTCTTGTGCAGATTTCACAGGACTGTCCCAGGGGAGGACGGGGGAATTGCATCCTTAAGCTGGGGGTTGGCCGGAGGCTGCTCTAGCTCCCCCAGCAGGCCCCCAGGAGAGGGAACTTAAGACTGTGGCCATGAAGGAACCTCATACGATTCCCAGCCAGGATCAGCCCCAGAACGTTTGTACAGAAATAAAACATGCTAGTGGGAACAAACAAGGGTTGTCCAGGGCAACCCAGAACTTGATGGAGGAGCCCCCTCTGCAGCACCCTCGTGGGTGCTTGTCTAAAGCCCCTGGGATTCCTCCAGCAAAGGAAAGCTCCCTATCTCCTAGGCTTTCCACGGTTTATCCAGGGTCATCCTGCAGGATGATCAACCCCCTTCTCGGGGGAATCCCTCAACATGTAAAAGCCAACAGTGTTTGACCCAGAACCCCCACTTCTAGGAGACAAGAAGACTTTGCAGCAAGACTCACACCAGTGCTGAAAGATAAATGTTCAAGGACCTTTGTTACCATGTTGTTGGTGATGGTGGAAAAACCAACGGAATCCTTGTCCAGATCCATCTACAGGAGGTTGAGGAAGAAAATTTAGGTACCTCCATGTTATGAAATCCTCTATGACTGTTAAAAACAATGAGGCAGGTCTACTTATGTGTAATGTGGAGTTGAGAAAAATACCTTGGGGAAGAAGCATGTCTCTGGGACATATATGTGTATGTTTGCATTCACATACACCAAGTGTGGTCCTAGTGGTTCCCTCTGGGGAGCAGGATTTTGGAACATATTTTTATCTTTTACTATAGACACTTCTGTATATTTTAAAATCAGGGAAGGTGTAATGCTTTTGTTATTAAAAGCTATAAAGGAAGAAGATGTCCTTCCTTATCCCGAGGCAGCATGCCTGGAGAGAGCTCTGAGCAGGAAGGACGGGCTCACCGACTCCCATCTATCAGCTCATTTGCTGAGACTTTGGGCTGGACACCTGCCTCTAGCGACAGATGGACACGGCTCCAATCTTACTGTTCTAGTTGGTAATTCCAGTTGCTCTACCAGCAAAACCTGGGGATCTCGGTGGCTTAATGCAATCGAGGTGACCCCTTGCATTTCAGCAGTCTGGAGTGGGTGTGTGGCAGGAGAC
This sequence comes from Phoca vitulina, assembly GCF_004348235.1. NCBI lineage: Eukaryota > Metazoa > Chordata > Mammalia > Carnivora > Phocidae > Phoca > Phoca vitulina. The sequence continues at coordinate 44,173,904 of NW_022589716.1, read as the reverse complement.
AGGCCCAGGCTCCTGCCACCTTATGACTCCTGTCAGAACCCACCGGCTTCTTCCCCACATAGGCCTGGATAGGATGCATATCCACTGCTGCTCCTGGTTCACTGGGGGCAAGCGGTCCTGCAGAGCCGTCTCCTAGACACAGGGGGGCTGGGACCCCCAGGACGTGGCTCTGCTCTGAGGCAGCGAGTGCAAATGCTCCGGACCGCTCTGCCTCCACCACCAATAGCTCCTCTTGTGCGGATTCAGCGCCTTGACTTCGAAGCAGGCAGTGGGACTCAGGAGAGAAATTAAGTGGGTTCACCTGAATATCCAGGTGGATCTGAGTTAAAGCTGCCCCAGGAGCTATGTCTGAGCGGTGCTGAGGAAGGTGCACCGGGTCTGTTTGGAGGTTCCTGCCAGGGGCTACCCTGTGCTTGCTATGGACTTGGCGTGCGCCAGCTTCTTCACCTCTAAACACCACTGAACAAAAACCTGGGGGCACCCGGGGGGGCGCAGTTGGTTAAGTGTCTGCCTTCAGCTCAGGTCATGATCCCGGGGGTCGAGCTCTCTGCTCCGCGGGGAGACTGCTTCTCCCTCTCCTTCTGCCTGCCACTCCCCCTGCTCATGCTCTCTCTCTCTCTCTCACTCTCTCTCAAATAAATAAATAAAATCTTAACAAAAACAAACAATAAAAAGACATGCAGCGTAGTGGCCAGTGTGAGTAAGTGCTGAGAAGAAAACAAAATCTGGGTCCAGGGTGACAGGGCAGTACGTAGTGGTGCGCTGGTGTCTCAGGCGGGGCCGTCTGTCGGGGGTGGCCTCTGTGTGGAGGGGACTCCTGCAGGGAGGGAGCCATGCGGCATCCCTGAGGTTGTGGATGAGCATGGCAGTTCAGACCCGGCCAGGAAGTCTTCGCTTGAGCCAGTGAGCCAGCCAGGACATCAGTAGAGGTCGGTGCAAGCAGGTGGTGTGGACCCTCGGGCTGGCCATGGCGTTTGAATCTTATTCCAGCTGTGCTGGGAAACGATGGGTGAATGAATGAAGCCGGAAAGTCACAGGTGGGGAGAATGCAGCACGGACAGGCCAAGTGCGGGGAACTGCAGGTGTCCCCGGTGTCCCGTGGATGTATGGCTGTGCAGGCTTCCTCAGGACAAGATGCCTGTGGAGCGGGAGGGGCTGGCCAGGTAGCAAGCTCAGAAAAGTCTTCCCAGGTAGTGGGCCAAAGACAGAAACAGGCCATTTACAGACGAGAAGACAGAAAAGGCCAAGAAGCCCACGAAGAGATGAGCAAACTCAGTAGTAGTAACCAGAGAAGCCCAAGGTATCACTTTGTGATGATTAGACTGGCAAGAATTGAAAAGCCGGGTACTGCCAAGTGCTGGTGCTGGCACGGGCAGAGAGGACCCCCGGTGCCCTGCGTGGGGATGGCAGCTGGTGGAGCCAATCAAGACAGCCACCTCCCAGGGCTCATGCAAACGAAGTCACACCTACCCCAGCCTCCAGGACACAGCAATTCCGCTCCTGGATACTTACCCGAGACGGGCTCATCCAGGTCCCTTAGGCGACATTTGATGTGTAAGGAGGCGCCCTGCAGTGCTATTTGGGGCAGTGGGCTTTGCCGTATGGATGCCCACCACTCAAGAGTAGGTGGCCATGTCCTGAGCACCTGCTATTTGCTAGACACGGTGTGGCGCACTTGACCTCATTATTTCATTGCAGGAAGAGTCCCTTGTATCCCTGTTTACTGCTGAGGAGACTGAGGCTCACCAGGTGGAAGCCTGGCCCGAGTCACAGAGTTTGGAGCTAAGGTCTGTGTCACTTTGCCTCCCCCAGAGTCAGCTGTCCTGGGTGATTTCACTCAGCTCCCTATTAAAGGAGCAGCTCCTGCAGAGATGGTGGCCCCGGCTGGGCAGGACCTGGTCTTGCAGGACACATCCTGGCTACCGTCAGGAGCCCTGCCATGTGAGTCTTGGCTCTGCTTAGAAGGCCCATGACGTCAGACAAGTTGTCCCTTTGCTTGGCATCCTCAGGCTTCACACTTGTGAAATGGGTACAGTGAGACTGACATGAGAGACCTTAGTGAGGCTTCTCAGGCCAACGTTTGCTTCCCTTCTCCCCATCACCCAGATGCATAGGGGAAATCTCTCATCACCATGCCAAATTTCAATAAGGAAGGCTTCTCAGAGGGGGCGTGTCTAATCATGGAAGCTGGCTTTGCAAAAGTTAGATCCAGGCAAACCGAGCTCTCACTCCTGCTGTGTGGCCTTCGCTTAGTGCCTGTCCCTCCCCCATTGTTAAACCAGCTGGTCCAGGTGAGCAGACACTCTGACCCAAGCACTGCTACTTGGTCAGGGGCCGGGAGCTCTGGGGGCTCTTTGTGAAAGGGCCTGGCGTCGGGGAGAGGCAGAGCCCCCAAGGAGTGTGGATGAATGTGCACACTGATGCGGGGTCACGTTGAGGGGGGCTTCCCAGCGGCCAGAGGCGGCGTGCTGGTGCCTGCTAGGCCCCCACCCCTTCTCTGATCGGCAGACCCTCTTCCATGAAACCGCCCTAGCTAACATACTCGGAGTCCAGCCTCCCCTACCATTAGCCTGGACCCAAATATACCAGAGAGGCCAGGCGTGGAGCTGCACACCCTCCTCGTGGGGCAAGCTGGCATTCGGGGTGACAGTGGCTGGGGCCTGAAGGCTGACAGAGGCGAGAACAAGAACCACCTGAGGCTTCAAGTCCCGGCCCCGCCCCCTCTCAGCAACCTGGGCACGCTATCTCACCTCTGTACCTCCAATCCCTTGGGGACAACAGTAGTGCCTACTCACTGGGTTGTTGCGCCCACACAATGGGGCAATCAAGGGGCATTAAGCACACAACCCTGATAAGCCACAATCATTGTTATCCTGGCAAGTCCCACCCCTCCCAGAGCAGAGGGGACTGAGCCCTCAGGGTAACCCTCGGGTTGCAAAATCCCATTTGTCAGGACCCTCAGTCAGGTGAGGGTAAGTTATGCTGCTGTAACAAAAGCCCCAAATCCCACTGGCTTAATACAACAAAAGTTAATTTCTCACTCATGCAAAATGTCCCAAATGGGTCAGCTGTGGCTTTGTTCGGCGGCATAACAGAGCGGCAACCACCGTGGGGAGCACTGCCCATCCCTCTGGTAGAGGGGACAAGGGAGGTGGGAGGTGCGCCTGGCTCTTAAAGTGTCCGCCTGGACGTGAGACACATCACTGCCCCTTCCGTTCAAACTGGCCAACGCCAGTCAGAGGCTGACCCTAAGGGTGAGGAGCGTGACCCTACTACGTGCCTGGAGGATGGAGAGACGGAATCTTTGCAAGCAGAGTGCCAGTGACTGCCGTACCATTCAACCTTCTTCATTACTATTATTGTCGTTGTTATTATTTTAAATATGGGATCAAGGAGTCAGCCCAGACCACAGGGCAGTCATCGGCAGAACAAAAGCCATCCCCTTATTTAACAAGCGTTTATTGAACAGCTGCTATGTACCAGACACTGTCTTTGGAATTGGGGAAATTATGCAAAATAAGAGAGTCAAAAAGCTCTGTGTTTAAAACTTTTTTTTTTCTGGTGGTAGTGGAAGCACAGATAAGAAACAGTCAACATAGTAAATAAGTGAATGAGAGCATAAGTGAAAAGGTAGAAACAAGAGCAAGGGTAAAAAGGTTGGAGTCCTGGAAGGAAGAAGGCCCTTTCAGCCTTAAATAGGGTGGTCAGGCCTCATTGAGAAGGTGACACATGAGTAAGGACTTGAAGGAGGTGAAGGGGTAAGCCATGGGGATGTCTGGGAAAGAACATTCCAGACAGAAGCTGCAGCAGGCACCAAGGCTTGTTTTGTTATTCAATCAACAAACATGTACTTATTAGGGCCCACTCAAGCTGAGCAGGTGCTGAAACCTCGGCACACAGAGCAGAATGAAATAATCCCTAACTGTGAAGACTTCAGAACCCAGCAGGGAAGAAGGGAAAGGCCTGGTCATTAGTGAATTAACCACCCATCCCTCCATCCATCCCTCATCCATCCATCCATCCACTAAGCATTTATTCAGTGCCCACAGAGTGCCCTGCCCTGCTGGGGCCTCAGTGCAGGATGAGACACAGTCTCTGTCCTTGAGTTGTCCTTCTCTGGTGGGGGAGGCAGGCCCCAACAGGCAGCTGCTCTCTAGTGTGAAGACAGAGGCACGGTGGTCAGGGGAACCCAGGAAGAGCTGGGAGGCCACGGCCACAGTCCTGAGGCCTGAGTAGGGAGCGGCAGTGGGGGCGATCTTTAATCAGAGGCCAGACATTGCAAATTTTACCTTGTTGGGTGCTGGATGTTTTTTGTGTTCCTGTGACTCTTCTCGAGCTTTATTTGGAGATGCAGTCATGTCACTTGGAAATAGTTTGCTTCCTTCGGGTCTTGCTCTTATGATCCAGTAGGTGGGTCTGGAACAGTGCTCAGTGTAGAGCTAATCATTCCCCACTCCTGAGGCAAGGCCTTCCAGAATGCTCCACCCACCACCACCCTGTGAATTGTGAGACTTTCAGTCTGGTTAGTGGGGGCAAGTACTATTCCCAGGCTTGTGCGACATCGGGTGACCTTGTCTCTAACCCTTGCAGACGGTTCCTCCCCTGGCCTCAAGCAGTGTCCTCCTGTGCATGAACTGATTGCTCTGCTGGGTCCTCGGGCTCCTCTGCAGATCTGGGCGACCCTCTCCTCTGCCGCTCTGCCCTGTGAGCCATGGCTGCCTCGGTCTCTGTGGACCCCAGGGAATTCTAGGCATGCAGCTCCCTGTCCCCGTGCCCCAGCCTGGAAACCCTCAAGGCAGCAAGCCGAGCAACCATCGAGCTGACTTCATTTGTTCCCTATTTTGCAGGGATCATTGTCCTCTGTGGCCTGAAATCCTGTGCTTTGATAATCACCACTTCATGTGTCCTGTCTGTTTTGTTGGTGTTAGGCAGGAGGGTAAATTGGTGGCTGTGGCTCCATCTTGGCCAGAAGTGGACACCCCCAATAATTCTGTACCCTCCTCACCTGAATTAAACTAGATTCTTCTCTCCTCCATCACCTCTCCTTCTGCTAACTCAGACTGATGTGTGCTCTGGGTCGGACCCTTCACCGTGCCCTGAGGGAGGCCACACGGAGGTCAGAGAGCCTCGGACCTGGAGGGGCCCAGAACCCAGGGAGATGGAGGGGAGGTTTGCCCTGCAGTGCTGCCCAGATGCCCGGCAGCATGTACTCAGGAGACATCCGGGAGCCCGGAGGAAGCTCGCTGTGATGTCTAGGGAAGGCCTGTCATCCTCCCCACCTTGAGAGGAGAAGCCCCTCCCAAGGTCACATGGCACAAGAGGTCAGAGCAGGACTTGAACCCAGGCCTGGCAGACTTTGATCTTAATAGCTAACATTTGTTGGGTACTTTTTCTGTGCCGGGCACTGTTCTAAACACTTCCCACCCTCGGCTGTGCAGTCCCTGGCACGGCCCCATCAGGCAGGAATGCCTGGCGCAGTTTCTAACAGGTAATGCTGCTGAGGTTTCAGAATAGTGGGCTCTAGAACGGAGGTTTGAATTCCACTTCTAGCTTTTGAAGCATGTGTGATCTTGAACCCATTACTTAAACTCCTTGCCTCAGTGTCCTTACCTATACCCAGATGTTATAGGTCAAATTGTGTATCCCCCACCCACCCAAATTCATATGTTGGAGTCCTGATATCCAGGGCCTCAGAATATGACCTTATTTGGAGATAGTGTCTTTTAAAAGAGGTGATCAAGTGGAAATGAGGCTATTTGGATGGCTCTAATCCAGTATGACTGGTGTTCTTCTAAAAAGGGGCATTTGGACCCAGAGAATATGGAGGGAAGACAATGTGGAGAGGCTCAGGGAGAAAGCAGCCCTCTATGAGCCAAGGAACAGACTCTCTCTTATAGCCAGGAGTAGGAACCAACCCGGCCCATGCCTTGATGTTGCACCGCAAGCCTCCGGAACTGTTGGGAAGTCAGCTTCTGTTGCTTAACACCACGTCCCCCCCCAAGTTTATGGGACTCTTCTACCAAGGCTGATATCAACACCCATCTCATTTTGTGAGGATTACATGAGAGTCTGTGTAAGGTGTTTGGGAAAGGGCCTGGCACACACTAATACTCAGGCACTGGGGAGGAAGCTGAGGCCCAGAGAGGTGAAGCAACTTTCCCAGGATCACACAGCTCATGGTGTCCGAACCTAAACCCTATGCTCTTGACGACCCAACCGGCCTGCCGGAACTGCCATCTAAGTTCTCTCCTAAGTGCACTTTGCCGGAGCTCCTGCCACGCCGTGCCTCCTTTGCCCGTAGTTGGTGCTTAACCACATTCATCGATCATCCTATCAGAGGTCAAAGGGGAAGAAAATGAAACAGCAGAGAAGAGGGCCAGGCTGGCAGAGAGAGGATCTAACTCAAGGAAGTAATTATATATTAAGTGAAAAAGTCCACCGGCATGCTCACTGACTTAGCCGCGCCGCGTCCCTGATGGATCTGCGGCCCTGGCTGCCTTCCAGTGGCCAGAGCCGTGTCAGAGCGTCTGCTGCAAGTCACGTCTCTGCCACCGTCCAGGTGTACTGGCCAGCAGGTGGGGGCTGCCAGGTGGGCTGGAGGCTGTGCAGGGCAGAAGGAGACATTCCTGATGGAGCAGCCCAGCGCGACGGAGTGCTAAATGACAGGCGCTGGGAGCCGAGCCTCAGTTTCCTTGTCTGTAGAATGGGTGCCATTGGGATGGGGGAGCCCCAGGACCTGGGGGTGTTCAAGAGCCTGTTGCTCAGTGGCAGCACCCAGCCATGCCTTGTTGGAGGCCAGAGAGGGTCAGGGTGAGGCTGCAGAGAACACAGTCCTCTCTGCTCACCCACGGTGGAGGAGGGGTGCGGGGCGGGGGGTGGCGTGTGGGGGCGTGTGAAGGGAGCAGTTAGGTGGGTATTGAAAAGATTTCCCCAGGCTCTGAATTTGAGAGCAAATGTTACCAGAATGCAAAGTACCCAAGATCATCACAACCCAGCTCCCCCCACCTCTCATCTCTGCCCTGGCGGGAGGGACCATAATGCAGACCAGAGAGGAAAGGCATGATCTCGGGGTATACAGCCAGAAAGTGGTAGGGCTATGCTGCCCGGGGCAGACGTCCAGGACACGGGGGCCCTCAGCCTCCAGAGGCCCCGGGCACAGTTTGGGTCGCCAGATTCAGCAAATAAAAATATAGGTTGTTAGTTAAATTTGAATTTCAAATAAACAATGAATTGTTCTTAGTATAAGTATGCCCCATGTTAATATTTGGTACCTACTTGCACTAAACTTTTTGTTGTTGCTTATCTGAAATCCAGAGCTAACTGGGCCTCTCGTGTGTCGCCTGACAGCCCTAGGCATGAGGAGGGGCAGGAGATGGCTGGGTTTGGGGAAGGTGGAGCCCTCAAGTCAGACTGCCCGAGTTTGGGTCCTGACCCCACCACTAAACTAACCCCACAACCCCATTTGATTGCTGGAAACTCAGGCTGGGTTTTCTCCTGTCTTTATAGTACCAACCTCATGAGACTGGCGTGGGGAGTCCACGAGATCCTTCTAAAGCCCTTAGATTGCGTCCTGGCACACAGTCCAGGCTCAATATATGCTCCCTCTTTGTATTATGGACTGAATTGGGGTGAGCAGAGGAGCTATAATCAATTGCTAGCCATGCATGTAAGGCAGCCGGTCTCAAACATCGGGGTATCTGGACCCCTTAACGTTTAAAGAAGTGATGGCAGGCCCCAAGCTGTCCTGCGTGTGTGTGTTTTATCTATCAGTTGTTACAATAATAGAAATTGAAGCTGAGAAAAAAATGTAAATATCTATGTGTTCATCTTCAATGATAATGAGCCCACTGCGTTTACATAAATAACACATTTTGAGTGAAAATAGCTCTATGTTGTAAAACCAATAAAATAAAACAGTGAGAAAAGTGGCATTTGTTTTACATTTCTGCCCATCTCTCCCGTGTGGCTTCATCGAAGTCGGCTGCCTTCTCACATCCACCACGGCATCCGGCCTCCTGCGCATCATCCGGCCTCTGGAAAAGCCCACCTTACACCTACGAGTGCGTGAGGGTAAAAAAGGCAAGTATCTTAGTATTACTATAAAAATAGTTGTGACCTTCTGATCTCCTAATCCCGAGGGAGGTCCGCGGCTCACGTGTTGAGAATCCCTGTCTGAGGCCCGTCTCAGGCAGAGGCCTCTAGCCGCCCCGGAGCCGCCTGCACGTCCCGGCCGCGGGGACAGAACTTGGGCTGGCGTGAGACAGTGCTGGTATAGTCTCGGCCACGATGTCCACTCCCAGAGCCATGAGGAGCCCACCTGTGGTTAGAGTGCACTTTACAGCGAGGTCGCTGAGGCTCAGCGGCTGGAAGGGCCCTCCTGGCCCAGTCCCTCCATGGTCAGAGGGGGCAGAGCTGAATGGAGCCCAGGAGCATCCTGGGTGCCCTCCAACCTGCACACCCCTGATTCCCGCCCTGCCCCTGCACCCAACACATGTGCGCGCATGCACACACACACACACACACACACACACACTGTGGGCCTGACGCCAAGCAGGTGCCAGGGATTATAGGTGAACAGTGAAGGTCAAGCCAACGTCCAGGTAACCCAGGCTGCTCAATCTGTGAGCGGCCTCTGGGTGTACATCTTATGAGTATGACCTGGCACCCCTTGGCGTGGCCTGTGTGTGTCCCTCAGGGCCTGCCAGTGAGGTCTGTCTGGGGCTCCGGTCGTGGCAAATGTGGGCCTGCACTTCCCCTTTGTGAGTGCTTGGTCCCTCCCTTTGCCCCGTGCAGGTCCCTTTGGCTCTCTGGCTCAGTGTCCATGTGCTACGTGGGTCCGTGTGCACGCCCACAAGCCTGTGCCATGACGCTCTCTCTGGGTCAGGGGTGGCTGGGCATCTTGGAGGCTAAGCTGGAAGATGGCGGCAAAGTTTTGCTGTTGCCTCCAGCACATTCTTCTGGGGCCAGGAGCGTCGTTGTGGCAACGAGGGGCCACCTTGTCGAAGAGCGGGTGTGTCTGTGATCACGTTAAGAGAGCTGGGTCTGTCTCTGCACTCCCAGCCGGCCCCTGAGCAGGCAGGCAGCACTCAGGACCCGCCAACTCTCGTCCCCCAGCTCCTTAGCTCTAGAAGCTCGCCCGAGCCCAAGCGGGAGCCTGGCGAATCTGGGAATAGGCTCCAGATCTTCAGTCATTCTGATTCAACAAAGATTTATTAACCCCAACTATGTGCTGAGCACTGGAGACCCAGTGCACCAAAGATAGATGAAGTCCTACACTTATGAAACTTAATAAATGTATTAATACCCAAGCCTCACACTTCCTCAGCCCTGACGGTGTGCCAGGTACTGCGTTTTGCAGTTCGTGTGTGTTAGTTCAGTTAATCACCGCACTGATTCTATTACTGTCCAGGCACAGGTTAGGTTACTGGCTCTAAACTACACAGCAGAAAACAGCAGAGGCAGGTTGGAACACAGGGCATCTGGCCCCGTGCTCTTCACCGCTAATCTGCACAGCCTCTAATAAATGAGAAATACCATTTAATATAATGGTAAATGCCACAAAGAAACAAAAATAGTGGATATAAGGTGTTGGAAGCCAGGGTCGCTAGGATTATACTATTGAAGAGTTGGCATTGGAGTTGAGTCTTATTAACCAAAAATAGCCAGCCATGCAAAGGTCAGAGGGAACAGCAGATGCAAAGGCCCAGAGGCAGGACGGAACATGGCACGTTTGGAAGAACAGAAGGAAGGCCACGAGCTGGAGCCTCGTGAGGGAGGGGCTCTGTGCTGTCACAGATGAATTGCCAAATCTCAGCGGCTTCCACAACAAGATGTATATTTCTTGCTTGTCAGTGTTCCTGACCAGAAGGTGGCTCTCCTCAAAGTGGCCATTCAGGGACAATTCGGAGCCCTTCCTTCTATGGTTCCACTGCCCATACTCTATGGCCCTTGGGTGGCTGTGTCAGGCTTGCGGAAGGGAAAGAGCCTGCGAAGTGTTGATGGGCTGGGAGTGGAGCACATCACCCCCACTTCGTGGTCCAGAGCCTAGCCCCCTGGCCACTCTCAACTGCAAGGGAGACTGAAACGTGCTCCAGCAATATGACCTGGAACAAGAGGACCCCAGCATGGTGCGAATGTAGCCAGACTCTGCCACCAAAGGCTGCTGGCTGTGCCAACAGAGAGCTGTCAGATTTGGGTGTATTTTGACGTAGACTAATGGGATTTGCTGATGGATGGGGGATAGAGGAAGATAAGACCCAAGACTGAGTCCGGGACCAGACAGCTGACAGAGGTGGAGAAGGTGAGGCTCTGGGATAGGGGAGAATGGGGAGGATTTGGGGTTCCCTTGGCCAGCTGCCAGGGCACCCCCTGCAGGCCTATCCCTTCAGGGCCCTTGGGAAGGCCTAGATCCTGCCCTGTGGAGCCTTGGACTAGGTTTCAACTGAAGTCCAGAGGATGTGGGAATGTGTGTGCACACACATGTATGCATGCATATGTATGTCTGAACAACAAATAGGCCATTTATCCTTCCCAAGCCCCCTGCAAACTATTTTGCTGCTGCTAGGTGTACCGTGTTGATGAGAGGCCTTTCCCAGGAGGCACAAGTCCCGCCCTTGGTCTTCTTTCTGCTAGACTTACTGCATGCCCTTGCATAAAGCCCTGCCCCTCTCTGGGCCTCAGTTTCTCCATCTCTAAAACGAGAGTTTTGGTCCAAATCAGAGGCTGTACGCTGGTGGTCCAAAGGCCAAATTCAGCTTGCAGCCTGCACCATCCTCATGGTGTTTGTCAAAATACCAAAAAGGTGGGAGATTTTACTTAAATTTTTGATTCAGTCTCTTAAGATTTGGGCCTTTTTCATGTCTGCTTTATTGAAAAGCCATTTTAGGAATAGACCAAAGAGAGGGAAATAACTTTGCCCAACACAGTGCCCAATATTTTTTACCATTGTGTTTGAAGAATCTCATCATCATGGAAGGAATAGTATTAGTTAATAATAATAATATTTATCATTCATCCATTGCTCTGCAACTCAAAGTGCCATACAATCATCACTAGGAGGACCCCGTGACGTAAATATTATTATCCTACTTTTACAGATGGAGAAATTGAGGCTCAGAGCTCAACTGAGCCGGGGACCTCAGAGAGGGAGCAGGCCCAGGGTCAGGAACTCAAAGTGTGCTAAGGGGCCAGGTGACAGGCTGGCAGGCAACCTGGCCATTCTTTTCGTAGGCCTTGCTGCCCTCATGCCAGACACACTCTTCATCTGGATAGTAAGGAAGGACATGGGGGTAATTTCTGGTATCTGGGGAGGCTGGTCAGAACCTTCCCAATTCTTGGACACCATGAGGCCAGGAACAGAGGGACTGCAAGCTTGGAAATTCTCTTTGCTCATGGTAGACTCTGGTTTTCTAAGGCAGAGATAGACTGTAACATGGGATCTATAAGAAGTTTCTGTATATTTTCTCCTCCCTTACCTACCCCCCTACCTACCTATCCACCCATCCACCCACCCACTCCCCCATCCAGATATCCACCCATCTACTTACCTACCCACCTACCCACTCCACCATCCATCCATCCATCCATCCACTCACCCATCCATCCAGCTATCCATCCATCCACTCATTCCTTCACATCCTTACCCATCCTGACACCCAAGTAAAGAAGAAATAAACGGTCCAACGGAAGAAATCAACCAACCATCCAGCCATTTTATTTGTCCATGCTGTGATCCAGGCCCAGTGCTGACATTGGGGAGTCCAACACAGCCTAGACACTGAGGGGCTCCCAGTGCGTGGGGCCATCAGGCTGTGGTCTCAGAGGTATCTGAGTTTCACCAGTGTCTGTGGGCACAGAGTTCAGAGGTGCCATCTCTTGGTGGCTCAACACAATCACCAAAGGTCCCTGTAGTCTGCCTCACACCACACCTCACCCGCAAGCAGAGACACCTGGGGACCAGCAGATGCACAGGCACACACCCACATGCACACACCCCCCTGAATCTCTCAGGCACATGGAGAGAGACACACACACAGCTGGGTATATGCAGGAGAACACACAATGTAGGCACATCAGCACCCCAGAGGTGCTCGAAGGTGCAAAGTCACGTGACTACCCCAAGACTCCCGAAGGTCACGCACACACACACACACACACACACATGCACACAGAAATGCAAATGGACACATATTAGAACACCCACAGCCTCTTGGAGGAGAGCTTTGCAGGTCGGCAGGCACTGGATATAGGTGGACCCAGAGCAGAGAGGACTCATCCACAACTCTCTGCCGGTCTGCTCTAGGACCGCGACATCCAGGAAGCCCTGTTGAGCCCTGCTACTCATGGGACCCCTCACCCCAGTTTTTCTGCTCCGTAACTGAGGACGGTGCCTCACCTGTCAGGACCCACGGCAATGGGAGGGGCATCCTGGTGAGCAGCGGGCTCCCTGAGCTGGTTTTGCCATGTGGTGAACCATCAAGCCCTCTAATGGTCACCCAATGCCAAGGGCACGGGCCTGCCCGCCACATGGCTCATCACAGTGACCTTGCTCAAAAGGCGTAGGCTGGGGATCTGATTCCTTTCCCAGGTAATACCAATGACACCCCAACCCAGGCATCCAGGGGCCACTTCTGCCTGCTTGGCCAACAGAACTCGAGAACCCAGCTATGTGAGGGTCCCCATGGGAACCAGGCCTCGCTCCTCCTTACCCCAAAGCAAGTACCAGAATTAAGAAGAAGCACAGGCCATGGAATCATACAGGCAGACTCGATATAAATAAAATATTCATATAAAAATAGTCTCTTACAAAATATTCTCTCTTATCCAGTGGCTCACTTTCCAAAAGATGGAAACTGCTGGGAGTTTTATTATTATCTTTCCTCTCTCTCTGTATTCCAAACTGGATTCTTCTACTGGTGTAAGTTTGAGCTGGGGAGGACTAAAGGATGGGAATCATAATCTGGGAGACGACTCCAAATCTGGACCAGCTTAAATTTCTGGATAAGTAGCAGCAAACAGCAAAAAAATATAAACGTGTGTGTATATATATCTATATATGTATAAAGGACGTCTGCTCTTAAACATCTAGTGCTGCAAGGGGGGGCGGTACTTGCAAAATCAACTAGTAGAAATATCTGCATAAAGGATAATTATGTACAGTTCTACTTGACTCCTTGTCCTAGCGACAAAATTATCCCGCAAGGAAAGCAAGCAGTCCACTTTGATTGCAGAAAACGGATCCCGATGAGGTGGGAGGATTCTTTTTTAATTTAATAAATTAATATTATTTTTTATCAGAATAAATTGTTAAATATTGCTATGTTGAGGCCCCAGGGCCCAGAGCTCCTGGTGCAAAAGGCTCTGCTCCAGCCGAGGAGGGCCCCACCAGGCAGTGTGTGGGGTGGGGCGGAGCAGCAGTGGGTGTGGAAGAGAACAGTCCAGGGCTCTGGGGAGATCTTTCCACCGGGCGCCTGCAGAAAACCCAGGAGAGGTGTCCCCACAGCAGAAAAGACAAGCTCAGCATTCCCCCGCCGAGATCCCGGACGAGACCTGCCAGGGTGACTGCAGCCGGAAGCTGTCCGGTCCCCCCTGCAGTCTGACTCGCGGCTGGAGGCGCCCAGCCGCCGAGTCCCGGGCTCACTTGCACGTGTACACCTCGGTGCGCTCGCTGCAGGTGTTGCACTTGACATAACAGCACCAGTGGAACTTGCAGTTGCACTGCCACACGCGGGCGTACTGGTGGGTGTTGTAGCCGCGGCCACAGCACATGAGGTCGCAGCCGCTGGCCTGCGGGGCCGTCTTGTTGCAGGCGCGGCCCTGCGTGCCCACGCTGCCTGTCACCGGGTCCTCCTCGCAGTAGTTGGGCGACTTCTCGATGTACACCAGGTCCGTGTCCATGGGCTTGCGGTACGACAGCGGCTTCTTGATCTTCAGGAAGGTGGGCCGCTTGTTGCGGCTGGCGCGCACGGGCTCCACGTGGACAGCCTCGTTGTACTTGTCCTTGAGCACGTAGCCCAGCTCCCGGAACTGCGGCAGCGTGGTCCAGCATGTCTTGGTGGTGCACGAGCCGGACACACCGTGGCACTTACATTCCAGCTTCATGTTCTCCTCCAGGATCTGCAGGGGCGGGCGGGGAAGAGCACAGCGCACGTCACTGCACACTGCAAGCAGCGGCCCCGGGCGGCACCCAGCCCCGCCCAGCCCCGCCCAGCCCCGCCCAGCCTACCCGGCTTGGGCTTTTGTGGTTCTTTGTGGTGGGGGGTCTCAGACCTGGATTCAAATTCCTCTCACCCTTGGCCTCTGTGCTGTGCTTCTACCTGGAGCTCACTTGCTCTCCCTGCCCCTCCCAACTCCTATCTGGTCCTTAGATTGGTGCTCAGGTCAGTTCAGGCCAGTCCAGGGCACACAGAGGGTTCTCTTTGACCTGCACAGCTTTATTTATTTTTTATTATTTTTTTTAAAGATTTTATTTATTTATTTAAGAGAGAGAGATGGAGAGCGAGAGCACGAGCCGGGGAGGGGCAGAGGAAGTGGGAGAAGCAGACTCCCCGCTGAGCAGGGAGCCCCATGCGGGACTCCATCCCAGGACCCCAGGATCATGACCTGAGCTGAAGGCAGACACTTAACCGACTGAGCCACGCAGGCGCCCCTGGCCTGCACAGGTTTAAAATCTTTTTGAACCAACATTTAAAAACCAGCAGATAGACTTCCGGGGTTGGTTGGTTGGTTGGTTTCTGTGTTTTGGCAAACAGAAAGGGCATCTGGCAACTCTAGGGTGCGAGTCAAATCATTTACTAACTGGCATAGCTGAGGGCTGACCTACGGGGAGGGCAGCATGGCCGTCCTCTCCCCACAGCCTCTGCCAGCACGGTCACGTAGCAGCAACACCGGGAGCTGTCCCAGCAGCTGCCTCCTTCCCCGGCTGGCATCCCTCAATCTGCCACAGTCCCCACCACTCCATATTGCCTCCCTGACCTTAGAGGTCCTCTGCTTTGACCACTTATGACATCTGCCAGGCACGGTGAACACACGAGGCTGGGAACCCTGGCTCTGATTTAGCCTTCCCTGGCAGCTTTCCCTGCCCTCCAGGCTACATGATGTGCCTCTTCTTCTGAGTTCCCAATTCCCCTCAGGCTCCCATCGCCATAGCACTGAGATGCAGCACTATACAGGGAACGAAAAGCACAGATGCTGGACTCTGGGTTTAAATCCCAGATCTAACACCAACCTGCTGTGTGCCCTTGGGCAACTTCCTTGAGTCCTCTGTGCTGCAGTTTCCCCGTATGCAAAATGAGGATGATAATTGTAACTAACTGTAATCATACAACGAAGCACTTGACAGCAACAGAAAAGAATGAACTAATACACACAAAAAGAACAGATCTCTAAGATGTAATGCTGAGTGAAAGAAGTTGGATGCCAGAAAGAACCAACTGTGTGATCCCACTGATAACGAAGTTCAAGGACAGGCAAAATTAATGGCTGGTACATGGGCAGTTGGCCCGTGAGCCATATTTTGCTGACCCCTGCCTTGGAATATCCCTGCAAGCAAAGAAAGCAACATTTGCCAACCCCCCGTGGTACTGGATATTTAGGTTGTTTTCAGGCTTTGGGGTTTGTTCTTTTTAAAATCTTTTCTCTCCCTGCCTTCTTTCTTCTTTCTTTGTTTAAACTATATTATAGAAGGAAGTATCTTTGGAACTAAAGCTTCTCTTCCTTTCTCATCATCTTCAGCCCAATTTTATCCCAACAGACATTTATGAAGCTCCTACTGTGTACCAGGCACTGGGATGGGGATGTACTAGTGAGCACAGTTTCTGGGTCACAGTGTATGAGCATTTTCATGGTCTTCATCTGGACTGGCAAATTAACTTTGCCTGTTATAGAGTGAAAAAAAGTGGATTAATGAGTAAATGACTGAACATTTATTAATCACCTGTACACGCACTGGGCCCATGTTTTCGTATGTGGCATTATTTAACTCTATGAGGTTAGCATGATTCCATTTTACAGGGGTAAAAACTGAGGCTCAGCTAAGTCCTGGAGCTGGTCTGTGGGGCATTCAGAGGCAAGGGTCTTACTGCTGAGGGTTGTGAATCAACTGCTTGGTGGCTCTCCTGACTTGCTTTGTGACCTTGGAATTGTCACACCCCCTTTCTGGGCCTCAGCCGCCTTCACTGAAACATGGAATGAAGTCAATTCCATCTTTTCTTGGCGAAAGCCAGGGTGCTGGAACAGAATCAGACATTCAAAAAATAGTCATTAGCTCTGCCTCTGGGCCTGGGCCAGTGTGGGTGCTGGGGACACAGAGGTGACAAGATAAGTTTCCTGTCTCCAAGGGTGGGCTCCTGTTCAGGGTCCTCCCAGTCCTGTGAGCTCTGCTTCCAGGAGGAGGTGACCAGTGCTTGGGTCAGTGGACTCAACGGGAAGGGAGCATCACCCTGTTTCAATCACAGTATCTGGAATCAAATGAGCCAGCAATGCCACAAGCATCCAGAATGTTCTGGGACAGAGATTTCAGTTGGCTGAATGCTCTGATTCCAGGACACCTAGTGTGACAGAGCACCTACTGTGCATGTCGTCCTCATACGACCTGCACACACGTGCAGCTGCTACTAGGATGAGCAGCCCCCCAGATAACACAGATGTCCCTTTTGGTTGTCAGTGAGGAGATAGTTCCCCAGCGTCCAGCCCGCCTCCCCGCCTGGGCCTGAGAAGCATGGGAAAAGAGCAAGGCTCGGGGGTGTGGCGATGCGCTTTGGGGGCAGGGTTCGGCAGCAGGTTCCCTCTGACTGGGATTGCAGTGCAGTCAGGGATTTCAACACACACATGCTGGGGGACACTCAGAACGGATTCGGATGATACTGAGGATGCGGGGCACCTAGAACCCTCAGCACGGCCGGTGGGTGTGCATACACTGCACGGTGTCTGATAAGACACGCTGACCTATGGCTCAGAAATTTCACTTCCAAGGCATATACCTGAGAGAATCAAATGCTGTGTGCACAGGAAATAGGTTCAAGGACGTTCATAGCAGCAGCATTGAAGGACATATGGAGAGGGCCCAGTGTGGTCTCACGGTGTGTTCACACTGGGCGCTCTCCGTATGGCCAGCCATGGTGGGATGGATAAGCTGAGGGGTGCGCTCAGCGGGACACTACAGGACAGTGACAATGAACAGCTATGGCAAAACACACCAACAGAGGTCAAGTTCAGAAATACAGTGGGGAGGGAAAAAAGCAATTGGAAAAGACGTTCATCTATATTAAGTCCAAAAGCAGGCAAAAGTGGATTGTATTGTTCGGGGGCACCTACAGAGGCAGAAAGCATAATAAGAAGTCAAGAAATGAGGGTCACAAATATCAAGACGGTGGCTGTCTCCAGGGTGGGGCGCGAGGGGCTGTGGTTGACAGGGGTCACCTGGGGCACTTCTGGGGCGCTGGCAATGTCTGTTCCTTGATACGGATGCTTTATAATTCTTCTTTTATTTTTATTTTTTAAAGATTTTATTTATTTGACAGAGAGAGACACAGCGAGAGAGGGAACACAAGCAGGGGGAGTGGGAGAGGGAGAAGCAGGCTTCCCGCTGAGCAGGGAGCCCGATGTGGGGTTCGATCCCAGGACTCTGGGATCATGACCTGAGCTGAAGGCAAATGCTTAAGGACTGAGCCCCCCAGGCGCCCTATAATTCTTCTTTTAAATCAATGTAAATGTCCTGTGTGCTTTTTTGCACAGAAGCTGTATGTTAACAATTTATAAAAATGCAGTGGGTACAACAGCCGCTAAGCACATGAAAGGATGCTCAACATCATTAGGCATCAGGCAAATGCAAATCAAAATAGCCACTTCACACCCTCTAGGATGGCTGACAGAAGAAATACAGACATAGCAAGTGTTAGCAAGGGTGTGGAGAAATGGAAACCTTCACACACTACTGGTGGGAATGTGAAATGGAGCAGCCCTGTGGAAAACTATCTGGTAGTTCCTCAAAATGTGAAACACAGGGTTATCGTATGGCCCAGGGCTATGACCTGAATGTTTGAGTCTCACCCCCCAAATCCATGTGTTGAAATCCTAACCCCCTCTTGCCCCCCAGCCCCCCCGCCCCCCAGCCCCCTTCCCCCGGGGAGACAGTAAGTGGGGCCTTTGGGAGATTCTTAAGTCATGAGGGTAGAGCTGTCGTGAATAGGATGAATGCCTTATAAAAGAGGCTCCAGAGAGACCCCTAGCCCCTTCCACCATGTGAGGACACAGCAAGAAAGCACTGGCTTTGAACCAGAAAGAGGGCGTTCCCAGAAGGCGACCATGCTGGTGACTTATCTTGGACTTCCAGCCTCCAGAACTGTAAGACATAAATGTCTGTTGTTTATAAGTCACCCAGTCTGTGGTACTTTGCCTCCTAAAAAGATTAAGACACCCAGCCAGCAATTCTGCTCCTAAGTATATACTCAGGAGAAATAAAAACATACGCCCATAAAAACTTGTAAACCAATGTGAACAGCAGCATTCTTCATAATCGCCAAAAAGTGGAAACAACCCAACTGTCCATCAACTGTTGAATGGATAAACAAAATGTGGCACATCCACACAATGGAACATTATTCAGCCATAAAAAGGAATGAAGTGCTGACATACGCTACAACATGGATGGACCTTGGGAGCATTATGCTCAGGGACAGAAGCCAGACACAAAAGACACAAATTGTATGATTGCATTTATATGCGATGTCCAGAATAGGCAAATCTATAGAGACAGAAGGTAGACTAGTGGTGTGGGAAGAGGCTGGGGGAGATGAGGGACGCCTGAGGGTACACGTTCCTTTCTGAGGTAATGAAAATACTCGAAAATTATGATGGTTGAACATACCTGAGACTATGTTCGAGAGTGCGGAACTGTACGCTTTCCATAAGTGTACTGGGGATGGTGTGTGAATTATACCTTAATAGAGTGGGTTTTCTAAAAAGTCTCTGGAAGGTTTGAGTGAAAAAACCTTAGGTTGTATTTTTGAGGCTGTGGCACCAACTGTTTTCGTGTGGCGGATGCTGGGCCAGGAGCCCCGGGGCGGGGGGTCAGGCTCCGGGCTCAGGCTGCACGCAGCCTCCCGCACATTGCCTCCCTCTTCCTGTGAGGCCACAGCTGGCCTGAGGCCATGGTAGTATTTGTGTGGGCCCCTAATCAGATGATGTCCAGCCTGTTAACCCTGCAAACTCTGCATTTTCCGAGCCTCAGTGATTGCATTATATCCGCGCTAAGCTGGGCATAATCACAGCTGCCCTGGCCAGAACTGGCCACCCAGACGGGCATCCGGGTGGGCACCCAGCCCTCTCCCCGAGGCAGGGGACAACAGCAGAGGAAACAAGTGTGGGACAAAGCCACATTCTTTGCACGCCCCGCTCCCACCCCCGGAGGCCAGGCTGACTACCAGCTTCTCAGCTGTCCAGAGGGACTTCAGGATAAGCTTCCTTTTACACTGGGAGAGTCTGGATTGTGATGCAATGACACGTGTAGTCCGAGGGTCTACGGGCTCTGAGATGACACAGCCCCATGCACTTTCCCAGCAGGTGCCCAGGAAATGCCCAAAGGTAAATTCACCAACAGGGTGCATTCAAACTATTCCACGACCAGCATGCAGCGAGCCTGAGCATCCCCCCCTGAATGTTCAGGGTCTGCGAGGCCCTGCCTGGCTGGCTGGAGGGGAAGTCTGGAGGATCCCGGGAGCAACGATGATGCGGGGACGGGCATTCAGAGGGCTTGGAGCAGCTGGGACGGACCCATGTCAGTATTTTATGGCCCTGGTGGCACTGCTGGGTCCCAGCTTACAGAGCAGCAACATACGACTGCTTGGGGGCTGCCATCCTGTGATGCAGAGAGGCCTCGATGTGGCAGGAAAGTAAAGGAGAAAATAAATCTGTGAGGCCCAGGGTCAGGTGTCTCAGAGGGTCTCTGGAGAACACAGAGTTCTCCCGCCTCCCACCCCACCGGTGGCCGGGGGTCTGAACACAGCAAGAGGCCTCAGCTTAGCGGACTGGGGGGGACTTTGGGGGAGACAAGAAGTTTTACCTGATGAACGGAACGTGTTCCCTTCTCTTCTCCACCTGTGGCTGCTGGTCGGCTAGGAGGTGGGATTTTATCGTGAGTGGACAGGGAAGCCAGTGGAGGCCAGGAACACAAGTCAGGACTTATAAGGACCTCGTATTGGTTGTAACAAATGTGTCTCTCTGGTGCAGAGAGACTTCGTGTGTGGGGGGTGGGGGGTGTTTATGGGAGATCTCTGTCCCTTCTGCTTAGTTTTGCTGTGAACCTAAAACTGATCTGAAAAATAAAGTCTATTTTTAAGGAAACGATCTCAGAAGAGAAGTTGTATGCAGGGATGGTCTCCAGCGCTGAGACTGGGCTGGGTCTGCTGCTGACTGGCCGGGTACCCTCGCTGGCCCTCAGTTTCCCCATTTTGAACCCAAGGGTCTAAACTAGATGATTTCCAAAGCTGCTTCTGATGCTGTCTCTCTGTCTTCTGACTCTGTCTGTCTTGGCTTTGTATCCATACTCCTCTTTAACTGATATGGTGTTTCCAGAGCCCTGTCTGATTTTCCTGACACTCCCTGAGAGATGGATGTTATCATTCCCATTTCACAGGTGAAGAAAGGGAGGCTCAGAGAAAGGGAGGGACATAAGCAAGATCAGAGTGTGCCTCCGTAGTCTCTCCAGACCACTCCCCATGCTTCTGCTTCCTGCTTCACGCCTTAAGGAGACTACACGGCCCCCGACCATTGCTGCTGGTGATTGGTTGGTTGGGCCTGGTGCGTATCGGTCATGGGGGCTGCCATGTGTCACCTCCAGGTGGGCCTGACCAGTGGAAGCACTGGTGGGGGATTAGAGGGCAGGAGGGAAGTCCCGAAAGGTACCCCTCATGCTCACTCCCCCCTGGGCCCCTCACTCTCATCTCCCTAGAAAGACACTCCATACCTGTTAGGGGTCACTCCCTATTTCTCCCTTCCCCTCAGTCTCAGGCAGCCACTAACTAGCATTCTGTCTTTATGATTTGCCCATTCTAGACATTTCACATAAATGGCTTCATACACTAGGTGGCCTTTTGTGGGTCTAGCTTCCTTCATTCAGCAGAATGTTTTCAAGGTCCATCCATGTAGCATGGCGTAGCATGTACCAATACGGCCTTCCTTTCCATGACTGAATAATACTCTGTTATATGGATATGCCACAGGCTGTCCCCTGTTCATCAGTTGTTGGACAGCCGTCCCTTCCTAAACTCTCCTTAATTTCCTTGTCTGAGCGTGCCCAGTGTACTGGCCATGACCCCAGCGGCCGCATGCCGCTCCCCTGAGGCGAGCTGAGAATGAGCCCCTTCCTCTTGACTGCCATGCCCGTCCTTGTCCACCTCTTGGCTCTGGCCCCCTGTTCCTTACCCAGTTAATCTTTACTGCCATCTCAGAGGCTCAACCCAACAATTCCACCATTGGATATGTACCCTCTGGGGAGGCTCACGCATGTGCCAAATGACCAAGTGCCTCACGGAGGCGTTATCTGAAATATCAAAAGGCTGAGATAATCAAAAGATCCGCCAGTGGGGACTGGTTATATAAATTCTGACACTTCTGTGAACTGGAATGTCCTGCAGCTGTTAAAGAGAACCGGGCAGTTCTGTACTTACTAAGGAAGGCTGATCTGCAAGAGACACGGTGAAGAGAACAAAGCAAGGTGCAGAAAAGTATGCAGAGTGCGAGCTCATTTGTGTGAGGAAGAAAAGATGTGCGCATGGGTGTTAGTAAGAGCACAGAATAATATCTCTGGAGAATACATGAGAAATTGGTAAGAGTAGCTACTTCCGGGGAGGGCACCCAGTGCCAGGGATCTGGGGAGACAGGAGCCTTACTTATGGGATTGCCTTTTGTGCCTTTTGAATATGCTATCATGTCAGAAAAAAGTCACCTCATCCATGAAGGCTTCCTTGATTGTCAGTGACTCCCTCATTGTCTTTATGGCTGTCCTGGGCTATTGATACCTGTCACCTTCGCCCTGTGAGACTGTCCATCTGTCAGCATCTCCCATCAGGCCAGCGGGTCTTTGTGGTAGACATGAAGATATACCATTCAGATGCCCCTTCAAGGGAAGTCTTGTATCAAAGCTACAGCTAGTGATGTACTAGTAAATTTCAGGGGGGGGGGGGGAAGCCCTTTTGTACCTTTTACAGTGTTTGCTAATTTCTTTGGGATAAATGTTCCTATCATGGCTGATTTTAAGCTACAAATGATTTAACAATTGGCTCACAAATCCCTGAATCTTTAACGCTGGGTCTTGTGAGCCCATAGGAGCCAAATCCGCACGTCATGGGACCGGGAATGGAATCAGCATACACCCCCAGCTGTCAGATACTCCAGGGCCTGTCCCACCTGCAGAACTGCAGCCTTCCCAGGTGGGTGGCAGCCAGAGGCTGAGAGAGGCAGGGCTAACAGGTCTGGCCAGCTGGATGGGCAGGACCTGCTCCAGAGTTCCTTCCAAGGCTTTGTCTGGCCACCATCGCAGCACCACCTCAGCCCAGTCCTGCTCCTCCCCTTTCCCTTTGCTGAGCCCTACTCAACAGCTTGGACCTACAACTCCATCTCAGCCTCTGCTTCTGGAGAACCCCACCTGTGACGTTCCTCAGAGGCTGGGGCCAGGCCATTCACCTCCACCTCCCTAGCCTCTGGCAGAGGAAGCCTGGCGTGGAGAAGGTACTGACCAGTAGGAAGCAGAAAGAAGGACCTAGTGTGTGTCTATTCAGGTTCATTCACTGACTCATTTTACACTGAGCACCAACTGTGTGCTATTCGGTATCACCCCCACTGCAGGGGCCCTGGGAGGACCGTGATGCAGGGAGATGCTCTCCCTGCCTTCTCTGGGCCTACAGATCCAAGCCAGGAGCAGCCATAATAACCCTCCTGAATCTATAAATTTGGTGCATTCTATGAAGGAGTGGAACAGAATACAGAGAAAACTTTTGACCCAAGAGTAGCTGCTCTTGTGTGCAGCTTCAGGAAGCTTCCCCCAAGAAGGCAAAGGCTGAGCTGGCAGCCAAATAACAGGAAGGATCAAATAGAATCAGCCAAACTTAGCAGGATGGGAAAAGGGCATTTCAGACCAGGAAACAGAACATGCCAAGGCCCAGAGGTAGGAGGGATGTGGCCTGCCCACGAGAGAAATGGGAAGGGGCAGGGGGGCTGGCCTCAGGGCAGGGAGGAGCCTGGATCACCCGCAAGCTAAGGAGTGCCACTGAGGGCCTTTCAGGCAGGGGAGTGGCGAGGTCCGAATGACACTTTTCGAGATCATTCCAGACAGAACAGAAATTAGGTTAGAGAAGGTCGGAGTGGCAGGGTGGAGATGTGGAAAGAAACCGTCCCCATCACCCAAGCCAGAGACGACAGTGGCTCTGACATAGGTGGTGGCAGGAGGGGACAGGAGGGGAAAATCAGCAATGCTTGGTGAATGATCCATGGGGAGTTTGTTGGGGGCCCAGGGCAGCTCACAGGCCTCTCATGGGTAAGGAGACTATGCACTGAAACAAGGAACCCAGAGAAGGACCAGGCTAGAGGAAGAGCATGCATTGAGGGCATGATGGGGAAATTTCTGGCACAGTGAATACCCCGGAAGAAGGACATCTGGGGAGTCTTTTGGTGCCACTGAAATCTGGCCCTAGTCAGCATGGGTGCCCATAGGAGATAATGTGACTAGAGCCCCAGTCAGGATTCAGTCACTTCACAGACTAAAACATGTGGTTGAAACCAGCCAGAAGTGAGGTAAACACCTATAATCTTTGGTATTTAAAAAAAAAAAAAAAAAGATTACAAAAGCACAGGATAGGAGAGTCTGAGAAAGACTGAAAGCTTTACATGACCACAACTAATAAGCTGCTAAAAAACCTGAGGTCATATTAACTGAGGTCTGGGACCCACAGTAAGGGAGGAGATTGCTATGTGATTTTCAGAATTGAACTATACCCCAGCAGATGGACAGAGACAGATAGAGTATGTATAGGGGAAAGGGCTGGAGACCCCATACCTAAGGAGCTGGAGCTGCTCAGCCTAGAGAAGGAAGTTTCTGGGTATCCTTGGTCACTGCCCCATCTGCTCTGCAGGTCTGTCCTGGGGCAGGGTGAGTGGGAGGGACTGTGTGTCCATCCAGAGGGCAGAATGGGGACTTCAGTTGGAGAGGAGTCACAGGATAGCAGATCCCCACTCAGTGAGAGGCCAGCCCTCCCCACCACGCGACCAGACCTGGATGGGGGGTTCTGGGGAGGTGATGAGCTCCCTGTCCTGGAGAATGTGGCAGCAGCAGCTGGGGTCTGTGGTGGGGATTCCTGCACAGGGTAGGGCAGGGCTACTCTCAGTCTGCTTCTCTGCCCCCCAACCCAGCCCCAAACCTGTCTGGAGAGCAGGAAGGATTTTCCGCACCGCTGGAGGGAGAAAAATCAATCTCTTTCTGACACGTCCCCCAGGAAGTGCCAATAATGTACCAGGCGCTGCCCAGAGCCCAGAATTACCCAGGGCAGATTCTTGGGCCTGGGAGGGGCCTTGGGAGAAACTTGGCTCCAGAAAATTCCTTGATTCGTAACACCAAATAGATGCTATTGAAGTTGGCCTCCTGGGCCATGGCAGACTCTTGGGGCTGCCCAGAGGATCTGGGGGGTGAACTTCTGGGAGGCGGAAGGGGTTCTGAGGGGAGGGAGGCCAGGCAGCAACCTCGGCTCCCACCCAGTCCATGCCGCATGGCACTCCTGTGACTGGGAGCCTCCGATACCCTCCGAAGCGTTCTGAGGGACGTCTAATTTTTAAAAACCAAAAGCTGTTTCTCAGCATTGAATTCCACTTCTTCCTCTCACAGACCCTCCCACATTGAGGCCACTGGGAAGAACATGAAGTCCCCACACAGTCCAGGAGGATAGCCCACCCCACGGCGGTCCGTGCCTCCTGCCACGCCCTCCTCCAGGTGTGCAGCTCCATTTCTCCCTCCATGGTCAAACCCCCCCAACGCTTCAAGGGCAGCCAAAAATGGCCCTCTTCTCAGAGCATCCTGCCCTGCGCACCGAACGCCGGCAGGACTCGGCCAGCACGGATTTCTCCTGCTCCCAGTGCCCTTCTCCAGTGCCCTGCTTGTTTCACGGCGAGGCTGGTGTGGCCTTCGGAGCTCTGCAAACACTGACTCCTCAGTGAGGCTTTCCCACAGCCACCCTGACCGCAGTCACCCTGTCAGCGATGGCTCCCAGCTCCTGCCAGTCATCCCTCCCAGATCCCACTGCTCAGCCCTCCCTGTTCCCATTGCTCACCCCTCCCAGTTCCCACCGGTCATTACTCCCAGATCCCATTGCCCATTCCTCCCAGATCCTACTGCTCACCTCTCCCAGATCCCACTGCTCATCCCTCCCAGTTCCCACCAGTCATTACTCCCAGATCCCATTGCCCATTCCTCCCAGATCCCACTGCTCATCCCTCCCAGTTCCCACCGGTCATTACTCCCAGATCCCATTGCCCATTCCTCCCAGATCCCACTGCTCACCTCTCCCAGATCCCACTGCTCATCCCTCTCAGTTCCCACCAGTCATTACTCCTAGGTCCCACTGCTCATCCCTCCCAGATCCCACGAGTCATCCCTCCCAGTTCCCACTGCTCATCCCTCCCAGTTCCCACCAGTCATTACTCCCAGTTCCCACTGCTCATCCCTCCCAGTTCCCATTGCCCATTCCTCTCAGTTCCCACCAGTCATTACTCCCAGGTCCCATTGCTCATTGTTCTCAGATCCCACTGCTCATTGCTCATGGTTCCCACTGCTCATTGCTCCCAGATCCCACTGGTCATTGCCAAGGATAGGATCTTGACTCAGGCCAGTCAGGGCCAATCAAAACAAGTCCTGAGGATTCAGTGTGAAGAAAAGATAAGAACCTTTCTGGTTATTTCCCGCCAGATGTGAAGAAGGAATGCAAGGGCCAGAGCTATGGATAGGCATCTTGCAATCATATGGGTGTGAAAATGGAGCTAACTAGGAAAGCAGAACTGAGAAAAAAAGAGTATGATGGGTATGTGCAACTGGTTCCTAGGAATATCATCTGCATCCTGGATCAAGCTGGACTTGAATGCATTACCCCAGGACCATTCATTTCCATGAATTGATGAATTTCCTTTGTTTTGAAGCTGGCTTTCCTCTACCTTAAAATATCCTAATGGATACACAGCTCCCTTTATTTATAGGAGAGATGCTTTTTGTAAAGCTGATAGCCAGTCCATGGCATGGACTGGCTAAAGACTGGTTTGCTTGAAAGGGCCTTGGGGAGGCCAGGACCTTGAGGGCTAGAGACTGAGGTTAGCTGGGTATCTGCTGCTTCCTTTCCTTTGACTCCTCCACTGTTGGCCAGGCTGCCTCCTCTGCAGGAGGGGTCAGTTCTGGACCATTTGCACCCCAGGTAATGAGCAGTGACTCAGGCAATCAGAATCGGTCTCTACATGACAATATGTTGTGATGGAAAGCAGCCTAAAGCTACCTAGGTAGCCCAAGAACCCTGGTTCAAATCTTACCTCTGGTCACCACATGCCAGTGATGACAAAAATGACCAAAGGGAGCAGGGCACACTTCCTGTCTGGCTGTCCATTTCCTCATCACAACCAGCCTGCCTCTGACCACAGAGGCTAAAAACCCAAGACACCACTTGATAAAAACAGAGGCCTGAGAGAGTGACTTCTCGTTTCCTATCCTTGGATGCTGTGATGTGAGAGTGTGATTCCCGGAGCTTAGGCAGCCATCTTGTGACCAAGAGAACCAGAGGCTGACAAGGGGACAATGGCGGACCAGCAGGATAGAAACAACCCAGGCCCTCGAAGAATTGTTGAGCCTCTGGAAAAAAACCTTCATCCAGACTTTATTTTGCAAGAAAAAGCCAACTCCTATCATTGAAACCACTCCAGTAAGATGTTTTGTTACTTGTAACCAGATGCAACCTCAGTGATTCGCTCCTTCTTGTAAAGTAGGAGCAAGTTGTTCCTCAGAAGAAACAGTGGGGATTAAGTGCGAGAAGGGCAATCGGGGCCTGGTGCAGGGCATCTCATGCAACAGCCCTAGCCTGGTGAGTTTTCCTGTTTCATTCATGAATGCTGAGATGTATGGGCACGGCCCTAGAAGGGCACGGGCAGGGGAGCAGCGATGTGGAAGCTTGTCCGTACTGCTGGCACCTGGCACGGAAGCCCAGGGTATCTTTATGAAGGCCCTAAGCTGCCACCTCTTCTCCCCGCACACCGCCCACTCATGCCTGCAGTGTCTCCCCCCATCCCTGTTACCACTGGTGCTTGCTCCCACCCTCAGATCCTAACCACCCTCTCCCCAACAGGACACCTGGTTCCAGAACCTTCTGTGGACAAACCCTGAGTGAGCTGGATCACCTGGGGAAGCTGGTCATTGGTCAAGGAAAGGCACAGAAAGCAGGGGGCAGGTCTGTGGGGCGCAGAGGCCTCATCTCCCTAGGGCTGATGTTTGGTTTCCACAGAAGGGAGGTGACCTGAGCAGGATGGTCACCCAGTCCTGCTGTCTTCCTCTGCCAGGCCTCCATGCCCTAGCCACCCCAAGTAGCATGTGACCCAAACCACTTGCACCAGCCGAGCTGAACACTAGCCCCTCATCCTCTGTGTGTGATAAGGGGTGTCCCTTACCGCACATGGGCCACTTCCGGTGCTCCCTACCTCACGGGCACGTTCCCAAGGAGCCCGACAAGGTGGGGGCCCTGCTGGCATCAAGGCTGGCTCCATCGCTCAACTCCGTGAGAGCCCAGATGTGCTGGGCAGTCTGTCTGCCCCCTTCTCCTGCCCGGAGGCTCACGTGTGAACACTACACCCATAGGCCCCCTGCCCCCCAGCCCCTGGTCAGGTCCAGCCAGTGGGAGACCCCACAGAAGACTGGAGAGCAGGAAGAAAGAGAGGCTGGGACACTTAGTCCCCAGGCTCCCTCTCTGTGGGGCCATATGGTGGCTCTCACTGCATTCCCCTACCTATAACCACGGCTCCTAAGTGGTCCCCCTCCTCCGGCTATACTCTCTCCAGTGACATGTTCCCTTCCCTGCCCCTTCAGGCCTCCACGTAGTAAGAGCTCCCCAGTGTCGCCGACACTCGGTGCTGCAACAGCCCTCACAGGATGCCCCAGGTGCTGCCCACACCCCTTGAAGTAATCCCTCCATTACTCTCTCTTCTGTTACCCCAACTGTATCATGCACCAGACCCTGGCCGGGACACTGGTGGGCAAGGTACGCCACCTCCGTGAGCCTTGGTTTTGTCCCCTCGCTCAGTGGAACTCACCCCCTGGTGGCACGGCCAGGGCCGAATGACCAAAGGTATAGTGCCAGGCCGAAGGAGGCTTTCGGAGATGTGGCTGTTGTTACTCTGACCTTTAAGTTATTTACAGTGCTGCGTGACGTTTTTGTGTGGGACTTGGCTAAGAGTAGGGACAATTTCTCAGAAATGAGCTCCGGGCTCAATAAAAGCTGCTCACTTCGTTCAGCCACTGTTCTAAATGCTCCACACAGAGGCAGATTTATTATCCTCATCCCCATTCTACAGGTGAGGAAGCTAAGGCACCAGGGAGTCACAGTTAGGAAGCGTGGGGACTGGTCTTCCAGCGCAGGCAGTCTGCCTCAGGAGCTCTGTGGGCCAGCTGAACAGAAGGAAGGCGGAGGGCCAGGATGGCCTCGTTCCCTTAGGCTACCGTCTCGTGGGCTGGTTTGTGTAGTGGACACTGTGGTGTCCGTCCGGGTCCTCCTCCAGGACCCACACTCACCGCCCCGCTGCCCGGGGCGTGGCCGCTGATCCTCCAAGGCGAGTTCCTCCTAGGAGCTGCTCTGCCAGCACGCAACACCTCACCCAAGGTCATGCCCCTCCTCGGGGCAACTCCAGCCAATGACCGGTTGGTGCTGGCTACCAAGACCTGGTCTCCCTGCCTCAGCTGGGGACAACTCTAAAGGGCCATCCCAGCCCCAGAGCATCTCGTGGGACCAGCTGAAGCCTCTGCAGGGGCTACAACACAGCCCCTTCTCTCCCTTGCTTCCTTACAGGTCTGTCTCCCCAGAGCCCTTCCTGGAAATGCCCTGCATGTGCATTTCCACGTCAGGGGCCCTTTCCAGGGGCCCTGATCTAGGGCAGCATGTAACTCAGCAGGCAGCTGGCCCTGGGCCATGCCCCCGGACACCACAGGTGTGAGCACTGCCCTGGCAGGAGAGGCTGCAGGCTGCCAGCCCAGAATCATCACTGCCTGCCCCTCCTCCTGCTGCTCCTCCCCCTCCTCCTGCTGCTCCTCCTGCTCCTGCTCCTCCTCCTGCTCCTCCTCCTCCT